>NW_017728931.1:140648409-140664034 GCF_001723895.1 Crocodylus porosus | reverse complement strand
TCCAGCCTCTCCAGAAGTACCCTAACTAACTCCTCGCTAACCCCTGGCCCAGGCGTCTCTCCCAGGGCCCGAGGGGGGCCCAGCAGGGAGGTGGCTGAACTGGTCCCTACTTAGGAAGACAGAGGCAAAGAAATCGTTAAATATGTCCTGCAGGGGCCCCACATTACCCGGGACCCTCTTTTTACCCCCTATGTATTTGAAGAAGGACTTCTTATTGTCCTTAATCCGGGAAGCTGGTTTTGGTATATGGCTGGTTTTGACAAATTAGTTTTCTAGGCTGTATATATATTGTTAACCACAGCTAACATTTTAAAATCAACTTGTTAAATGAAAATACAAGTTGTACTCCAGATTTAACAGATAGGTACCACCTTTACAACAGCTCTAGCATTCACATTCACATTGTTGGCCAGTGAATCTAGAAGCTGAAATCCATTGGGAGAGGTTTTGTAACTTCATTTTTGTGGCCCCCATCATGCTGTCGGTACTTCACATACCACTGTATCTGAAAGTGCTGCAGTGTTCCCATAATAAATGGACTCTGCATACAGTCCTACCCCCCTTTTCCAGGTTCACTTTTCGAAGAAAGCTTTTTCCGTGAGTATAAGCTGATAACTAAATATAAATACCTTGCACTGCTTTTGCCCTTTCAAGATCCCACAGGAGAATTGAATAACCAAGGAAAGGACTCCTAGGATTTAACATACTAAAAAAATACTAAAACAAGAACTACATTGAAAAAAATCTGATTGGTATTTTTTACTGCGTGGAAAACTTGCAGCAAGTACAAATGTCAAGATGTTTAGGGGGCCTTATCATAGTTCATTCTCATATGTTAAGTGTGATTTTTTTCTATGGTTGCTTTGGAAGAAAAAAGAAAAATAGAGAAGGGTTTATAATTGAACAGTACTCTACAAAGTGGTTCTGCCACAGCTCTGTAGCCGATTTTGTGGGAGATTGGATTGTCTTATATTGTTCAACCAGAACCCCTGTTGTTTCTGACAAGTGCACTATGATAAACTGCCCACCTTTAGTTAAGCATGCTTTCAGGAGATAGTGGCAACATCTGTTTGTGACTTTTTTGGTAAAATTAAAAAAATTGTTCTTCTCTTGTGCTCACACAAGGGGACAGATTGACAGCTCCTAAAGGGCAGCCATTTATTTATCCTGAACACGGGCGGCAACAGAGGAAGCTTTCTACCACTGACTTTCCAATGGACTTTAATCCTGACCTCAAGGAGTTATTTGTAGGCAAAGGGTACCTGCTTAGGTAGGGTTGCTCAACCCCAAACCCACAGACAAGATCTGACCCACAGCCCCATGAAATTTGGCCCGTAGGGTTCCCATGGGTCCAGTAATATGGCCAGAGAGCAGTGGCATCACTCCTCCATCACCAATTTTCTGGACCCATGGGGAGCCCCAGGCCCTGTGCGCTGGATTAGGCACCCGATCCCAGTATGCAAGATGGGCAGAGGCACTGTAGGGCCCCAGGGCCTAATCCTGGTGCATGGGAGCTAGAAGGGGGTGGTATCAGGTTCCTGGTGACCCAATCCCAGTGTATGGGAGCTTTAGGGACTGGTGCCAAGTGGTGCCCAGGGCCCGATTCTGATGCACAGGGTTCGATTCAGCCTGCATACTGTCCCTCCCCCATTCATCTGACCTGCGGGTCCAAAAGGTTCATCACCACTGACTTAAATCATTCTTGAGACCATCCAGAAAAGTGATGATTCTGACAGTAGCTTTTCTGCAGTAGACATATATTTGCTGGGGCAGGCTTGAAACTGTCAATCCATATTTGATCTCCCACTTTCTAAGCAGTCGCTTGATGGCAGTGACCCTGTTTCTGTTCTCCTATTTGGGGTTTAGACCTAGAATTGAGGGCCTCTCTCCCTTCTGTTCTCTGCTTCTGAATCTGGTCCCCATTTTTGTAACATAGAGTTTAATCCTCACGGTTTTGCTTATGAATAAGGACCCCTTTGTGCTAGGTACTATACAAATACGAAACAAAAGTGTAATCTCATTCTCAAAGCATTTACAGCCTGAGGGAGTGATATGAATGTCAGCCTATGCCTTTCCCCTAGGTATTTTTGTGCATCATTTCACCAGTGTCTGAGCACCTCCTGATCATTGAATATACTTATCTTCTCAACCCTCACCTTTCTATAGGTAGGGAAGTAGGAACAGACAGATTAAATTAGGGGTTTTCAACCTTTTTTGTACCAGGACCCATTTGTAAACATCAATGGCTAGTCCCGACGCAGGCCTCAGCCCCTCAGTGTGTGAGGCATGGGGAGGCTGCAACTCTGTCCTCCTGCCAGGGAAAATCCACAGTTTCCCATGTTTTTTTTTCCTTTAAAGGAAAATCTATTTTTAAAGTTTGTTTGTGACCCTTTCATATATTCTTGTGACCCACTTTTGGGCCGTGACCCACAGCTTGGAAGACGCTGGTCATTAAATGACATGTCCAGGATTGCACAAGAAGTCTTCATGGAGGCAGGTACTGAATCCCCATCTCTTGAATCTCTGTTTAATGTCTCTACACACAAGGTTGATTTTTAGGATAAGATCAAGCAGGTAGGTGCTCAACTTGTTAGTGTTTCAGAGAATCACTTGCATCAGATGTGGTTAAGATCATTTAAGTCTTTATTCCACCCCCTTTAGCTAATGCAGTTTCAACAGGCACCTTTGTTTTTCGTGTTTATTAACTATATATTGTAATTTTTCAAGATCCTCCATGTTATTGATAACACCTTGACAGGCTGGATACCTTCAAGTCAGTCTGCCCTGACGGGTTACATCCTAGGGTACTCAAGGAGCTGGCAAGCATCATAGCCCAGCCCCTGGCACGGCTCTGAGACCTCCTGGAGCTCTGGTGTAGTGCCCGAAGACTGGAAGAAGGCCAATGTAGTGCCTATCTTCGAGAAAGGGAGGAAAGTAGATCTGGCTAACTACAGGCCCATCAGCCTGACCTCTATCCTGGGGAAGGTCTTGGAAAAGATTATCGAAGAGGCCATCCTTAACAGATTAGCTGAAGGCAATATCCTGAGGGATACCCAGCAAGGGTTTGTTGCGGGTAGGTCTTGCCTGACCAATCTCATTTCCTTTTATGACCAGGTGACCTATCACCTGGACAAGGGGGAAGAGATTGACGTTGTATATCTTGAATTGAAAAAAGCGTTTGATTTGGTATCCCATGATCACCTCTTGCCTAAACTGGCTAACTGCGGCCTTGACCTCACCATGATCCGCTGGCTGGGGAATTGGCTCCACAGTAGCACCCAGAGGGTGGTGGTTGACAGGAGCAAATGGTCTTGGTGCACGGTCACCAGTGGGGTCCCACAAGGCTCTGTCCTAGGGCCTGTACTATTTAACTTCTTCATCAGTGATGTGGACATTGGTGTCAGAAGTGGACTGGTAAAGTTTGGTGATGACAGCAAACTCTGGGGTTAAGTATCCACCCCTGAGGACAGGAGGGTGATCCAGCCAGATCTTGACAGGCTCAGGAAATGGACAGATGATAACCTGATGGTGTTCAACACTGAAAAATGCAAGGTTCTCCACTTTGGGAGGAAAAACCTGCACCATGTTTATAGGCTTGGCAGTGCTACGCTGGCTAGCACTACAGACGAAAGGGACTTGGGGGTCAGGATTGACCACAAGATGAACATGAGCCTTCAGTGTGATGCTGCGGCCAGTAAAGCGAGCAAAATGCTGGCTTGCGTCCATAGATGCTTTTCAAGCAAATCCCGGGACGTCATTCTCCCCTTGTACTCGGCCTTAGTGAGGCCGCAGCTGAGTACTGCGTCCAGATTTGGGCTCCACAATTCAAAAAGGATGTGGAGAAGTTTGAGAGGGTGCAGAGGAGAGCCACGCACATGATCAGAGGTCAGGAAAGCAGACCTTATGATGAGAGGATGAGAGCCATGGGACTCTTCAGCCTGAAAAAGCGCAAACTCAGGGGTGCTCAGCAGGATCTGGGGGAATGTCTGTTCACCAGAGTGCCCCAAGGGATGACAAGATTTAACGGTCAAACTCTGCTGCGACCGATTCAGGCTGGACATAAGGAAGAATTTCTTCACTGTCCGACCCCCCAAGGTTTGGAATAGACTGCTCCCGGAGGCAGTTCAAGCACCCACTTTGAACACCTTCAAGACACATTTGGATGCCTGTCTTGCTGGGATCCTATGATCCCTGCTGACTGCCTGCTCCTGGGGCAGGGGGCTGGACTCTGATCCTCTGAGATCCCTTCCAGCCCAGGTGTCTATGAAATCTATGAAATGTTTTCCCGCTACATGGGGAAGCTGCCCACTTGTTTTAAAAAACATAATAGCTCAGAATTTCTGTGTTTCAATGTCTGTGTGATCTTGGGATCCATTGTAGTCTTGTAACTGGGTAAGAATTGAAATGAATGTATTCATTTTGTGAAGGCTATACTGTGTTTCATTCATACAGTTGGCGAGATGTAAAATGAATAAATATTGGAAGCTTCCTCTTTCCTCTTGGTGTCCATCTTCAAAAGCAGTGTTGTTTGTTTGTTCTCATGTTGCATGTGAAGCCTAGTTATGGTCCAAAGTGGAGTACTTATTAAGTGGCAGGCAATAAAATGATGGTTATTTGCATTGTACAGGTCTCAAATTGGAATGGAGTGGGGGGAGAGTCAGTTTAATTCTGAAGGAGCAATAAAATACATCATAAACCTGTAGCCTGATGCTGTTAATGTTCCAGGTCGCCAAGTTGTTTGGAACGCTGTGCTTTCTGATGCAATATTTATGATTATTAGCATGCTGTTAAGAACTTCTTTTCTGACATCTTCATTAACTTTAATGTCTGTAGAGCCACAATTGCCCTGCCAGATCCAGAGACGAATAGTAGGGTTTTTTTTGGAGATGACCTTAAGGTATAGTGTCCCAAACTTGATGGTTAATGTATTTTAATGAATATAAGGATGTGATAAACTGCTATAGTGGATCAGCTTAGTCGTCTGTATTGTTCAGTAGCCTTTCCCTGACAGCACCAGATGTTTTACAGGTAAATGTATCAACTTGATTATAGACATGGAATAACCTGGCCAAGGGAAGAATTTCTGGTTGATGTATGCTCTGAAGATACATTTCTAACTATTTTTCCTTTGTTTTTATAAATACAAGTGTAGGTATACTATGCCCTTAATATGTTGTGAAAATAAATTCTGCAGTGTAGTTGCCAGCAGCACATTTAAATATGCACAGATCTTTTTAATGCCTTTTTAAATTTGTTGCCCTTTATCTTCATTACATGTCCTTTTACCTTTCTAAAATGTGCCTTGCAAAGCTAAGCCCTAAACTACTTAGGGTTAGGGTTACTAACCCTAACTTCTGGCTGGGTTCAAGTGGGTGTGTCTGATTTTTTTTTTTTTTTTTTTCCCCTCCTCCTTTTGGCCACAATGTTAGAATATGGCCATCTTGTTATGATAAGCTGTTTTTGAACATAATGGAGAGACAGTGTTCAACGTCAGGGGTAGCTTGGTTTTTTTTTTTTTTAAATTTCTTTTCCATTCCTCCTGTATACATTTTTTCTTATCTCCTTTTTCTGATACCTTGACTTACCAAGTAGAAGTTTTCATTAACTGTGCAATGCACTCAAGTCTTTCTTTGCTGCATAGTTTTATAGTTTATCTAGAACTCAGCCATATGACCAAGTAATTCAAACTATTTCACATGTATAACCTTTCATTTGCCAGAAGTAAGTGCCATCTACAAGCGTGATGCCCGGTTTGCTATATTGGGTCCTTCCCAGTTGTCTCGTCTCTTGATGCACAAATTGCTTAGGCTAGTTGTCTACAGAACTTGCCACTTTACTGCTTGTTTTTTTCCCCATGCTGCTTTTTCCATTCTTGTTTTTTATCTTTACTAGTTCTTAATCCATGATGGTACTTTTGCTTCTCCCTCTGACTGGTTAGTTTCCTTAACTTATTATGAGTAATCTTTTTGTTAAAGATTTTTTGAAAGATCAGTTAATTGGGTTTTATCTCAGGATCATTCTTTCTTCTTTTGCTCAAGAGTAAAACATTTGGTGCCATCTACTATAAGATAATAGTTGAAGGATTGCATAGTTTTGCTAGCAGCTCTGCCACTTCATTCTTCCAGTCTTTCAGAATTGGATTTGTGACTTGTCGCTTGTTAACTAAGTTACTCAAACACTTCTTTCTTTGACAACTTCATCACTCACAGTCCTTCATCTGTTCACCTGAAAAAGTTGAGTCTAGGTTAGATAGCTTGCAGTACCTGTGAAAATGAAGTCTGATGCAAAAATGCAAAATAATTCCTTTGCAGTGTTCTTATTCTGTTTAATTGCCTTGGTCATACTCACGTAGTTCAACAGACTCTCAAGTTATTTCACAATACAGTTTAGAAGATGAAAGGTTTTTTTTTTTTCCTTCCCTTTCCCCCCCCTCTAAGTTTCTGTGTTTTAGTAGTACCAATTACTTACTTGTATTTGAAGTGGGACAGTGTAGTCCTAACCTGAATTGGTGCCCCATTTTATTAGCTGCTGTATGGATGTAAATTTGAGTGGGTCCATGTCTGGATGAGTTTATACTTTAAATACGTGAAATAGAGGATGAGTAAGAGGAAGGAATGTAGCTCATGCATCTTGTGAACACTGATGATTTAAAAACCTTATGGTAGTGTCATGAATTTAAAAAAGTGTTTCAGATGTACTTATTAAAATTTTTGCACACATGCTACTATGTTTCCTAGACAGGAGTGATAGATTGCTGTTAAAGAACTGGCAGGGATTTTTGTTGAGTGGTACCCTTTAATGTTCTAGCATCTTGTGAAGCTTTGGAATGAATTAAATACGGAATTGAAAACCTAGTTTCTTTTTGGACTCGGGGAGATCTGAGAAATTTCAAATGCGTGGAGACAGCACACTTGCAGAGTAACACTTGGAAACCACTACTTTATTCATATTTTCAATGTGCTCTCTGAGGGTGGAGGGGGAGGCACTTTAATTAGACCGGCTTCGAGAGCCTCTCTAAGTAAAGTGCTGTAGCGTCTCGTGTATCAACTTCCCTGTGCTTCAAAATGCCTGTGGGGGTGCTTGAACTAAAGCTCGTTTGACCAGCTTTAGTTCAAGTGTCCCCACTGCCATTTTCAAAAACCAGGCATTTCATGTCTCCAAAACTGGTTTTTAAGAAGGCAGTGGCTTGAACTTCAATAAATAAACTGCTTTCATATTGAAGGAACGTTAATGATGACACCAACGCTCCAGGAGTGAGGGAGTCGCAGTAGATGGCCATGAACAAGCAGAGCTGAACTAGGAGATAAACCTGCAGGAGGCCCCCCCAACTTTTGTTTTTCCTTGGTGGCTCATAAATTGCAGGAAAGCCCAGCTGAGACAGTTTAGCAGCATATGGATTGGGAATGGCAGTCCCACCTCAATCATGTTATCTGCGGATGACCTGAAGGGTAGAGAACTATGGTCTTCTTGCCTGATTCTCCCATATCCTCTCTTAGCTCCTCTTATTTGGTGTTCCTGTTAGGTTTGTCATCTGATAGAGTATTCTCCAGGGCTGCCATTTCTCTTCCAATTTTGTGGTTTGGATGGGGGTGACCTTCTGCCTTCTATGCAGAGTACAGAATTTAAATTTTAATAGACTATGTTTTGAGATCTTCATCCTTGGAAGTTTTTAAGAGCACATTTGAAAGAACATTTGCCTGGAATGGTTCAGACAGGCTGCATTCACACTTGCAAAGGACGTGGGAGAATTCTTTTAGGTTCATCTTCCTGGTGGACAAACTTATCCAGAGACCTTTTGAACAGACGTTCAAATGCGGAGCCTGCTCTGCAGGCTCCCTCAGTCTGCTTGGAGACAGATGGCAGCAGTGCAAAGGGTGGCTCTGACTGACTGACCCATACTGCTTGGGGTCAGCCGGTGTCTCCTTGCAGCACAATTTGGGGATTGTGAATGCAGTGCATTTTGCTCCTTGCTCGGCTGGAACATAGAATCTAGCCCAAGAAACCTACAGTCTCCCTGGGGTGGGGTGGGGTGGGATGTGGAGGGAGAGGAGAGCTGGGAGCAAAGCAGCCTGGGATGCTGGGGGACTGTGCTGTGGCTTCTCTTGGAAGAGAAAATGGACAGGCATTTACTCTCCTGTGAGCAGTTAAACTATGGTTCTTTCCTACTCATTTTTCTCCTAGAGCAGCCAGTTTTGCTTTGGGAGATGAATATATAGATATTTCAGCATTTATGGTTTCTACTGGGAGAACAGTGACTCTGCTCACTGTCTTAAGGCTTGCTTTGCTATAGCCTGGCCTGTTTTGGGACAGTGTTGGGAAACAGTCTGCCTGGTATGCTAGGTCCAACATGAGATTTTGAGGGAGTGGAAAGCTAAGCTTTGAATGGGGCATTTGGGGTTTTTTATTCTGGCCATTCTAATACTACTTGCCGGTTCCCTGCAGTTGATCCACAGTGATTCTGCTAATCTCTAGGAGCATACTGGAAAAAAAAAAGGTAGGATGTTCACTGACCCCACAGTAACTGGCTTTTTGAGATGCACTCTGGGTAGATCCAGTTAATGACGCCCCCCCACCCCCCACCCCATCCATGGTTTTATAAGCTGCAGATAACACCACTTTTAAATTGTGAGGAAATAAATTGCATCAACTCTGCCCTTTGGCCTTGCTTTGAAATGTAGGGAGATAGAGGATGCATACCTGCTCACATGAATGGTCAGAAGAGTCTAAGCTTACACCAGTGATTCTCAGTCAGGGTGCCTTGAGATCCTTTCATAGGATGCCGTAGGGTACCACAAAACGTTAGCACTGTGCAGACTTTTACAAGATAAATCCAGAGATTTTTAAATAAGTATCCTTCCCGTCAAAACTAATTTGACCTGTGGTGGTTTTTGCAGCACAATAATTTGCCTAGTATTCTTCCATAGTCAGAAAATGAGTGAAAACCCAAGAGCTGGCATTTTCCAAGTGGTTCCTTGAGCCTAACAAGGTTGAGAACTAGTGGTGCACATGCTGAATGTACAGGTGCATGTATTGGGACCAGCACTGGGCTGTGTGAAGCTTTGGTTGCTAATTCAATTTGGAGGAGATTCGGTCTGATTTGGTGGCTGGATCTCCGAATCCAAATTGAATTGGGAGACCAGTGTCTCCCAAATCGGTCGAATCCAAAGTGAACACTAGCCACTTCGCACGGGTTAACCAGCACCTTGAAGAACCACAATGATTGTGTGGTAAGAAATCCATTTTTGTTTCTGGCAGTTGCTCTGTTCTTGCCGTCTTTGGGTGATATTTATTTGAACAGACCTGTACGTATAAGCATGTAAAATTCTTCAGTTCTTTATTTGCCAGTTGTCTACTTTGAATGTCATTTGGTCTGAGTAGAAATTGCTATCAGATGCTGAAAGACTTTCCTGTTTTTCACCTAGAAATGGATCTAGCATCTTTGATATTGTCTTGATAGAAATGACGTTTTAGACTGCTGTTTTTCTCCCAGCCCATAGCCTGTCTCTTGGAATTTCAGTCTTTGCCAAGGAACGTTTCTCATTTTGGAGCCATACAACTTGTATCGTATAACAGAATCCTATTTAATGATCTACAGCTCCAGTTTTATTCCATATTAGTATTTGGCTGATCGATGTATAACCTAAGTGATTGTTAAGGTCAAATGTGCCATGTCTTTATTGGCTGATACTTGAATCTTATTTATTACACTTTAAAAGAGAGTTCCATGGTTCATTAGACATATTTTACTCATTTTTGTACATTAGAACAATAAATTTCATGATGCAGATGGTAGTGAGAGCATAATTGTTATGCAAAGTGTGTACATTCTTGAGTGCTGCATTAAAATACATGAAATATTGAAATACCTTTTCAGAGTTAAAACTAATAGGATTGATTTTACAGTGAATGTATGTTTACAGTTCTTCTATTCTAGATGTGCAGAAAATGAGAGGAATTTTCTCTGCTGTGACTCAGCACAGCTAGGGGAGCTGTTTTGGGCGACTAGCAAAGGGGTTAAATTAACTTAAGCTTTGGTCAAGCATTTCTGACTGAGTTCTCAAGATTATTTTGCAGATAAGATGGTTTTCATTTTGGCCTTTATAGGGGTGTCATTCATTCTTAAGGGTGGAAATGCAGTCTCTTAACTGCTTAAATTTTTCATTTCTAATGCTCACTGATGTGTTGGGATGATTTGTGCATTATGTTATGACAACTGGATCATTGTTCATTGGGGCTGACACTTTTGCTAAATATATTTTGTAGCTTTTTTGGTAGACTTAGTATCTTGTATAGATATCTGATGCTCAGTGGAAGTGCATAGATTGGGGCAAGCAATTATTTTGGACGGAGGGCCACTTACCGAGTTTTGGCAAGCCATTGAGGGCCTCATGACAGGCAGCCAGGGGCAGGTAAATATTCATTTTCTAAATTTTTTAGGGGCCCCGTGGGCCAGATAGGATGGTCTGGTGGGCCACATCTAGCCTGTGGATCACATTTTGCCCACCCCGGCATAGATGCAGTATAACAGCTCCACTGTCTTTATAAAATCTGAAGGAGGATGAGGGTGTGCTGGTTTAGGCTCAGTCGGGATGAAATCGGTGAGGATGCTTTGAATATTGGGAGAGGACAGTCTCTCTACTCTTGACAACATGTGCAAGTCTGCTATTTTTGACTTGGGTTTTGTAATGATGCACTCCTAGATCAGACAGCAGGTGTGTTTCTGGGCCAAGATAGAAGCAGGCATGGTTTTTTTCCCTCCAGGATAGACTCTGCTTCTATGCATTTGTCACCTTGAGGTTGGATTGCTACAGTGCGTAACGGGGGTAGGCCTGCTCGGTCCCATGAGAATGCAGAAGATTCATGAGGCATTTTTGGGCTGGTGGTTTTTAAAGTTGCTCTGGTGTGTGTTTATGAATAGTTTTCCAGCTGCTGGCTTGAGCCATAAAGTATTCGATTTGCAGTCGTCTTATTTTTCTGTTTCCCTCCTTGATAGAGTGGAAAATTTAAAGTTGTTTGAGCTACTGTCCACTCGATACAGGCAAGGCTATGGTGAGGTGGCCTCCCTCAGACTGCAGCATTCCCCCCTTTAGACATCTCCTTCTTGCTCATATTTAGGGAGGTTTGTATTTCATTGGCATGTGTCAGTGGTCCCCAACCTTTTTAAGTAGATCACCTTTGGTATTTAAAAGCAACCCAAGAACTACCCTGTGCCACACCCCTCCTGCCCAACAGGTAAGTCTGTGGGGAAGGAACGGTGAGGGGGCACAGATCGAGGCAGAGGGAGAAAAAATTATTTGGCGTTGCACCTCCCTAGCAGGTATATCCCACCTGGCTGGGGCTCCACTCAACTTACCACTGCTTCTGCCTCTGCAGCACTGTCCCTCACCGCGGGGGCCTTGATCTAGCCCCTGCCCCTTCCCTCCCTGACGGACTGACCTGCTGGCCTGGGGCGCGCATGCATGCACACGGGCACTCAGTCCCCCACCCCAGCCTTGGTTGTTCTCAGTGGTAGCAGATGACAGAATAAGGAGAAATGGTCTCAAATTGCAGCCAGGGAAGTTTAGGTTAGCTATTAGGAAAAACATTATCACAAGGATGGTAGCAAAACAGTGGAGCAGGTTACCCAGAGAGGTTGTGGACTTTCTGTCCTTGGAGGTTTTTAAGACCCAGCTGGACAAAGCCTTGGTTGGGATGATTTAGTTGGGGATGATCCTGCTTTGAGCAGGGGGTTGGACTAGATGTGACCTCCGGAGGTCCCTTCCAAGCCTAATTTTCTATGATTCTATAACTCCAGGAGGCTCCAAGATCTATTGGTGGATCGAGACCCACTGGTTGGTGACCACTGGCATCTGGAGTGCTTTTACCGATGGAGGAAAACCACTATGCTCTATTAGCATAGCTCTTTTAGCTATATCATACTATCCCAACAGTGTGGTTTAACCGAAGTCAGCCAGGAACCTTGATGGAAATCATTCCTTTTTTGTTTTGTTTTTTGTTTTGTTTAATTCCTCTTTCACAATTGTAGTGTCTAACTATTTTCCTAAAGGAAGGTTGTTCTTGTTTGCTGGTATAAGCACTTAGACATATTGACTAGTATAGCTATTTCATTAATTTTAGTACTTCTAGCCAACCAGGAGGATTCGCTATTTTCTCTACACATTTATATAAAGAATTATATATCTGAACACACATTCATTCAGTTTTTAAATATTTACTTTTATATAGAAAATGGAGAAGGTTTAGTTTATTTACTGGATGATGCTTTTTTATTCATGTCTTTTGCCAGCTATTACATGGGAAAACAGAATTCAATAAAAATATACAAACAAATCTCTTTGCATCCCCGAATGACGTAGGTAGTAGTAAGATTCATTTGCTAATTGTTACTGGGCCAATGCTCTTCTTCAGATCTACTATGTGTAGTGTAGATTTGGCTATGAAGGGAGGATTTCAGGTTTACAAGCTGATTTGAGTGAGGAGAGGGTATGTATATTAATTGAAAATGTGTAGAGTAATATTATTTATCCAAAATCCAATTTCTTCCCCCTGCCCCCCAATGATAATGTAAGTTCAATTTTGGAATGTCCTTGGGTTTGATAGAAAAATGAATGGAAAACAAAATAGTATATTATGTTACAAATTTTTTTGTTTCTGTAATTGATAACAATACTGTGTTTTGATAACATCTTTATTTTCTATAACTTTCATTAATTGCAGTTAATGAAGAAGAGCTAAAGAAAAGAATAGCTGAAGAGCTGGCATTAGAACAAGCCAGGAGAGAGACTGAAGCTCACAAAAGGTTTGTTTGTGATCATCCACAGCTGTACTTTTTATAAAAATTGTTCAGTGATTTTTGGTAGTTTTACAATAACTGAAGAGCTATTGAAATGTCTAATGATATGCTGATTTATAGTGCCATATTAAGAATGGGTAGACTCTGTTTTGGTGTTAAATGCGTGTTAAAACAAATTAACTCTTGCTCTTAATTTTTTATCTAAATCCCTTTGACCTCATAAACCTGATTTGCTTGTAATCTTTTAAATCAAATGTGCATTGAGTTAGGGTTGACAGTAGTCTTATGTAGAGTTTGTTTGTGTAGGATGTTTTGGATAGGGATGATCCGGCCTTGGGCAGGGGTTGGATTAGATGTCCTTTGGATGTCCTTTCTAGCTCAGCTTCTCTCTGACTTGGATTTGTTGATATCTCTGAAGTCCTGGCAGACACTTGGCTGCACAGAGATAGAAACAAGTTGGGAGAAATGCAAAGGTGTGTTGCTTAGAACTGTTCTGCTCGAGTAAAGAGGTACATTTTAATAGTAGGGGAAATATTAGTTTCTTGTTAAACATAAATCTTAACTACTTACTATCCTTTGCCTTTGGAGTTGCGGGGGAAGAACGCTCATTACAGTAGGTTTCTTAAATCAGAGTGTAATTAGTACTGCTAAAATTGGCTGCATACATTTCTTTTGTTTTGCACTCAGTAATATATTATTATTTAATTGGATTAGGTTGACGGATTATATAATTGGATACCAGAGTACAACCATTCCAAAAACCCAGGCCCCTTTGATTCTGCAGTAAAGCAAATCAGTATTTGTATAATTAGCAAATTTGTAGAATTAGCAAAGCAGTATTTGTATGAATACAAAAGTATTTGTATGTTTTGTCTCTAGTCTCAGTTGTGCATTTTATTATAGCCCAAATTATATATGTAGCACTGGAAAAGAGAATGGTAAAGAGTGGGAGAACATGAGCAAGAGGTGACAATTCTCATTCTTTACATATGTTAGCATCCTGTTGTCCCTACCTCCAGAATGAATTAAAATATATGGATAGTATTGGAACAGTCACAGATGTGGATGTGCTAGGATGCTAGTGATTTAGTTCTTTGCCAAGAAATGAAATCACACAAAAATGTGGCAATAAGATGTCAAATGTTTTTGAATGTCCAGGTTCCCTTTCATATAAGGACCCATATAGAGAGAGCGTTACAATGGCCCTTATCATTATCATAATTTATTCAATATAGCCTTATTTTGTTGATGGTGGCAGTTTGAAGTTGATGTTGATGTACCAATAAAAGGGTTTTTTTTGTAATTGGAAGTATTTGTTTTGCCGGCACGGACGTGGCCTGCGTCATGCCAGATGGTGCCATGGTTCATGAACTTTAGAGATGAGAATCTGCTTCTGGTCAGCGAGATGCACGTGCTTCATTGGGTTCTGCTAAGAAATCTGCACAACTCAGTGGAGCAGCATGCTTGCCTCTGGGAAAATGTGACAGTATTAAGCTAGCACCAGAGATCGCGAAGTAGCAAAACTCACATCTGTGTCAAAAACCCCCATAAAACAGAAATAGTATTAAACTAGATCAATTTGTTGCCAAGAAACAAACTTTTTCTATCATGATATTTCAGATTTTGCATGCTTTTAGAGTTTTCCTACTTCCACGCTTTCCTGACTTGCATCTACCGACAGAAGTTGCTATTTGGAACCATCCTGTTGTCCTCGTCAATACTGGTGGGTGAATCTTGAAGTACATAATAATTACTGAAACTGTACCTTTTCATCTGGATTTTGGGGTACTGGATAAACCCAAAATGTTGTTTGCACCCCCGCCCCCTTCCTGCCCCGAGAGGTAGATGAATGTCGCAGGGCACTTTGGTACCCTGCTCCTAGTGAGCCTTGAACTTAAGCGGGGGAGGTATGTCGCAGGGCACTTTAGTACCCTGCTCCTACAAAGAGGTACAGGTGCTGGTTGCTGGGGCAACCGCAGTTTGTCAGCTGACCAGAAGGGGCAGGGCCTGACCTATATAAAGGTGATCCAGGCCGAGGCCAGGCAAGCAGTTCCCCTCTGGCAGCCAAGGAAGAAGGAGCTCTGCTGGAGTAAGCAGAGGAAGGAAGCCTGGTGGCCTGAGCAGCTTCTGGTCAAGGATACTGGGTGGAGGAAGCCCTGGTAGGGAGCTGAATGATGGTTAGCCAGATGGCTTAGAGTTTGTTGTAGCGCAGGGGCTTGAGTTTTCTGTTTTGTAGTTTTATAAAACCGGAGGACCGGGTGAGGTTAATAGGGGTTGGAGGAGGCCTCAGAGGGGCTCCACAGTGGTGGGGACCCCGGTGCCAGTGAGGGCACTGCATTTAGGGGTGCACTGCCCCAGCCCTGAGAAGGGGCACAGTGCAATGGGGGGACAGGCAGGGCTATGACCACCTGAGCCCCAAGCGCGAGAGGAGCCCCAGTGTAGGCAAGCGCGAAGGAAGCCCCAGGCAGGGGCGCACAGGCAAGAAGCCCAGAGAGGGCACAACGTTCAGGGGGAACTGACCCCAGCCCTGAGAAGGGGTGCAGAGAACCGGGGCCAGTTAAGGACAAGGCTGCCGGAGTCCCACAGGAACTGTTGACCCGAGGAGGGAATTTAGGGACAGGCACGGCTACAGCCACCTGAGCCCCGATTGTTAGTAGCCCCAGGGCAGGCGCAGGCGAGAAACCCCAGAGCAGGCACTCACTTTAAGACTGAGGAAGGGATTTGGGGGCCAGCCATGGATACGGCCACCTGAGCCCCAATTGTGAGGGGCGCCAGTGAGGGGCGCCGGCTGCGTGACAAGCCCGGGGGGGGGCGCCAGTGAGGGGCGCCGGC
>NW_017728931.1:140607737-140648127 GCF_001723895.1 Crocodylus porosus | reverse complement strand
TGAGGGGCGCCGGCTGCGTGACAAGCCTGGGGGTGTGCCAGTGAAGGGCGCTGGCTGTGCGACAAGCCCAGGGGGCGCTGGTGAGGGGCGCCGGCTGCGTGACAAGCCCGGGGGTGCCAGCGAGGGCATGGAGAGGAAACCGACCAGACAACGTCCGGAACATCTGCGAGGCTTGGGGTGTGGTACAGGGGAGGTTGGAGCCACGCATAGCCCATAAGGCTGGGGTGCACCAAGTCTATCCATAAAGAACCGGGGGTCAGGATAAATCAGAGCACAGTGTCCAAGGGGCCAAAAGGCAGCCTCCATTATAAAATACATACCATCAAAGACGTGGTGGGCGAGAATGAGGGGGCTTTATCGCAAACTTGGCACGGTAGGGGGCGTTAGGAGAGATCACGGCCACTCCTAGGCCCCCGCGCCATGACAATGAATAAGCAACTTAACTTGAAGGATGAGGAAAATAGAGGTGTTTCAGTGATGTGCCCCATGCCGTGCAGGAAGCCTGTCTCAGGACCCCGAAGTCTGACTCCCTACTTCCGATAATATTCCAAATGGGTGAACATGGTGATATAATAGGTTAACAGAAGATATGATGTAGAGAGAAATATTGGCATTTGCTTTTTGAAAATTATTTTATTTGTTCCTCATTGTGCTTGGTGCTGTACAAGGGACATCTAATTACATTCCAGGTTTTGTATTTTAAAAGGCAGACGGAAGAAAAGACACACTGGGAAATCAGAAGGGGAGAATAAGTTAAAGATTTTATGATGATGGTAATATTGATACTGGGGCTTGTTTGTTGTCAGCCTCAATAGACTATTGGATTTTCTCCACTGAAATGCATAGAAAAGTTGCTTGAATCAGGAAGACAAGTAAAAGGCACTTTGTGCTGTAAACTCTGACCACAAATAATAGTCCCAGTAGTTGAAATTTCTTTGCCTTTCAAACAACCTTACTTATTTGGCAAATAGTTAAGTTTAGTTGAATGGTGCTTTTGAATTGTTGAGTATTCTTGCTCTTCATGGCTATTTTTGGATTTGTATATGATTTAGCCCCTGTCTAACATTAATATTTTAGTTCTGTAATACGTAAGTGCATGCACTATTTCAAGGCACCTTTCTCTCAAGTCTCTAATGAAAGAGCATTCATTCTTTGCCTTTATGAAATGGTTATTATAAAAATGAAATAAAATCTGTATCCTCTCCAGCTCTGTGTTACCTGTTGTATCTTGTCATCTTTGTTTTACCTTTTTATTGCAAGTTTTTGGAGTAGGATTGCTGCTTTTCTTCAGTGCAAAACAAATCTTTCTTCCTCCCCTTCCCAGCCCCTGTCCCCTGGGATCTTCTTCCCAAAGCAAAATAAAAAAAGGTTTAATAGGACAAAATATATGCTAATATATATTTATATATTTTTATGTATGTATTTTAGCATATATATGTGTACTATGATGTGTACTAAAAAAAATCTTAAGTCTGTGCTCTGCTTTCCAGATTGGGCCAAAGAAGAAATGACACCAGTTACAATATACCCCGTTACAAGGTGATTTCCAGTAGCTTGTATATAGGGATGAGTGAAATCGTGTTCATGTGGGACCCTTTCACTTTGCGAGTGAATGAAACCAAAATTAAAACCCCTACACAATTTTGCACAAGTATAACTAACTCTGTGCAACTTTCTTGTGTGCACACTGTTAGTCTCATTCAGTCTCTGCGCTCTGTTTGGACTGTCATTGAGGTGCCAGGTGTGGTTCTTCCCAAGTTTTGGTTTGTCCCATTTGCTAGTTGGTCCCAAGTTGCTGTAAATTGGTGGTAGTTTTTATTGCTTGTTAACATCTGCCAGATTTGAACCAGCAGAAATCCAGTGGCTGCTTCCGTAAACCAAATCATGTGAAAAATGTTTCCAGTCCATAACAGTGTGGATCGCTCTTAGACATTTCCTGTTAATGAATTGCTAAAGTTTGTTCTGCTTGGCTAGCCGGGCTCTGTGGTATTGGCATTTTATCTGTCATTAGGTGGATAATGTATTGCAACCTTTGTCTACTGTATTTCTAAACCTCCTTATCCATTCAGGGAAAACCCTTCGAAACTGTAAATCAACTTTTAAAAATATGTACACAGTGGTGCCTGAAGGTGGTTCTCTGTGGTAGCTTATTTGATTGGAGCCATTAGTTGTTTCTTCTTTTTTTGTGGTTTGGGGGAGTCGGAATGTAGTTGTAATACATTTTGCAGTTTAATTGATACTCTGGTGTGTTTGAGTGCTTTCCCCCCTGCCTTGCTTTGTCATGTCTCAGCAGTGCATCGCATATGTGACAAACTCTTAGCAAACTTCTTGCCATAGACAGCTTTTGCAGACGAGAGCAGCAAATTCACCAGTCAAGGTACAAAGTGAAAGAAAAATGAAGAACAATATTAGAGAAGAACCCTTTGGGAAACTGCACAAAAATGTTATATTAAAATCAATACTGGGGCTTGACCTCTTGTGGTACTGTATATTTTAAAGCATTCTATTGATTTCTCTTTTAATAACATGTTTATTCTAGTTTACTGGCATGGATCTGCAGAATAAAAGGGGATTTTTTTCCCTGTTCATCTTACTCAGTACCAAGTCTCTCAGTCTATAAAAGCTGTATTCTTTTTTGTCTTTTTCAGTGCATGTTGGGTAGTGTATTAGATGTTAAATTCTTGACGTAGAATTTAATTTATGTTTTAAATCAACTCATACTGTTACATGTAATTCATTATGTTATGTTACCTTTCAAACTGGGAAATCCGCTTCATCCCACAACCAAGGGACAAAATGACTTTGATATTCAGAGACAGTTGCAGACCAGTATTCCCAAGCTGGTATCTCTGTCTATTCTTTAGATTCTTTGTGAAAGCAGACCGCAGTAATATATATTAGAGAATTGGGAGCCATTTCACATGACAGCCAAAAGTACCAGAGTACAAATGTTCTCATTTGAGGATCTCCAAAATAAGAATTTAATAGCTTTTGCCATAAATGACCTATAACCTTAAAAGCTGTTAGGTCCCTGACACAAATCGCGTTTATTGTGCAGTAATAAATTTGAACGTCTCACACACGCAAAGTAATTAGTGTATGATAAAATGGCCAGCCAGCCGCCAAGGTGTTGCTTGAATAATTTAATTTAATTAAAAAAAAATATATATTTTTTTTAACCTATTCTCCATCAAGTGTCTGTTTGAACAGGTAGTATGTCAGGCAGGGTGAAGGTGTTTGGCCAGATCCTCCAGCATCCTAGGCTGGATTGCTCTCTTCTCCCACTCCCACCCCCTCCATCCTTGCAAGGGGATTCTGCTTCCTGCTGAACTTTGCCCCAGCTGCCTTAGCAGGAACTGTCATGACTCACTTGCCCCTTTTCCCAATTAGCCTTCAAAGCTGCTGCTTTAAGGAGCCATTCACACATTTACCGTGTGAAAAACATTAATATGATTGTGCTTTATTCAGAGAGTGTGTAGTCAGGCAGAAGGTGAGGTATATGGACAGCCGCTCCAGAAAGAGGGGAAAGCCTGTGGCAGAACACCGTCTACACACTGCAGGGCTTGTGCAGTTAACTGGTTAATTACACAATTACCTTGAGCCCAGCTACACATGCAATTACACGTTCAAAAGCTCCAACCAGCTGTAAAGTCAGACCTCAGAAGGTTAGTACATATTTATAACTTGTTGCTGTTGAGCTTTAATTTGCACATGTAGTAAGGTTTCCTCTGCAGCTGCTGATAGGGCTCCCAGCGCAGGGGTGCATCTTGCCCGCTGTGAAACCCCCAAGCCCTGGGGATTGTGTCTGCCACAAGTGGTGGGCTTCTGGTGCTGGCTGCACCTCACACCGTCAGTTGTGGGGCTCTTGGTCCTGGCTGCATGTGAGGTGTAGCTGGGGCTGGGAGTCTCATTTGGATGACTAGCATGGCAGGAAACACATCTATGTGGATCATGCATTAAATCCAATTGCACCTTTACCTGCATGTGTAGAGGGGGCCTAACATCCATAGTCTTTCCATCCATGACCTCAGGATGGTGGCTCTTAGCCAACAAACCTTTAAAAAACAACTTGAACAAGAAACCATCCACAGACTGGATGGTGTTAAGTATGGTTTGAACGGGGACTATGGATTCTTATCTCATTACCTGAACTGGCATTTGCGTCCCTTTTGTTTCTGTGGGTTTATTGCTTGCTTACTTGCACCTTCCAGCACTACCCACGTCCCTCTTTCCATTTTATACCATGCTCCGTGCATGTCCTTTCACAGCATTTAATGAAGTGAGTTTGAGCTCAAAAAAGCCAATGGGGTGAGTGGGTGTGCACTTGTAAATAAAATTGCATCTAGTTAGTCTGTAAGGTGTAACTTGACAATGCTTTACTTGAGCACCACGGTCATCTTAGAGATGAGGGAATGTTGTTTAGAAAGCTGGTGGTGGGGATGAGATGGGGAGAGAGGAAAAGCATATTTGCAAAAGCACTTTGAGGCTCCAGAAGAGTTTGAACCCTGCTGGTCCTGTTCCTGCCGCTCTGCACGAGTGTTATGGGAACAGCTCCTTTACTCGAGGGGAGCTCAGCTCTCACTTCTCATTAGCAGCACAGCTGAAGATGTGGGAGGGGCACAGCCCCTGCCAGAAGCGTTCCAGTTCCCCTTGCTCACAGGTGGTTCCCAGGACACTTTTTCCCCCTCCTGGATAGCTTGCCCTGTGAACATGAAGCAGGTCTAGGTCACGTGGCATGAAAGTTTCCATCAAGCCACATTACTTGTAGCTTGATGGAAATAATGTCTGCCAGAGGCCTTAGGAACATGATTATATTGGGTAATCTGATTTAGGAACATAGGAATTTAGTGTAGTAGACTATTCAAGCAGTTCAGTATCCTGTCCCTGATGGGGGCTACTACTAGTTCCTTCAGTGAGAGATTCAGGAAGCCTAATAATGAAATTAGTCATTTTGTAGAGGATGATTCATGCTAGCCCTTGGCTTCCCTGAAAAAGTGTTGGTATTTATCTTGTGTGGTATAGGAATATACCTTCCATTTAAAATTAAGCTATTAAAAAGCACTCTAAGCTGTAAAGTGAGCAGTAAGCAGAGAGCAGTAGCTCTGGGATAAGCAGCTCAGGTGTGGGATTGCCTTGAAGAGGCTTTTTCCTGTGTTAGTGAGTGGTTGCTTGCTGCTAGTGTTTGCCTAGTGCCTAATGTGTGTTTGGGGTCTCTCTTTCTCTCTGGTGCATGTGCTCTTTTTGTTCTTTTCTTCCCCCTTCTGGAGTGACTGAGTGACGGGGCTTCCTGTGGATGGAGCTGGTTTTGGTAACTGTGGGGTGGGGCTAGGCTAGGTAGCCTTATAAAAAGGTAGCCCCTAGCGAACCATGGGAGCAGGAAAGAGAGGGAGTTTGCCTTGGGAGTTCACTGTAGGGGGGGAGCAGGATACTCTGTGTGTGTGTGTGTGTGCATGTGTGTGAGAGAGAGAGAGCTTGGGCAAGGGTCCTGGTACTTGGCATGCTGGTTCTTGTGATGCATCTCCCCCCCCTCCCCTCCCTTTCCCCCATTCTCTCTATCTTTTTTAAAATCCTTACAGCGTAGGTGTGCTCCAAGGGGCAAAGAAAGTGCAAATGAAATCTGGGTCAACTGTTGTGTCCTGCATAGGATGTGCCAAGTTCATGTTCCTCCTCAAGGTTCAAGAACACTTAATCTGCACCAAATGTAAGCCGGTATCTGCCCTGGAGGAGAAGATTCATGGATTGGAAGCTTGGGTATCCATGCTACATTGCATCCAGGACTAGGAGGATGACTTGGACAAGAGTTATGAGAGGCACCCGGTAGTGGAGAGGCCAGACAGCAATAAGAAGTGGCAGCAGGCAACTACTTGAAGAAGGAGGGCCCCCAGAATTGAAGAAGAACAGGTTGAAGTTGGCAACCTTTTTCAAGCGCTCTGCAGTGGAACTGCTGAGGAAGAGGCAGAGGAGAGGACATCTGAGGGCATAAGGGAATGGAGGCAGCAGCCTAGAGGGCAGGAGGCACAGGGATCCAGGACCAGTGCACCAGTAGGCAAGAGGAGGTTGTGCTTCTGAGGCCCGTTCGGGCATCCTTGCGCCAATGAATGGAAAAAGGGAAAAAAAAAAAAAAAAAGAAAGAAGAAACCTGCAGTTCTGGGGTCGTAGGAGTCGATTCCCTCAGCTCTCCTCCCTGCATCCGGCAGGATTCTCCCCAACGTCGCTCCCCCGACAGCTCCCTCCCTTCTGCGTCCCCAGCCCGTCTTCACGGCCCAATACCTGGGGGTGACTGGGCAGATGAGATTCTAAATCCCCAGGGTCGGTCGCAGTCTCTGTCCCTGGGTCTCCGTCTCTGTGTCTCTGCTAACAGGGCTTCCAACGCCGCGCTCCCTCGGCAGTGTTTGGAGCCCGATGCTCTGAGCTCTCTCCCCTGTCCAGGGTTCGATTTTATTTTTTCTGGTGCAGGGAGCTCCCACAGCCCCCGTTGCCACTCCCTGCCTGGGTTGGCTTTGATTATGCTGGTGGAGCGTGCTACCAGCTTGAGGAGCCTCCACCACCTCCCTTGCTCCCCCGGCTTCTTCGCCAATACCCATCTTTATTCCCGCTGGCTGGTGATTCCCTCTGACATCACCCACCAGCCTTACTTGAATAAAGGCGCGGCTTGTAAAACGCGCGGGCTCTCTCCTCCACCCCTCCGGCATTATTTCTCCTACAGGTAAGTAACCATTTTTATTTTTCCTTTTGTATTTGTCCTTGCCGGGTCCCACGGGTGTGGTTTCTGGATCGTCTTGCTTGTTGTCCCTGGGACAACACCTGTAAGCTGGGGAGCACAGCACAGCACATCAACAGAGTGGCTGAAAGGGATCTTGGAGTCATTGTTCATTCCAGGATGGACATACACCACCAATGTGAGGAAGTGGTCAGTAAGGCTAACTGCACCTTGTCGTGCATCTACAGGTGCATCTCGAGCAGGTCCAGGGAGGTGATCCTCCCCTCCTATGCGGCACTGGTCAAGCTGCAGCTGGAGTACTGCGTCCAGTTCTGTGTGCCGCACTTCAGGAGGAATGTGGACAGCGTGGAGAGGGTCCAGAGGAGGCCACTCGCATGTTCCGGGGGCAGCAGGGCAGGACCTACGAGGAGAGGCTACGGGACCTGAACCTGTTCAGCCTCCACAAGAGAAGACTGAGAGGTGATCTAGTGGCCATCTATAAACTCACCAGGGGGGACCAGTGGAAAAAAGGTGAGGCTCTGTTCCACCAGGCACCACCTGGGATAACATTTACTCCGTCACCCTTGTCTAGGGACTTTATGACCTGATCATAGGAAGAAACCAGGTTAGTCAGGCAGGATCTGCCCTCATTGAACCCATGCTGGTTGCCCCTGAGCATTACCTCCCCTGCTGGGCCCTTGTAGATGTGCTCCTTTATAATTTTCTCAAAGGTCTTCCCAAGGACCGAGGTAAGACTGACTGGCCTATAATTGCCTGGGTCCTCCTTTCTCCCCTTCTTGTAAATGGGGCTCATAAGATCATTGGATCCAGCCCACTGCCCAAAGGGAAGGAAATCAGGTGGAGTCAAAGGATCCAAGCAAGATAAGCATCCAAATGTTTCTTAAAAATGTCCAGAGCAGGTGCTTGCACCATCTCCGGCAGGAGTCTCTTCCAGGTTTTGGAGGTTAGGACAGTAAAGAAGTTTTTCCTTATGTCCAACCTAAAAGGGTCTTGCAGAAGTTTGTGAGATTTGGACCTTGTCATCCCTTGGAGTGCCCTGGTGAACAGACGTTCCTCCTGATCCTGATGCACACCCTGATGTACTTATAGGCTGCCACGAAGTCACCCCTGAGCCTGCACTTCTCCAGGCTGAAGTCCCATGGCTCGCAGCCTCTCTTCATAAGACCTGTTCTCTTGCCCTCTGATCATGCGCGTGGCTCTCCTCTGAATTCTTTCAAGCTTCTCCACGTCCTTCCTGAATTGTGGAGCCCAGATCTGGATGCAGTACTCTAGTTGTGGCCTTACTAAGGCTGAGTACAGCGGGAGGATGACATCCTGGGTCTTGCTTGAGATGCATCGGTAGATTCAAGTCAGAGTTTTTTGTTCGTTGTGCCAGCTGTGGTATCGCGTTGATGGCTCATGTTCATCTTGTGGTCAGTTATGACCCCCAAGTCTCTTTTGGTCGTGGTGCTAGCAAGTGAAGCATTGCCAAGCCTGTAAGTATGATGTGGGGCTTTTCCCCCCCCGGAGGTAGAGCACCTTGCAATTCTCCGCATTTGAATGCCATCAGGTTTTCATCTGCCCACCTTGCAAGGCTATTGAGGTCGGCCTGGATCACCAGCCTCTCCTTAAGTGTGGATACTTTTCCCCAATGCTTGGTGTCGTCAGCGAACTTGGCCAGTCCACTTCTAACACCAAAGTTCAGATCATTTATAAAGACATTAAAGAATACAGGTCCGAGAATGGAGCCTTGGGGGACACCACTAGTCACTGAGTGCCATGTTGATTCGGTTCTGTTAACTACCGCTCTCTGGGTTTGACCTCGGAGCCAGTTCTCCAGCCATTGGACTGAAGTATAGTTGTGGCTGCAGTTGCCCAGTTTTTCCATGAGGACATTGCAGGACACAAGGTCAAAGGCTTTTTTAAAGTCCAAATATATGATATCGACCTCTTCCCCTTTGTCTAGGTGATACCTCACTTGGTCGTAGAAGGACATGAGAGTGGTCAGGCAAGACCTACCCACAATAAACTGGCTATGCCTTACAATGTTTCGTTCTGTTAGCTTGGCAAGAATGGTTTCTTTGATAATTTTTCTAAGGTCTTTCCAGAGATTGAGGTCAAACTGATTGGCCTGTAGTTTCCTGGATCTTCTTTCCTCCCTTTCTTGAAGATAGGCATCATACTGGTCCTTTTCCAATCTTCATGTACTTTGCCCGAGTGCCACAAGTTTTTGAATATCCTTGACAGTGGCCGCACTATGATGTCTGCCAATTCTTGCAGTCTGTCCAGACCAGCTGATGTGTGGGTGTCCAGCCTCTCAAGGTGCTCCCTCACAAAATCCATGCCAGTGGTAGACATATATTCACCCTCACTCTGGTCATCCCGCATCTTGTTAGGCAGTGTTGTTGTCTATGGGCTGGTGAAAAACTGACGCAAAGTAATCATTAAGCAGATTGGCTTTTTCCTGGGTGTCAGTTGTCAGCTTCCCCAATTGGTTTAGCAGAGGTTTGGTGTTGCCCTTTTTTTTCTTCCGACTCCCCATGTATCTGATCAGATCAAGTCCTTTCTGAAGAAGAATGATCTAGGCATCACTATAACTATTTTTTTGCCATGGGTATTTCCCACACTTCTGGGCTTTGCTGGTTGCTCCTGCCTTTTTTTTTTTCCTGCTATGTGTCAGGGTTTTTTTAAGCCACTCAAAGGCATTGGTTGTTGGCTATAGCCAAAGCTAGGGGCTTCAACTAGGGTGTGCCAATTTTCCTGCTAGGAAGAAATGTGCAGGTTCCTGAGTAGAGGGTCTTGCCCTTCTTCTCAGGGTCAAACTGATTGCCATATTTGAGGTCAGGAAGGAATTTTACTCAGAAGTCAGATTAGTATGGACTGTGGGGGTTTTTGCTTTCCTCTGTTGCAGGGACTGTGTCCCTCTACCAGGGACCTCTTGAGCATATATTAACAACGTTTTATAGAAGCAGGACATTGGCTGCTGTGGTTCCCCTGCTTTACCTGTGGCAGGTTAGGGTGTTAAGTCTGTGTTGTCAGGGTTGAGGGTAATTTTATGTAGAGTTTAGATTATGGTTGTACGGGATGGTTTGGATAGGAATGATCCTTTCTCAGGCAGGGGGTTGGACTAGATGACCTTTGGAGGTCCCTTCTAGCCCAACTTATGTATAACTCTAAAGTTAGGAAATGATGCAGTTTATGCAGCCTGTGCAGCTTTAAATCTGCCTTGTGTTTGAATGCTTTGAAGTTCTGTTGATGTGATTGCAGGACAGTTTTTCATATGTTTCTGGGCAACAGTTATTAATTAGTACTGCATGCAGCACAACAAAAAGTAGCCATTAATTTGGAAGAGATACATTTAGATGTTTATATAATGACAAAAAAAGCCATAGGACATTGTCTTTAAGCATCTGGATCAGGTTGGGAAATTATTTCAGCTGGAGGGCTGCTTAATGAGTTTTGGGGAGCTGTCGAGGATGGCAAGGGTAGCCCCACCCCTTGACCGGTGCTCCACCCCCCTGGGTGCCATCTTGGGACTAGAAGCCCTGCCCCTAACCTCTGACCTTTGCCACTGGAAGTCCTTTCCCATGTCCTTGGAAGTAGTTCTTTTGTTAAAGGGGGGAGGAGGGGTTGCCATCTTGGATAAATCGTATATTAAAAGTCGGATATGTACTATAACATATTTTAATTTTATTTCAGAAAATATTTTCCTGATTTATTTGTGCTTGCATAGTGTATCTAGGCGTGATTTGCATAATGACTCAAAGTAAAACTGTACTTTGATATATTGTGTGTGGGGTGTGGCTGGGGGCTGGGTGTGTGTGTACAGGTTTGTGAGGGGGTGTGGCTGTGTGGGTGGGAGTGTGTGTATATGTGGGAGGTTGTGGGGGCAAGGTGTGGTGTGTGGGGTTTGTGGGTTTGAAGGAGGGTATGGGGTGTGAGGGAGGGTGGGGAGATGTAGGGACTTGCCTCACCTCCCCATGGAGCAGTGCCCCTGCCGGCAGCAGCAGGTGGCAGGCCCTCGGGGTATTTATCGGCCATGCAGCTGCAGCCGCCTTGCGGTACATGGCTTCAGCCAGTTTTGGGAGCTGCACGCAACGACAAGGAGCAAAGACAGGCTGGCCTGCCTCCATTGCACAGGGCTCATGTGCAGCTCTCGGCACTCGTGTGCTACCAGGAGATGCCCTGCATGACGGAGCAGGCTGCATTCCCTGCTCCCTGCCAACACATGCAGCTGCCAGGACTGTGCTGGGCACCTGTCAAGGGTTGCGGTTACCCTTGCGGCCCTGGACAGCTCACCAAAACTCATTAAGCAGCCCTCCAGCTGAACTTTGTACATGGCCTGTGGGCTGAATTTGCCTGCCCCTGAACTGGGTACTTACTGCCTCTTCCCACCTTGTAACTTCTGATGGCACCAGATCATTCAACTGAAAAGAAGTAATCCACACCTCTTCATTACTGATGCCATCCTGAGTACAAAGAGGTGTGCTTTGGGTGAAATTGTGCAAAAGTGGAAATCAGGGATTACCTTGGAACAGGTTTTCTGCAGTGAAGAATCAGATTCTTCAGGGAAGCGGTAAAGACCATTGATTGAGTATTTAAAACCACATGTGAACATGGCCAAAATAATCAGTGATTCAGTCTGTAGAGAACGTTCTTGGTTGACCAGTGTTGTCCAAGAGCAGGTCACTGTTGCATTGGATAGCACCAGTAGTCGGCAGACACGGCTACTGAGCACATTAACAGTCTAAGTACAGAATTCTCACTTCATAATGCAATGGAAGCATTGGGATATTTCTGATCCCCATTTCTTTTGAAGGAAAGCTTGGAAATATCATCCTGTCATTGAAGCCCATTTTACTTTCTATATTACTTCTCAAAAAAGGAAAAACCAATACTCAGTATTGGAGTTATTCTCCAAGACTACCTTATAGGTATGACTCCGTTAATAGCATTATATCGGGCCCTAAGTACATACAGAAATAAATTTTTCAGGCAGAGAGTGGGAATGATAGAGAGCACAGCTATAATTCACTGTTACCTTTATAAACCCCAATTTTCTGGGTATTATTTTTCACTTGAGCCTTAAAAACTCAGCATCGGAACTGACAACTTGTATACAAAGCTTCACCTTAATAAGTCTATTTTTCTGCTGCTGAACAGAAAATGATTTGAAGCTAGTGAGTTATATATATATAGAGAGAGAGCATCAGAGAAATAATACTACTCCATAGCTTTAGATTAAAGGATCCATGGCATCTTAAAACAAATTTTTGATTTAAAATTGCAGAGTTCTTCCATTTTCAATAGTAAAATATGAGTAGGACTAAAAGAGAGATGCCATTTTATTTTGAAATACTAACTCTCCTTTTACTGTAATGGAGGTTTATGGTATAGACAAATGTGGCAATTATATCAATATCAAATATAAGCTGTTATGTAGTAACTTATGACTTTGTATTCCTGCAGCAGCGTTAACCCTGGAGCCGAGCCATTGCAGCGTTAACCCTGTTTCATCCAGGGTTAAAGTCATAGCATTTTAGCTAACTTGTGTTAGCCCAGGTGCATGCAGATATAAGTTATATCATAACAGCTGATGTGTGCACCTCGTGTCAAGCGTTTAAAAGGTACATTTCTCCTTAGGCTTAGTGGTGTTACAGTTCCATATATTGTACCTGAATGCATTTACAAACTGTGTAAAACAGCTTTATTGTTCTGACCTCAACTTTTGTGACTGTGGCATGAAGCCAGCTGTTAAACTGGTTTAGCTCTTATATCTTTTCAGGATATTGCTTGGTGTGCGTGCATGATTTACGTTTGTATATCTTAAAAAAACCACTGTGGTCTGCTGTACCATAATTGCCTATAAAAGGCAAACTTTATAAGCAGGTAGTAATCAAATTGTCAGGAGCCTGTATCAAGACTGTATGTGCTTATTCATACTGCAGTCTGGATAATTTAACATAATCATTTAATCCAACAACTATGTTAAAAATATTATCATCTCAGAGCTCTTTGGATTAAAGTCTTGATATTTGAATTTTTGAACTGTCTGTCATTTAGCAGTAAGAACTGATTACCTTAGTATCTGGTGATGCTTATTTGGATGGTGTTTAGCACATTGTGGATACTAGCAAAAACAAGTGATGATTTCTAAATCAACCAGTCTTTCTGTGGGTTTTCAACATGTATTGACAGTTAAGCCTCCGTTTATACAATTGTGTAGAAGTTTAAAAGTCCCACTGCTTCTCACACACACAGATTCTGCGTCTACTCCTCCCTTCTGAAAAGCTTAAAAATAAAATCAAGGATACATTAGTATGTTCTGAGTAGAGAGGAACATTGGGGCATTTCAAAGATTTGGCATAAGGAAGGGACTATGAAGTCATCTAGTTTGACCTTCGTATTCCAGGTTATTTAGTTTATCCAGTTATACCTGCATCAAGCCCTTCAACTAAAAGCTGGTCTAGATAACAGCTACACCCAAATACATTTGCTTCCATGATGTAACATTTTCATAACAGCATTAGGTCCAATTGATGAAACCTCCTGCTATTCAAATGAAGGGTTTAGAAGGGATGTTCTAGTATGGGGGATGTTGGTTGATGAAGAAGTAGTCTACATGAGTGCCACTCTGCTCCTCGGCTTACTGAAGAGAAGCACCAGTGCACTTGTTCTTCAGGACAGGGTACATCTGTTTCTATCCTGGGAGGTTTGAGACATCAGAAGTTTTGCAGTCTAAAATACTATTCTTTCATCTGACAATTCATTTATATAAAAGCTTCTACATTATAAAAATGCTTCTACTGTATATGTAGAACTCTTTGCATGGTTTAATTTTAAAATGCTGTAATGTAAAGTTGCCTAAGTTTGTGAAATCAGTTAAAAATTAATGTTAAAATCAGTTTCCTGTCTTAGAATTCCCTCCCTTTTATTAGCTAGGGTATCAAAAAGCATACAAACCATCATAACTGAAACTCCATTTTTGTTCTACAAGCCTTTCCCTGAAATGATGCAGGTAGGGGACTGAGGAAACTGGAGATGCATTGCATTCTCAGTGCATATGACTGTCAGATTGTATTGGGACATATATGTATATGGTATGAATGGTAGATAGACTTCTCATTGGAGTAAATGCTCAAAGCATTGCATAGACTTTTAACTGTTCACATCTGATTGACTTGCTCAGGGATCATTATGTGGTTGAAATGAGATGCAGGTCCTTCTAACTGTGTAGCATACTTATTCATGGGTGGATCTAAGATTTTGTAAAGGGGGATGCATTGAGTACATTGTCACATATAATGCATTTTTCTCCAGTTAAATAGAAACTAGACGTTTTACTAATATGCTCGAGGTCTAGCAATATATTATTCAGTTTAAGAACAAGCAAAAATAAATATCAGTTTTTTGGAATGCACACTAAGTTGTTATATTGTATGTTAAGTGTGAAAAAAACAACAAAGCTCAACAAACTAGGCAAAATAGTGAAAGGTAGTGTTGCATTAGACCTGTAGTCATTGTAGTTAAACAGAAATGTCATATTCAAATTTGTAGAACCAAATTTAGCCTTCTTGAGCATCTTGACAGTGCCTCCCATACTTCATTGTCATTTCTATGACTCTGTAGATTATTACTACACCTGAGTTAAGGTTTTTAGCTGGAGATAAAAGCAGTCTGCAGGACTATGAACCAGAAGAGTGGCATTACCAAGAGTGGCTGGCTGACTGACAGCAGCATTTGAGAAGAAAAGATAGTTTGAATAGTAGAACATCAGGATCATTAAAGAAGATACGGTTGTTAACGTGTGGATAGAGGAGAGAGAGAAGCAGGAATTGGGTACAGCTTAATGATCCATCAAGTCAACTGACTCTTGCTGCTGCTTGAATAGAAACGCTGCTGCCACTGCTGTGCAGTTTGTTTTAAAGTTTGGATACAGTGGGAATCAGGGAGGAGGGGGTGCAGCTGCACCCTTGCACCTTCCCTTGGATTGACCCCAGACTTATTCATCAACATTATTTTCAATATAAAAATGTGAGCTGGGATCTGATGAAGTCTAACAGACAGTGGAAAGCAGCGTGATGTTTAAGGAGTGTGGGCAGTTTATTGGTTTTTAACATTGGTTTAATTTTTGACAAGTTCTTTGTAGTAAAGCATCCTAGTAAAGCACTAATTATCTTGACTTTGTTAAAGCTTATCTGAAAAAAAAATATGAACAGAGCAAAAACCCCTTATAAAGATAATTTTTCAGCAAGGGAATAATTGAGTTGTTAGGAAAACAGTGAAATTGACTGTAGGCAAGACACTGCCAAATGAAGAAAGCTAACCAAAGAACAATATTTTTATATATTTGACAAAAGAATAGCAATAAATATAATTTATAACCACTGTAAAGTCCAAACATTTTAGATGGATGTGATTTTTTCAAATTATCCCTTTAAAATAGCATTATGGTGCTCAAGACTTGACTCTTTTCTCTTGATGCTTGTATAATCTCAGGTACTGGATTTCATAAAAAATTTTAAAATATTTTAAAGAAGCAATTTAATGTTAGGAAAGAAAAACAGCAAGAATAGACTGATTTGACTTACAGTATACAAAGTCCTATATAAATTGAACAACTTAAGCTTTTAACACCTAGGTTTTTCCATTTTTCTTTTTTAAAATAGAACTAACAGATTTATGAAGTTGTTTTAAACTCATAGTATTTCCCTGCTGCACTCTGATATAATTTTCCCCGTGTCCTGTATGTCCCTTGGCACACTGTTCCTGACTTTCCAGAAGAGTGAGTCCTTGCAATCCCCTTCAAATCAGTTTAACTCTCAACCCTGAGACTCATTGTCTTCCCCACCCTGCACACTGTTGGCTGTCTCTTAACAGTCTTTGCAGACAGGTGAGCTTTAGATAATTTAAGTTTTAATGAGGGACCCTGGATAAACTTTGCAGTCAGATGAATAATGATCGGTTACTAGAAATTCAGTAGTAGAAACATCAGTTTCACACTTCTCAGACCCCAGCTTAAGTTTAGGTTAAAGGGTTGCTTGGAGTCCGTAGCCTTTTTTCAGGTCCCTTGACAGCTGCAGTGATTTCCAGCCACATCTCTTTCTGCAGCACATCCAGCCTGCACTCAGACTCATTAAATATTAAACCTAGTATTCAGGAACATTATTCACTCATTAATATTGCATCATGGCCTAAACTGCATTGTTCAAAACATTTTAGGATGTTATGCAAGGCTGTCAAAATACATTAACAAACTTGCTCATGTTGAACTAAGCAAAAAATGACAAACAGTTTGCACTATAAACATGTTTTACTGCAATTCTTGTATGGTATAACCATTCTGAGTTGAGGAAATAGCGCACAGAAAACCCACTGGTAAAAGACAATGAAAGATGAAGAAAGCCAGATGAGATAAATATTCATCTTCAGGAAAAAACAACTCCTGTACATCACCTCCTCAAATAATCTTTTTACTGGCTATGTGGAGATCTTGCTGCAGGATTACATCTCTGCACAGGGACTGCTGGATTTTAGGTTTATAGTCTTTACCTAGAGCGATGCAGATGATGCCTTTCCTGATAGTGACTGGTAAACCAGGAAATATGTGAATGTTGGTGGATGATATGTGATGAAATAGGAGAGCTAACACTGAAGATCATCAAGGGTTTATTCTAGATCACTGGGAACCCATCAGATTGCCTACTGCTGTTTCAATTGTTATGCAGTTACTTCCCTGAGAAGTAATGAAGAATGAATGTTTAATCATTCACTGGATGTTGTATGAACTGTTTCAAAATATGGACAGTTTGAGTGGGTGAAAATGGTATACTGTGTTATGCTTGTTTTTAGTATTGCATTGTATTACCAATGATGGATGACTTAGGGGCTGTCAATTAAATTGCAATAAAGAATTCTAGTATGATGACCATTCATGATGACTGCTGGATGTGCAAACTCTTGATAGTGTAGTAATCTCTGCACATTTCGAGTGCATGTATTTCTGCTGCTCTTCCTGGATGGGAAAGGTTTTCTTTAGTGTAACAAATGGAGCTAATCTTCCGCACCTACTACATTTAATTTCAAGAGCAGCAGAAATGGATATCTGAGGTAAACAGTGAAGGTAGTAGAATGAATCCTTGCTGACTGAGAAATAAATTATTCATTTTGTTAGTTTAGCTAACATGGTTCGTGCTGTGCAGGTTTTCAGCACTATGTCATAGACTAATATTGTATAATTAGCAAAGCTCCCCTCTCCGACTCATTAAGAAACAGATCTAGAAATGGTCGAAATTTGCTTAGACAGCACAATGAGTCCTGTTCACAGATATTCTTGCAGAATGCCAGCCGCATGTCCAATTAATTTTTTAACCTTTGGTTATCCTTCACAATTGCTTAGGAACAGAGCATGTTGGTAATTTTCTCACTAAGCTTTTTTTCGTAGAAAATGCTGATTCATGAAAAGCCAAACTTTTTTCATGGAAGCATAGCACTTTTGGCAAAAAAATCAACGGGAAAGTTTTCTCAGATGCAGAGGGAATCTGGATCAAACAGGAGTGAGCATGACTTGCCCAAAACACCCAGTAGCTTGGGGCTCACACACCAGGGTTGTGGAAATCCTTCCTCTAACAAATACACACAAGGAAGAAGAATAGTTTATATTCATTGGAGCAGGGATTTGAATCTGGGGTTCCTATATCCCAGGTGAGTTGACCCATCAAATCAATTTCTTGCTTGCCTAATGAATCTGTAGCATCTTAATGCACTGCGTCTCCAGAGTGTAACTTGAATTAATGCCAGTTACTATTCATTTGCCCATATTTGAACATTTTTGAGTTGGAGTAAAAACCCATTCTTCTACACATCTAGTTCCCTGACAGCTGGAAAAAAGATTGCTCCTCCTGTAGCACTCAGGAAAACATTTCAAGCCGTTGTAGTCTTTACAATTTTGCTTTCAAGTTAAAAACATTTATGCCTACTTTCTTGTTATGGACTTTTGTTAGGAAAGGGCATACATTTTTACCCACAGTCTCTTTAAAAGTGAGAACAAGTGTTATCTAGAGTTGCATGTTAGTGTCATTTTTAGAGAACACACTGAAAAACAAGCGAACGAACCAAACCCCAATAAGAATAATTACTGTATTTGTCTTTTATACTCAGATCAGTACTGGTCTGCTGCATTTACATGCACAAATTAAGCAACCAGGACTCATGGTAGAGGTAATATTGTTTATTAGACCAACTAGATATTTGCAAAAAAAAATTCTTTAATTTTTTAAGCTTTAGGATACAAACACCCTTCATTAGACATCGGAGAAATGATTGTAAAAGTCCTCTTGGGTAGAAATAAAAGTTCAGATTTCGTAAGAGTTCACAGAGGAGTCAGCAGAAGGAATAGTCTTCTGGGCAAGCATTTCCTATCTGGTATGGTGTCTCTGAGCTCTGGTGTGAAGCTCTGTGATGATGCAGATTACCTTGAACAAATGCGGGGGCAGTATCTCAGGTTTCAGATTGTCTAAGTTGCTTCCTCCTTGTAAAATTATGAAGATTTCATTATCTTCATAATAAGGCAAAAGGTGTATATACCCAAAAGCTTGCAATTAAAGAATTTTTTTTTTCCCCCAAAAATCTAGTTGGGCTCATAGAAGATATCACCTCTACTGTGAGTCCTGATTGCTTTTTCCTCTAGACCAATAAGGCTATAACCTGGATACCTGATGCATGTATGAATGGCATTTGACTTACCCTGGCAGCTTATTCCCACAACAGTTATAACACCAGGTTTCATTTTACTGAAATAGGATTGGCATGTGTATCAAACGTGTCTGCAGGGTGTCCTGGAGGTCTGACTTTATCCCCTCTGTCTCCGTGCTTGTCTCAAAGAACAGCTTGAGGTTGCTCTAGGATAACTTTTTATCCCTGCAAACCTCAGCTCCATTACGCTTTTTACTAGACTGTATAGCTGCAGCCAGGACGTCTCTGCCAGCTCTAGGTGACCTCCCCTTTGGATTGTGGAAAAAACATTCGGTTCCCCCTTTCTGTAGAATGGGCTAATCTGGAATACCACTTGCCCAGAGATCACTGCATCTTCACCCCAGGCAGTCAGTAAGGAGACTAACAATAGAAGGGTTTGCTATACAGAAAAGACTTGTATAAGAAAAACTGACAGCAAGTTTGGTGGCAGAGTGAAAAACAAGTACAGTTTCTTACCCTCCCACCTGGCTATACCCTAGCCCTCCTGAGAGTCCTGCCAGTGCCTCCAGAGCTCAGCCTTTCTCCTGATCCTGCCAGCCCTTGCTGCTGGGGCCTTTCTGTAGCCCTGGAGCAGTCCAACGAACACAATGCAGTCACGACTAGACTAAAACACCTGCAAGCCAGCCCGCACGCTCTGCCCCATCAACTTTGTTTTAAGGTTTCCAGAATCCTCCAGGAATGTGTGGTCTTCCTCGAGGCACCTGGAATTCCCCTGGGTGATGGTGATGGGCCTTTTATCTCGGGTGCCTGTGCTCCAGAGCAGTTTGTTTCCCCATGCCACGCAGGGAATGCTTTGGGTGCCCAACCCAATCATGTCTTCTTCTGCCTGTGTTTGGGAGTGGCAGTTCTTGCTCTAGTGCAGTGGTCTCCAAAGTGGGGTGCACAAAACAATCCATTGGGGTGCGGGAAGAAAATATTAGAACTTCTATTTATATAGGTAGGGGTAAAGTTTGGAGACCACTGCTCTAATGTCATACTAGCAGGAGAAATTTTGCAGTTCCATCCTTGACTAAACCAGGTCCAAAATCCTAAAGAAGTATACAGATGGCATGATGATCTATATGGTGATAACAGCATCATAAACAGATGCAGCTAACACTGGCTTTCCATGTTGTATCAGTACAACAAACCAGGTGAAAACATGCATGACACCCTATGAACCCCCAAAACATGAGTCTGTTACAACATGAAAATGGATGCAGTTCAGTACTAGAGTTTTACAATGACCAGGTGTAGGAATTTGGGTGGATTGCGTAGCCAAGTCTCTTTATTTTAGAGGTAAGGCATGAGTTTCTAGTGGTTCGTTTATCCTCTAATGGAGTGGGAGTCGTGTTGTTCTGATGGTGAAGTCTGGACTATGCAGGGGCACAGGATTTCCTTGCTTAGAGAGAAGGCTTATCCACTATGTCCTAACCTGCTTGTTAGCCTGTCTTCATAGCACAAGACGGTACTGTGCACAGGTGGGAAAACTGGCTCTGAACTCAAGCCTCTGGACTGGAAAGCAGGATAACTGTGTTAGGACTTAGCTTATTGCTCAGAGCGATGCACCAGGCCAGCACAGCTATATTGTTTCCTTTTCTGGAGTTAGCACATGCACAGCTAATTTGGGTATCTCTACCTTGTGCCACAGATACATGCTCTGTATTGTATTAGGGTTGCAACCTGGCAAGTCTCTCACATAGGTAATAGTAGCAGAACTAGTCAGAATGCTTAGATTTCATGGTTTTTAAGGCTGGAAAGGACTGTTATGATCATCTTGTAAGACCTCAAAAACCTGTGGTCTAGCTTATGTAGAACCTCTAACTTCATTATATTTGTCTTTGAAATGGAAAAAGGGGGAGGAGAGGGACAGGCATTCACTGACCTCTTACAGTTCGGTATCCTGGACCTCAGACTCTGCAGCCTGTATGATCGCAGTGGAACAATGTGAGTCTCTGCATGAGACGTTTCCATGCAGATTGGCTTTGCTCTGAAGACTTTCTCGAGAGAATAGCAGGGGTAGCTGTTTCAGATATGCATGTGCAGCTTCTCTTGATATCTGGTGCTTGCTCATGCATAGCTAAGAGCAGATTGTATCCCACAGATATTAAAGATTAAGAGCATTTTTAAAGTCATTTCATCCATGTCAGTGCAAGGTTGTTTCTTGAGAAAACTTGGGTACATTTTCAGTAGAATCGCACAGAGGTGGACCATCCTCAGAAGATGTTTTGTCTCATTTTGGCATGGTTTTAAAGATCAAGTAAAGACCAGTAATCTGTGGGCGGTTTCTCCATTAATCTTTAGGTTCTACAAGCATTATGCCAAACTCTGTCCTCTGAATAAACTGCAATGAAATGGGGAGTATTGCATTTACCCACATAATACACCATCTTTCCTTCAAAAATCATCCTTCCAAAACAGGGGTGCGTATCGTAAGTGGGGGAGTGGATTCTTTTCTGGAATACAAGCGTGGAGAAGTAGGAGGAGAGAGCGGCTGCTGTAAGAAGTGGAGAGATGCCTGGCTTCTCCCTCTGCCACCCTTCAAAATCAGGGCTTCACTGTTATCCTCTCACATAGCTTGCCACAGTCAGGATCCCTGGCCATAACTGGAAAAAGCATTGTTTCTTCATTCTGCCCTCCCCAGAATGTGGGTGGTTGATTTGGGGGGTTGTGGCATGCTTGAAAATACTGTAACTATGCACATCAAATGCAAACTTATAAAATGTGCCTCTTCCTCTGGGCTAAGATTTGCCTATCTTCACAATAGTAAGTACTGCAGTTGCCTTGCGAAGCGAGGGCAAAACCAGACCTATCAGTTGCTGGCAGTGGGAGCACACTTTGTCCCCTGAAGTTCCCTTCACTTTTCCTGACCCTCTGGCTAGTCGGTATGTGTAACTAGAGCTCTGTGCCACCGTGTTTTTGCATGGAAATCCAGGCCATATTCCACATGTTTTAGGTCAACCATTTGGTTCAGTAATTTGTTTAATTCCTTGTTGTGTGACCCAGTGCTGCATTTGATTTGGGGGAAGATTGTGTCCTCAGCTCGGCTTCCCCATCGGAGGTGTCTGCAGCAGCTGGCACCTGCAGACTTTAAGGGGCCACCAAGCTGGAGAAAAAAGGAAGATGTGTACCTTTCTGCTTTGTTGGGGAGCCAGGCCTGCTCAAGGAAAAGGATGCAGGTACTACTTAAAAGCCTCATTTTCCTTCAGGGAAAGGAGTAAGCCAAGCAGGATTGGAGAGCCTGACTCTGCTAGCTAGGAAGTAGTCCAGGCTGGATGGGGTTGCCTCAGACCCTACCCCAGACTGGAAGGGAAGCACTTAGGGTTCCCAAAAGAGATCTGACTGTTGGGGTAAGCAGACCTGCTTCTCTGTCTTTTGGAGGGGAGTGAAGCTAGAAGGGGTGCAAGACCTGAGTCCCTGCAACAGTGACCTAGTCTGTGATGCCAAGCTCAACTGCCTCCTCACTTCCTCTGCTCCCCTGGGGCTCTAGGAAGAGGGCACTAGATTCGGCATGGATGCTGGAGACTGGGCAGGAGAGCTTAGTTTTGCTTTCCCCTGTGAAGCATACTTATGGGTATAAACTCTCAAAGGGGAAATAAATAATATGATCAGCACGGTTTCCCCAGCTTTTCTTTCCAGAGTGCACCATAAGGTATCAGTGCAGAAAGCCCACCGCCCACAAAAAAGAATGCCTCTTTCTCATGGGAGGAAAAGGAGCATTCTTCAGTGTAGCTAGAGTTGTTTAGTTGAACTATTTTGCCAACAAAACCTGAACCAACTAAGTCGGTAAGGATTTGGAAGAGTGAGTACTGCAAAATCCAGCTTGGAGTTCTGTCGGTTCCCTAGAGCAGCTAGCTGTGCATCTGTCCTGATGCATCCTAGAGAGCTGCAAGGGTAGGATGGGGATTTCCTGTCATGTATAAAAGGTTGGGAAAGTAGTGGATTGTTGTTTGCTGCAGAATCCTAGGGGCTGCGGTCCAGGCGGTTGCTTCCAGGCTCTGTTACTACCGTATCCCCAGTAGATGGCTATGGAGTGATGAGGAGTCTAACCTCAAATGGTCTGGCATTGAGGGGGTTTTTTGGTCTACCGTTGCTCTCTTTCCCTCTCATCCATAGCAGCTTCTATTCTATCAGACTGAAAGGTTCTTTGTGACGTACCCTTCAACAGTTCACCTTGTATTATTACTGAAGAGGCCTATAGCTATTTTGCCTGCTGGCCAGTGGCTGTATATGTCTAATAAGGGGAGATTTTTTTTTTCCTTGAATAGTGGATTCCTTGCTACGGAAGTCCTTCTCGTGTAGCAAACATTGTCTCCTCCTTTTTCCTTAGGCTGAGAAATTCTTAGGGGGCATCAAGCCAACCTGAACAACCAAATACAAGCTGCCAGAAAAAAGAGGGAAAGCGCTTTTTCTTTCATACTGCAGAGAGGAAGGAAGATGCAGACCAGTGACAGTAAAGTAAAAAACTTTTCTCTGTTCAAACAGTGAGACAGTGGAATAAACGCCTAGGGAAGCTGCTGCCTCTCCATCACTGGAGGTGTTTGAGAAGAGCCACTGGTTGGGGATGGTCTAGGTGTAACGATGCCTATGTTCTGCTAGGTGGTCTTGTCCCTCTGCTCAGGATCAGACTGATTTGCCATGTTTGGGGTTAGGAAGGAATTTAACCCCGTGGTCAGATTGGCACGGACTGTGGGGGGGCTTCCCTTCCTCTGTAGCAGTGGACATGGCCCTCTACGTGGGATCTCTTGGGCACATATTGACAACAGTTCCCAGAAGCAGGGCAGTGGCTGCCATGGCTCCCCTGCTCTCCCAGTGTGTGGCATATTAGGGTCTTGGGGTGTCAGGGTTGATGGTAGTCTTATGTAGAGTTTGGGTGGATGATGCTCTGGATGGGCTGGTTTGGATAGGGATGATCCTGCCTCAGGTAGGGGGTTAGACTAGTCGACCTCTGGCGGCCCCTTTTCAGCCCTAATTTTCTATGACTGGCGTAGTGCCTCTGCATGCTTCTACAGACAGTGCTAATGCATACATATGGCTGCTTCAAACTTTGTTTAAAAGAAATGGGATTCACATCAGTATTACACTGACTCATTCAAGATCAGATTTTCAGACAGCTCTTCTCTTAGTGATACAGTGGGAATGCAATAGGAAGTTTGAAGGCTATTTAGAGTCATTAGAAAAGTTGCCATAAAATCTTGATCTTGCCTGACACTTGAGACAGGAGTATAGGTCATAAAAGAAGTTGAAGAGTTCTGGGACGTGCAACGACAGAAAATACCGTTTTTTCAAAGGGAAGCCAGAACAAATACAGGGTGATTTGTTGCTGCCAGTATTGGAGGGGATAGCTTTAACTGAGCAAGATTTTATGAACAACTCTACTCCACACTTAAATCTTTGCTATTAAAGGAAAGAACATTACCTGCACGAAGTCTCCACTCTCTTTCACATGTAAACCCTATAAGCCTTTTTCCATCTTTTTTTCTGGCCCTCCAAATTGGGACAAGAAGAGCAGGCTCTTATTTGCAACATCCTAAGCAAAAATTGAAAATGGAATTTGTCTTGAAAGCATTTCACTTTTTCCATCCTCACAAAAATCTTATTTTGTATAGATATCACGGCTGCTTTTCTGTTTCCAGCTTTGATATTTCCTACGTAATTTTTACATGTGTTCCCACGGTTTTTTGAAGCTCCTGTAAGCTAGTGGTGGTCAACCTTTTGGCTTTTTGGGCCAAATGACTGGTATAGGGCTGGTGTATGGGCTAGGTTGGGGTATGGTGCTGTCCACTTCCCTCCCCTAGGCATGGGAATCGAGTCCTGGAGGCCTGGCACTGCCTTGCATGCTGGGATTTGGCCCCAGTGGCCTGATGCTGTGCCCACCTGGCCTTGTGTGCTGGGATCGGGCACTTGATCCAGTGCACAGGGCCTAAGGCTCCACTGCCACCAAATTTCTAAACCCTTGAGGAGACTTGGGGGGCTGGGGCTGGCTTGCAGGCTGGGGGTGGGGGTGAGTACCCCTGTTATAAACAGTTATACTAGCTATAAGAAAGGAAAAGGACTCTTTCTCCCTGGACAGTATTTCTGAGAAGGCTGAAGTAAAAATGCCGTGGCATTTTTAGAAACTCTTTAATTTAAGAAAAGGGATTGTACAGGGAGTGAAGAAAATCAGAGGCCTGAGCTGATGAAGCCAAGCTGGTAAAAGATCTCCTCTAAGAAGTATCTTAACAGAAGAGTGTGGCAATATTGGAAAACAACTAGAGTCACAGAAACAAAAACCTGGTGGGAATTTTGCTTTCTTGTATCTTAACATGTCCCAATGATCTGGAGTTTGCATGGTACCAAAAGAGTATGTTTGTATGACGCTCCATCTTACTGAGAGATTTAGCTTGTGTATTCTCTCTACAACCAAAAACCCAGCTAATGTAGAGAATCATACTTGTCTTTAAAGGACCTTCCTTGTATTAAGGTTTTGGAGCATGGGGTCTCCGAAGTAAAACGGCATACTTAATTTAGGTTATGGGACATGACACCTTTCCTGGATAACTGTTCTGATCGCTGCAACCAGTGCATCACTTTGAGCTGTCCCAGCTATTTCTTTTCCCACCTCTTCCACTGCTTCTCAGGACAATACAAAAGACAGCCTCAGGGCCCCTCCCATTGATGTTGGCTCCTCTGTCCTTATCGGTAGTGGCTGTCAAACCTGATAAACTTAGCTTGAGGTTTTTTTCAGTTGCCCCTATTTCACAGAGGGCATCTGCTTCTTGTAAAAAGTAGTCATCCATCTGAGAGCAGACAGGTTTGAAATGAGTATGCAGATGAAGTGATTATTTCTGTTATGGACTCCAAAAGAAAAGACAACTAGAAGCTGCTTTACCGGCTAATTTAAACTCTTTAGCTTAATTTATATGCTAAAACCAATTAAAAATGGCCTTGAGTTTGAGCAGAAGAGTTTTATTGTCATTTATCTTGTGGAGCACCCCAGTAGAACAGCAATATAATGTTCTCAGCATGGTCGAGAAAAAGATGTTTGTACATCTCTAACATTAAATGCTTCCTTAGGGTATCCATTTATTTCCAACTGAGAGATCAAAAGGCTTGGGCAGACAAATTTACACCACTTGCAATGGACATGTACGCTAAACCCCTACTTTACCATAAGTATATTGAAGCTGAGATAAAGTTTCTCTCAGAAAAATCTGTAATAAAGATATTCTGGTTTAAATTGTACACAAATGTAGATGTAGTCTTCTGCAATCCCAGCCTATGGTAATGATTTGCTCAGTGCAAATGGGCTATTTGCTGCTATTTCACCACCTAGTAATAGCACCTTCTACATGCAGGTAACTGGAACAGCTTCTTGTTTGGTCTGCATTTTATTCTGGTATAATTTACATCAGTGTACAGAAATAGTGTGAATTACACTTGTGCAAATGCATCCTCTCTCCATGCTTATGGGGAATGAGCTTGGTACGCCCTTGTATGCTCACTGAACCTTGGGTAGGTGACTTACTGTCCATTAGAATAAGCCCTGTGGTGGCTACTGCCTCAGTCAGTTGATTCAAAATTAACGCTTTTTATTCCAAATGTGATGGACCCAGTAACGTATTTTTAAGTCAAACAGCTGGTCTTCACAGCTCTCATAGCATTCATTCCTTAGGTAAATTCAAGGAATATTTCTTGTCTGGATAAGCATTGAGATCCAGTCTTTAGCAGCAGTGACAATCTTAAACAGAGCAGTCTCATCTCCTGCATTAACATGTTCTCGATGGTCACGTAGTTATTGATACGCATGTTTGCTGTGTTCAGTCTGTCCATCATTTGATTTTCACCAATTCATATCCTCTCTTTTATCTAAAGTCTTCTCAACATGTTAGTATTTCAACGGAAGGCAAGATGAAAATAATCATATGATCAACTGTGTTTTGGATATCCCCATCCAAGGGATGATTTAACTTTTACCTATTAAGAACATTGTTAGAAGAATCCTATCTCTGGAGCTTAGAAGCAAGAACAAGAAAAAAAATCTTATGAAGATTTCCTTTTATAAGGACCACTGAACCACTGCACCTGTGAGATCAACAGATCATCCAGAACAGAAATGGAAACTAACTTTGAGGCATTTGATTAAATTGTCAATAAATGCCATGTTTTTTCCTTAAAATGTAATTAACATCTTATACAAATCTTTCTTAAGTTACATAGCCATGGAAGTTCACAGAACATTTTCCATCCCTCGGGCTGCTAGTAGGGTAAATTACCATTGTAAAAGATGTGTGGACCTTATTACTCAGAGGAAATTTCAAGGAGGTCTGGATCATGTTTTATTTTGTTTGGTGTTTACATTTGCGCCCCTTCAAAACAAGGAAGTTGAAAGTATTGTTTGATCTCTCTTGACTTGCATGGAGCTGTGTGCCTGAAACAGCTCTGCTTTAGAAAATGTACCTATTTATTACTTTAATATTCTAATTTTGGTCATTACAGTGAGAAAATCAATACTTTGGGCTATAGCTGTTGCTAAACTTTTCATTTAGTGGAATGGGGGACAGTTGTTGATCACTTAAGCAGGGTGACCGGAGATCTGACGTAGATCCAAATATGCACAGGCCTGATTTAGGTAAACCATTTAGTCTGTATACCTCACTTTCCTAATTGGTAGAGGATGTTTACTTACAGTAATTGTAATGGGAATGAAATTTTATATAAGAGCTTTGAGATCCGAAGGTGGAGGGTTCTGTAGAAATGAGGGGGATTATTGCTCTTCATAGTGGCCTACAGACCATCTCACGTGTGTCATCTTAAACTATAAAGTAGCTGCGAATGGGAAATAATGTTAAGCATTTGTTCTAAATCTCAATCTATGAGAAGTTCTGTTGGCATTAAACACGTGCCTCTAACTAATTATAATAAGCCAGTGACAAGATCACTGCTGTTTGTTTGGTTTCACTGAATGAGATAATGTAACCGGAAGGCAGTACACGTTTTAAGTGGTCAATATTTTATAACCTAATAGTTTGTGGAATTACAAGTTATCAACTTTTCTTTTTAAAAATGTATAGCAAGCAGTCTTTAACTGCTGTTTCAGCAGTTTCTCAGACATCGAAATAATTTCCTTGTGAATACAAATGAGCAGTATAAGGGTGTAGTTGCTTGTTTTTTCACCCCTTTTTTTTCTTATAACTCTGTCACCTTATGTGAATTGGAGGTTCCTGGTTAAACATGGGAGTTATTACACTGAGCCTTTTATTTTAGTATAATTAAAATTTTCATTGCATGCTCTTTATTTATATAGACTTCTTAAAGTATTAGATAAATCTGACAAGTTCTGATATGTAACTGTGTACCTGCATATAAATTGTGGGCCTGAATATTCAGTGTGGGGAAGGTCGTAATATAATTCATTACTGAAGATTTAGCGGGTGTTTGCTCTCATTCTGGAGAAGTACATGTGGTATTCCAGTAAAATGAGTTTATAACACTGGGAAGAAAACAACTACTGTAAGTCAATGTTAGCAAGTTTCTGAGACTTTAGGGTAGAACTGACGTGTGTTTGTTTCGTTAAGCTTCTACAAGCCACCCAATTACATAATGCAAATAAGTGAAGCTTACATTTAAATAATAAAGTTTTGCTGAAAACTGACAAATTTAAATGAGTCATGATAGGTGTTTGAAATGGTTTTATAAGTAAAACTTGTCTTGCATGAACAACTCCAGAAGGTGTTTCAGAAAGTGAAGAGCAGATTCAAGGGAGGTTAGTGCTTTGTGCTTGGGGAGAAGTATTTCAGACCATGTGAACTTGGATTGGGGAAGATAATGAAAAGGGAATAGATATATCTGTTAAGGATCCTCTTACGAGCTCTGCCAAGACTTCTTGCAACGTACCTTTTCTTTCTTCTGAACTTGTTTTGATCAGATGGTGTAGAAGCAGTCTGTAGGCGAGGTGAAAATTTTCATTAAAATGTAAACTTTTTTGAGGAAAAATACATTTCACAGTCTCCTTCTCTGTTTCCTCAGCTTCCACACCTTATGTAGTCTATGGTAAATATTATTTCAGTTTGTTAGTCAAACGTCTGTTATGTTTCACCTTATTGTAGTTTAAAAAAGAGAATGGGGGTAATATAGGAAAGTGAATTATGAAAAAAATATGCCCTCCTATACGTTGGAAAAGCCTAAGTGGCTTATTCAAGGGCTTCAAATCATGGCTATATGACATAGTCTTAGTTGTAGAGTTCCGGTTCCTAAAATGTAGTGTTTCATTCTGAGCTGATTAATTGCAGGCAGAATATGAACACCTTGGGCGATTGGCAATGAATTAGTATCGTTTAGTTAATGTATACCTTCCAAGAAACACAACACCAAAAATGGACAAGGAATTTTTCAGATAATTTAGAAGGATATAAATTCAGAGATATGAAAGGGAAAATGCAGAATAAATATCTTCCTCCTGACAGAGCTGTGTAACTTGTTAGATCATGAAATGGTCCGGTCTGTTACCTTACCTAGGTTTCTTCAGAAGAAAATCACTCAAAATATCTCCTGTACTGCTTTGGTACTTTGAGTAAGTAGTTCTCAATGTTCTAATTGAAAAGATTAGGGATCCTAGTTCTAGAAACTCTGGCATGGCTAGTTACCCTGGTGTCTGTTGGCTTGGAAATGCTTTTTGGGAATTGGCTTATGGGGGGCGGGGTGTGTGTGTGTGTGTGTGCGCGCGCACATTAGAATGGTTCAGGATGGGCATCAGGGATTAATTAATTTCTAAAAAGCTTAGCTCTTGAACACAAAGTTTCTCGCAGCCCTGGAAGCAGACAGGCTGGCTAACACACCAAGGCCACCAAGAATACATAGTCTGGAAAACAGTCTTGGAACTGGGAGCATATACCATATTGTTCCATAACATGAGATAAAGTGACACCAGCTAACAAGGCCCCAGAGCAGGGGGGCCCGAGTCCCAGTTTTGGGGGAACAAACTAAATTAGGAGAAGGCCCAGAAGGCTACGTGGACATGAGACCACAGAGAGACAACCAGCCAGAGATAGCCATGGATGAAGAGTCATCAGGAGGCAAGGAGAGTACAAAAGCAGAGACTTGAGAGTAACAAAGGGTGAGCCCTCCCTTGTCCCTCCCTGTCTCTTCCTCCTTCTTGTCCCTCCTGATCCTCCTTCCTGAGGGATCCCTGTCACTATCCCTGTCTCCCAGGAAGGGTCCCTGAGGCCACTCTGGACAGAGGGCACACCACTAGCCTGTCTCATCCATCCTGCTAGAGGTGGGGGGTGTGGACCTTAGCATCCCACCTTCAGGCTGCTAACATCTGACGGCTAACACCTAAGAAAGAGCCTCAGAGTGGAGATTGCGTCCTGGCCAGATGTACTTTGACTCTGATGACAGCCCTAGGATTTGGGAGAGGCATAGAATTGCTTGATTATTTGTATTGCTGCTTTTCTGTTATCACTGTGCATCAATCAATTTGCCTGTTATCGAATGGAAAAGTCATGGTCAGCCTGGGTGGGGGGGAGCAGGAGAAGGAGAGGGACCCGGAACAAGGCCTCTGGGTCCTAAATCCAGAGCCAAGTGTCTTCATTAGCTCAAAAGTAGAAAGAATTAGTGACTAGAAGGTCAACAAGTAGAACGAAAAACAAGAGTGTTTACCTAAAACTTATCCTGGGTGCAAAAAGGAGCAAGCTTTTGTTTCCTAGGGATAAGAAAGTAGAACTGTTTTGTGATTTGGTTGTACTGGTTGTTTTCAGAGTCTGTGCAAGTGCTGTGCATTGCGAGTAAAATGGCAGCCTCCAGCTGAGCGTGAGGGAGAGTCTTCTTGCCTTCGATTATTGCACATAGTGAAGTCCTGAACCTAGACAAGGGAGCAAGGCCATCCAAGGCAAAAAGCTTAGAAGCTAAGCAGGCAACTCCACGTGAAACCCAGCAGACTCAGAACAGGATGAAGGGGGAGTTTGTAAGCAGGACGTAAATTGTTTTGTCAATTTTTTCTGTAAACGTATGAAGTGTCACTTGACGGAATTCCTGGAAGAGAAGATCTGAAGACTAAAAATAAAGCTCTCCTTTGTACCTAAGCTTCCAGCCAACCAATTGAAATGCATCACTGGTTGCCAGGTAGACTGGCAGAGTCTTTAGCCCCCTCCCAGGCATGCTGGCATTGCTTGGAACAATAGGGAGTTTAAGCGCCCGCCCAGGTGTGTGAGGCCAGTTACATAGGCAGAGGGAGCAGGTTTCTACCCTCAGGAATGTATTCAGCTCAGGTACAACTCAGGGTTAGCTGAAGCCGATGGGGCCAGAGGCGTTTGCCCTCTGCAGTGACCATGGTAACCAAATTGTCAGATAGCAGAGCTTGGGAAGAGACAGAGATGCTATTCTGCCACACCATTTTTTTTTTTTTTGCTAGTCTATACCTTGCTAGGATTTCTCTATGCTTTTTACTGTGGTGCCTTCTGTGACTGCATGTACTCACTGCCTTGGCATTCCTGTTAATTCTGTGGGAGTCTTCAGTTTTTAAACAAAAACATCTAAAGTCCTGGAGCCAGGTGATGATAGCAGGTTAGATCAGGTCAGACAGGACAGCCCTAAATCGGGTTCATAAGAATGGACATGCAGCGTTCTGGTAGAAGCAGAAAGGAACGTTTCCATTTTCTCTATAGTATTCTTAGCAGGGAAGTTGAACATAACAGCAGTCAGGCTAAGTCATCAAACAACTTACCTGGGAGATAGGAACCTATTATTTAGAAGGCTTAGGAAAACTGACTTTCTGCTCTTTGGAAGAGAGATTAAGAGGAGACCTCGTTGAGGTGCATAATTCTGAAGGCAGGAAAGAGAAGTCTCAAAGACTAACTGGGCTAATGTCAAATAAAAGAAGGAAGAGGCATGAATCTGAGCGAGAAGCCTGAGGTTTCTTTAAAGCAGGCAGGCAAATGTGAAGAACTTGAGCAGCCACTTAAATAGAGTAATTAGTATGTGGAGTGAGGTAAAAGTAGGTATCTTGTGCTTTAAAAAAAAAAGCAAACTTTTAGAGGCAAATAAATGCAGGGAGAAGAATCCACAGAAGGTGACATGGGGTGTACTTTAGTCTCTGAAACATCTAAATGTAGCTTTTACTGTTTCTTAACAAAAAAGGACTGCTGAGACTTCTATTTTGACACCCCTTCTCTAGGCAAAACAGCATTTCTGTAATCTGCAAGAAGAGTGGTGTGTTTTGACTGCGTTATTGATTGTGCAAAAGATTTGATGTATTGATGCTGCTGGAATAATTTGGGGGATCTTGGGAAATCACTTAATGGAATTTGGTCCGTGTCTGCATAATCTGACTTTCTGCTGGAGTAATTGAAGATGCTGCTTAATAAACTTTATAAAGACTCCCAGTTGGTTGCTGTGTTTCAGAGGGTTGTCTGAGCACAAAAGTAATACATGTTCTAATTCTCTTTTCTCCCCACCCCCCTTTTAAATCTTTTCCTTGGGGAAGAATTTAATGTACTATAATGCTGGTACTTTTTTACAAAGTGACCCTGCACATTATAATTTGTTCTCTGAATCTCCCTTGGTAATGCATAAATGCAGGGAAATTTCTGAAGCCCTGTCTCCTTCACTGTTTTTCAAAAGCCTGTTTGAAAAACTGTGTTTGATATTCCTTTACTGGCAGAGAACTCTCAAATGTTGTCATCTTGGTTTTTGGTGTAATGTAACATGTGAAGTAGGTTTATTTTATGAACTAGTCTTCTTTATATATCTGAAGGGGGGGTGTCTACGGACATATACATTTTATTCACATTTATGTATAAATACATACATGTAAATCAAATGTATAGCTCCATACATGTAAAATTATATATGGTGTGCTCATAAAGTTATTTTTGTATGGATTTTCATTAATCCTAATGGGTTTGTTAAACAACATGTGATCAAGTTCAGAACGCCCTGGGCCTGGTGTCTTGTGTGGACAAAATCTGTTTTAACAAGCTCAGGAAATAGTAATCCTTTGCTGTTAAATAGCTATCAGCATCTCACGCTTTCATATTGCTGTGCAAATATTAATTAGGTTTGGCATAGTTTTAATGCCCTTTCTGCAGGTGGCTGTGCTGATGCACAGTGCGGTTATAGCTAGGGACCTACTTAATTTGCAGCCAGGCAAAGACATTTTTGCGGCTTAGTCGCGGCACGAAGAGCTGATTTCATGGACGTTTCCTGGTGGCCCTGCCCCTGACTGCTGATTGGCAGAGTAGCCCTGGTGGGAGGAGGGATGAGAGGCAGGCTGCCATCTTTGCTGCTGGCTGCCCTCTGTGTGGCCCCGCCCCTGATCGCTGATTGGTGGAGAGGCCCCAAGGGGGGAGGAGGGTCTAAAGGGTGGCTGCCATCTTGCTGCTACCCTGCCATCAAGTGCCATCCCCTCCTGGGCTGGCTCTGAGGCAGCAAGGATCATTGGCTCCCCCTGGGGAGCCAGCGTTTTATTACTTTTTTTTTTTTAAAGTTGATTTTTGTGGACAGTTGTGGATTTCACAGTTGCCATGAAATCGCGAATTAGCTATAGCTATAGCTTGCAGCAACAGGAGCAGAGCAGAGTACTGCAGGGCAAATGCATGCTCACCTGTTCTGCAATAGGGAATAAAACATTGTGGAAATTGCTGACTTTTTTAATAGTCGGTTTTCTATTGTTTAAAAGGGCCCAATATTATTTTTCTATTATTTTTCCCAGTGTTGGAAGGAATGCTGTTACCATTTCAGTTCTGTGTCAAGATGGAGAATTTTGCGTGTTACAGATTTGGAACGTAATAATATAAAAGTTTCTGATAGTTCAGTGTCGTCACAACTACTCCTTTTTTATAATAGTGCTTTTGTTTTCCCCCTTCCCCCCATTTGTACTGTAGGTTGAAACAGGATCAGATGTACGTGCGTGATGAACTCGGCAAAGTCCTGGAGCGAGAGCGAACTGCTTCAAATGAGCACCTGACCAGAGCCATTCTCCGAGAGAGAGCCGCAACCGAAGAGGAGCGCGTGAAGGCGGAGCGTTTTGTAAGTGGCGGAAACGTCGTGTAAAAATGCATGTGTCAGAAGAAATGGTTATGTCTTAAATCTTTCCTTGCCTTTGGCAAACTATAAAATCTAGAGAACTGGTGTTTTTTCTTTTGCTTGCAAAGTTTTTTTCTTACGGTGAAATTCATTTTTGCTGATATTTCTCCTGTCACTTCACAGTCCTTGTACAAATAGATGATTTAAAATCATTGTGCACTTTTTTTAGTGTCCTGAACTTGTGATGTTGCGGCAGGATTTTTTTGCGTGTGTGTAGATAGCATTTGAATCCCTTAACTAAATTTTCTTTTAAAGGAGGGGAGGCTAAAATCCTGGCCTGGTTCTACTTAAGTACTTTGTACATCTAGGTAGATTATGTGATGTGAAGTTAGGAATGCTACATGACTGAAAACTTGATCCATGCACGCTTAATAATGAAGGGATGGCAACAGGACAGTCTTCCTGGGCAAAATAATTGACTGACTGAGGATTTCAAAGGTGTATTTTTTTTTCCTAACTACCTTAAACTGGAAACCTAAACCATATGTGAGTAATTTTGGATGGCTGTGCCCCAAATCTTAGTGCCAGCTTATTGGAAGTCTGTGTTGAAGACCTGCATTGCACCGGAGCATGTGATTTTTATATATATGTGTGTGTGATATAATCACATGCTCCGGTGAAATACAGTTCTTCAACACAGACTCCCAGTATAGATTTATATATATAAAACCTCTTTGGCTTCCAGCTTGTGAAATACAGCTGGCTGTTTTTTGCTGGGAATTGACACTGTAGATTGCCGTCCCTTTCAGATGTCTGGCAGATTTGTAGCTTCCCACAGCGATTGCTGCAACTGCCTGTATTCTCAGGATGAAATCCCTATGACAATTCTTTGCGGTATGGAGGCATTGCTTTGCTAGAAAGCACTTGAGTATAAACTGTGATATGGGCATTTTCAAGTTGGGGGAAAAAAATGAAGCCTGCATCTTAGAAACCTGTATGCATTTACTTCAGTTCACTCGCATGAGTTTTCCCTTTGAAATCAATGAGACCATTCATGTGAGTAATGTTAGGGATACGTATAAGTATTTGTAGGATTTGGTGGCCTTACTGCCTAGTGCTGCAAAAGCGATTGTGGAAATTTGTCCCTTCTGAAAACTATAAACGGATGGTTACCCCATATAACAAATGCATGAGTAAATGGTATTTTTTTGAATCCTAACTGATCTGGAAAAAAATCACTTGACTAAGCACAGAGAACTCATGCTTATTGTACATCGTCTCAGAGCTTGTCATGAACTGTATGCATGCAGTTCTATTGAGATACAGTTAATTGTAGAGGGGAAATCAGTTGATCCCCATCACTGTGTTTAACAATGGGGGAACAAAGGGAAAATGGAAGGGAGTTTTGTACAGGGCACATTTATTATGCATTTGATCCTAGAGTCTCTAATATCTTTATAAAGCAGACAGTCTTCAGGGCTTGAGACTAAAGAAGAGCTGGAGATTTAATATAGCAATCAAAGTGGGGTGGAGGGGGGTTGCATGGAGCAATAGGCATTTTGCATTTGTAACTGGCTTCATGCTTTTGTGAGGTGCATGTCACTCTCCGTGCCTGAAAATATCAAATGTATGCAGAGCAGGTCTTTTTAATTTTTCTTGAAGGCACAGGGTTTTCTCCTAGCAAATTTATAACACATTCATTTAACAGATATGTCACCTTTCATCTTTAGTTTTCACTTAGCCGAGAATATATTGGCTGGATGACCTAGCAAGCGACAAAGTAGGTTGATTAATTTTGTACTTATCTCGTGGAGGGTGTTGTTTCAAGCCCAGATAATGCTGGATGTGAAGTGGGAGAGGATGTAAATGTTGGGAATGCAGGCAATGATATGAAGCAGTGTTTAAAAATCATACAAGCTCTCCATTATGGTAAACCTTAATTCAGTATGCTGTTGCTCTACGACAGTAGTCCTCAACCTTTTTAGACTCAAGACACATTTTCATAACTTTTGAATTGAGCGGCACACTATTTCAAAACTACATTTCACTTGCTTTTCAACTATAGAAGAAACCACATTTCATTTGCTTTTCAACTGTAGCAACTCTTCTGTTGCAAAAAACTAAAAAAGATCACAACAGGTTAGATTGTTTTTGATAGTATGGATTTTTATTTGAAATCTCCGAGTTTGATAAATTGTGTGAGTGTTCCCATGTATAAGTACTAATGTTGTGCAGTACATTTAAAGGGGTCTTTTGTTGCCCTGGTTGAGAATCGCTGCTCTCTGGAGACGAAGGTGCTTTCACACGACATCTGAGAGAGTCAGATATGGCCAACACATGCTTTGCATATGGAGACAATATGCCTTGTTGGCTGGAGCATAGATTTTGCACTTGGAAACAGGCCAAGTCTCTAACCTGTGCCAGTGTCTTGCTGAGCAGCTTGGGGATTTTATTTAACTTTTCTTTATTCTGGTTTTTCAACTTGTAAAATTTTAAAACATTATAAAATATGGGTAAGAAGCACTGTGTAGCTTATTAGAATTATAATTCATTCATTTTCCAAGGTTGCTTTCAGAAGACCAGATTATTAAAATACAAAGTAGCAATTAATCTCTACCTGTGTTAGTGCCACAGTAATCTAATAAACATACTCAAAATGATCGAAAATCTAAATATTAAAAGTAAATAGTTTAACTACAAAGCTCTGGGTAGTAATCCTCAATTTCTTCTTCAGATCTCTCAAAAGCCCATTCCTCTAGCACTCCTTATTCCTAGTTAGGCTCTTTTCTTGGCTCCTTTGCTTACACACGTTTTGTTTTGTTTTTTTTCTCTCTCATATATAATTGCTAAGGCAGAGATGATCTATATTTTGTCTTTGCAAAATGGTATGATGATTTCTCATACTGTCTGTAAGTCACATTTTCTCACCTACATCACACCTTTTCCTCAAAAATCACCCCCCAAATTGGGGGGTGTGTATTAAGCAGGCAATCTGATTTTCTTCTTGGGGTTTGAAGCGCCTTGATTATGTTCCCCCCAATACTCCCCTCACCTGGAGCATGTGTTTAAATGCTCTTAGGCTCTATCCCTGCTCTGTGGAGCCTTAATTGTGGAAAAATCTTTTTCTCCATTCTACCTTCCAAAAACAAGGTGTGGATTTTATTTGTGGGTGTGTTGAATACGAGAAAATATGGTAAATGGTCTGGTATACCAGTTGTTTAGATCCAGAAGGGATCCTAGACTGTTAGGTCCGTGGGTCAGGTCTTGGATATTGTTTGTAAAGTATTGTGCTTCTTTCCATCACTGTCTGAAATTCCTTTGTTGTTTCTTAATTGTTTTAATACTCTAAAGGAAAAAAGTTATGGAAGTAAACATCGCATCAGTGCTATTCTTACAAATGTATTTATCTAATATGATTTAAAAATGGCCGAGTGTGCAGTTGTTACATTGTATATCTATGCATGAATAACAGACACTGTTCTGATTACGTTCTCATCCAAAGTGCCTTGGAAGAAAGGTCGGGGTCGTTAGTGTCCAACCAAACACTGAATGTTAAATTGCGTGTAGAAGTATAAAAAACCAATAGTATGAACATGCTGAAGGAAAAGACATGCTGCAAATTCTGCTGCTGTTTTGATGCTTATATTATAGTAGCATTAAAAAGCAGCAGTCAATATAGAAACCCCCGATACAGGCACTTGGGAAAATGTATGATTCAATGAGCAAATGTAACAACATTGCCAAATGCATTCTTTGGTTGCAAAGGCTTGTACTGCACAGCTGGAAAATTAAAAAAAAAAAAAATCCCACTCAAACATTCCCAGTCAAACTACAGCTCTAAACTTTGTCACTAACATTAGTGTTTCCCTTGCACTAGCATTCCTCTCTTACTTTTTATGTGCCTCCAACATCCATGATCTCCCTCCCTCCCTTCCCATCCCTCTTGAGAGACTTGTCTCATGCACTGTTGGAGCAAAGGAGGGGACGGGGACGTTCTCAGCAGGAGAAAAAGGTTTGGTACAGTGCTTATTTAGAGCACAAATAGGGAAGTGGCTGTGATAGCACTGAGAGACAACAGCTTGATAAGGATGCTTCTTTGTTTCTGCTATCTTTTGCTACTTCAGGAAGAGTTCCTCACTAGAAACCAGAAAGGGGCTTAAATGTGGGCAGGGGGAGCATGACGCCTCTCAGTAGTCAGTGTTCGTTTTTGGCCTTTTTCCAGTTGCGATGTGGCAAAGTAGGTAAGGCCCTCTCTGGGTTGCTCTAGGCTGCCCTGTACTTATTACATGGCATCTAGTACTGCAACGAAAAATCCTTTCCAGACCTACTTTCCAGCTGCTTTGGCTGGGTAGAACATTTGTAAAGCAAAGACAATACTTACCTCTCCATGTTCTAGTGGTCTTCACTAGAAGAAGTCAGTAGAAGTCTGTCCTACCTAGCACAAACTGATCTTTCCTTAGTATAGCTTGCAGCTGCAGCCCTTACTAGTATCTGCTTCTTGAACCAGCTGCCTACCTCCAAGTCCTACTTGGCAAATGTCTGCATTGGTCTGAGGTGTCCATTTACTATTGTGATATGTTTTTAAGAATGTAAACAATATAAGTTGTTCTGCATTTAATATCTTATGGTGCCCATTAGGGCTGCGTGAAATAGGTCGTATTCGATTTGGATTCGGCCCAAATCGGGGACAGTGATTTGTTTTGTTGATTTGGATCGCTGTCCTCAATTCGATTCAGCTGAATCCGAATCTGCAGATTAATTGCCGATTCAGACAATCAGCGATTGGGCCATAGACAGCACGTGTGTGTGGGGGGGTGATTGGTGGTGGACTCGGAAGTGGACTGGAAGTACTTCTGGTCCACTTCCGGATCTACCACTGAGCACGCTGGGGGCCCCCCTGGCTCGGCGACCAGCCGCAGGACCCCGGGTTTGCCCCTGACCCAGGAGGCACCAGTTGCTGAGCTGGGGGGGAGGTGCAGGGGGCTCTCCGGCAGAACTGGAAGTGGACCAGAAGTGCTTCTGCTTCACTTCCAGGTCTGCTGCCGAGTGCTCTGGGGACCCCCCAGTGCTCCTGTGCTACGCTCCGTCTGCCCCAGCATTACAGCGTTCACGAACCACCTGGGACCTTGAGGTATGTAGAAAAAACATTTAAAGCTGTCTCTGTCTGAATCGTCACATCTTTCTGAATGTCTCCAGATTAAAGGGTCTCTTGATTTGATTTGGATTCGGAGATTCGGCCACCGAATCAGGCTGAATCTTCACCAGATCGAATCAGGGACTGAAGGTTTGCACAGCCCTAATGTCCATGCTCATAGTGAGGAAAAATGTCATGAAATCAGAAAGATTAAAAAAAAAATTCTCCATTGCCTTCCTAGATGTGTATTACGTGTGTGTGTGTATTTTTTTTATCCCCAGCTGCTGTGAGTAGATGCAATTGCTAAGGTATGTCTTTGAGTTCAATCTGAACATATATTCAGTTTTGGTATTGGTGTGATCTGTCCTGGCAAAGAGCAGGGCTTTCAGTGCTCATGAATCTTTAGAGAATTCTCGTTTTGCATCCTACCAACATTTGTTAATGATGGATATCTCATCCTATGAAAACCTTATTTTCAGAGACTGTTGAGGGTTTTAAAACCTTTTTTTTTCCACTCAAAATTGTGCACAAACCAGTTGGGCTTACTCCTGTTGAGTGGTTTTAAACGTGGTAACTTTGCCATAAATAGCTTATTGACATTCCATCACTTAAGTCATTATGAGTGTCAAGGTGAGATATGGAGAGCATGAAGTAAAAATCTATAGATAACCAAAGTGCACAAGGCCAGTTATATTTCCATCTCCTTATAATGACCTGGCACTTACTGTTAACATATTTGCTTCACTGCCTGGACTGAAATGAGCTGTCATTAAGATCTTACATTTTGGAAAACAGTTTTGTAGAGCTGCCAGTGACATTACAGTTTCATTTCCCATTGAAGAGGCAGATAAATATTGTTTTGTACATTTTGCTCTGACCATAACATTTAAAGTTGATTATCTTTTTCATTATGAATCTGGATCCATACTAAAACAGTATAAAGTTTCCTTTATGTATTGTCCCAAGTTTAGCATTGGGAAAGATGTTACTGAATTACATCTTTGTTTAAAGAAACATTTTGTAACATTTTCCCCCCTACATATACACATGTCTGTTAACATCTTTGTTTTTAAAAAAATCGATGTGATAGCAAAATCTTTCTATGAAAAACATTTTTGTAGCTTAGGTGAATATAGTAATCGGATTACTGGATATTTTTGCCCAGGAAAATCATATTTGAAAGATATATTATTTCTCCTTTTTATTTTCCTGGACGCTAAAATCAATAAGCCAAATACATCCCTTGATATATCGGAACTGAAGTTGGTAGGGTTACATTAGAAGTGAATGTGGCCCTTGTCACAATCAAATATGTTTCATTAAAATACAATGTTTCATACTCTTGTGTCTTAACTACTTAGTTGTTTCACCTTCATCCTTGGATAATAGCTGCAAACTCCCCCATATACTTGCTATTCAGTGACCTTTACTTTAGCAGTGCATTTGGTTTACCTATCCTCAATTCGTTACCTTTGACAAGGGGAGGTTCCCTATTTTCCATAAGAAGATTATATTCTGACCCTTCTTGCTCTTTCTTAACAGTCCTGTACTAACCACATTTTAAGGATGACTTCACTAGAAAATTCCAGCGGGCAGAATTACCAAATGAGGTAAAACATTCATCCTCAAGAGAACAGAAGTCTGTTTACAAACCTACGGTATTTATTACATACCTCATTTAGCCCATTCATCATTTTAATAGAAAAAATGAATCTTTTTAGATGATTCTGAAGTAATTTGAGGTAAGCTACACAGCCCAAGGCAGAACATGATTACATACTGTAGACAGGGCCAAGCTGTTTCTTTAAAAAAAAAATATA
>NW_017728931.1:140599692-140607637 GCF_001723895.1 Crocodylus porosus | reverse complement strand
TATATATGATCAGTGACTATAATTTATGACTTTGACATAGTGAAAATATTAAGGGTTTTTAGCCCTGTTAATATATGAAAATTAGATTAAAATTTTCAAACAATATGGGCCAGAGTTGGTACGGTGGTTTTGGCTCTTGTGAATATCCAGTTTTATTATACAGAAGCACCAGCAGTTCTTATCATGATGATTTTGAAAATGACTCCCAACGTTTCATTTCCAGTTTATGCAGACAGTTTTTCCCTACTACTGTGCCACATTGTTTTATTACCTACCATTACAGTGATAGCTGTTCTTCAGCAGGAAATAGTCTCAATTTTGGGGCTCTTTTGAGCAGGTCACAGGACACTCACACTAAGTCTGTCTTCTCTTTCTCTTGGCTCAAGCCAAGCCTTCTATCTTATTGACCACAATTACTGGGTGTGTGGCTAACCAGTGAATGAGTTAGTAAAAGTATTGCTAAAGTAGCAATCTGAATCATAGAGAAGTTGGGCTGGAAGGGACCTCCAAAGCACATCTAGTACAACACCTGCTTGAAGCGGGATTATTGCTGTCCAAACCATCCTATACAAACATAATCTAAACCATACGTAAGACTACCATCAGCCCTAACTCAACACAGATTTGGTTTAAAAGATTACAAGCAAATCAGGTTTATGAGGTCAAAGAGATTCAGGTAAATTAAAAATGTGAGCTATAGCAAGGGACTCTCAGCTAATTTGTAGTCTTCACAAGTGTTTGACATTAAAGCGTAACATGTGCCATGTTTCATTTTTAATCATTTCATAGAATACAAGTTACTCGTATTGTGGACACTGCCAATGTTCTTCCGACAGCCAGGAATATCTGCTTGGGCCTGACTTTGACAACTTGCTGCGCTAAAAAAAAATTACGTTTTTGACAAATTGCCTGGTTACGTTGGAAATCTGGAAGGGGGAAAGGGGCTCTATATTGCTGATATGATAAATGCTTTTGGCTAATCTCAGGAGGAGGAGGATATGAAGCGTTCAGTCCATCTGAGGAGGGTTCCAGTATGCCTGGTTTGTCATGATGTAGTTTTCAAAGCGAGACAGGGACGGATGGAGCTGGCACTACAGTTCGCACTTCAGAAGAAGGGTGTCTCTACTGTTCTTCTGCGGGGGTCCAGTGAGAAGGTGGCACTAGTGTTAGTTCCCAGACGTGCCATATCCCCCTCTGCCTAGCAATGATATGCTCATGTCTAAAATCCCCTTTGCCGTATGTCTCTAAAAAGCTTTGGATTATGAAAGAAGCACCAAGGAAAATAATCAGCCTTCTTCGAGCGTGAGGGCCTTCTACTTTGCAGTGCTTTCAAGTGAACCAGCCAGCTCGGAGAAAGCCTCTCCTCTCATGCCATATTGATTTGAAAAACTGAAATATGCTGCAAAACTTACTAACGTCACTTCTCCAAGGATATGTATTTTGCTAGGATTTCTAGCTCTCTGCTTGTCCATCATTATAGCAACCATTTGATTAAGTCGAAGTCGGGACTGAGAATTCTGTTGAAAACTGATCTTCGGTGTAATGGGATTTCACTCACTTTTCTCTTTTTAAATTATGAACTTCCTACTTGCGTCCAGTCTACGTCCTAATTTTGCCCCCTTCGTCCTCAGCAGCATTTTAAAAATCTGTTCAGGTTTTATTGCTTGTCTGGAGCCTTGTTGTTCCAATTTTGGTTACTGTAACTACCTTTTCATTTGCAATCGGCTCCTGTGGGTCCATGCAAAATGCAGGCATTTATGTTCTTTGTGCTCTGGCAACATAACATACCTCCTTTTGAATCCCTCTGATATTTCCCACTTTTTCACAACTTCAATTTTTTTTAGCAACACATCAAACATTTATATAACTCTTCCTTCTGTCCATGTATCCAGCCATGTTTATTAATATATATCTCTCTAGTCTGTTTGTCTACTTCTGCCATAAGTGTTTCCATGTTTTTTTCCATTCTTTTGCTGCATGTGGAATTACTCTTCTTTAAAACTGCTCTCACAGAGCTGCTACCTTCTTCAAATTTCCAGTCCATCCTGAAGTCCCATTTTTGCTGTGCATCTATAGGAAAAGGATTAGTCATGTGCTCTTTAAACATAAATTCCAGTTGGTCATGGGATGAACTTCACTTTATGCATTTGTAAAAGTCTTAGTGATATGGCCTCCAGCTTTTCTAATGTGTACGCTCCCCCTGCCCTAGTACCCCACCTGGCTGTGATAACTGTGACCTCTGTACTGTCGTGTATCCCCTAAAAGCTGTCTCTTGTCAAATTGCTATAGTCTGCTGTGTTGTAGCGGTGATGGTCCCGGAATTGAAAAGCAAGAATTTCTTAGGGTGATATCTTTTATTGGACCAACTGCAATAGTTGGAGTGGAGCTGAACGAGCTTTCAAATGCAAGATGTTTTTTTCATCAGGACCTTGCAGGCTGGGAGGTGTTTGGGATGGAAACATGTCTTACCTGGTTTTGGAGGCACTGTATACATTCACTGGCAATGTTAAAATGATAAGGGAATGCTTGCTGTCTCAGAAAGTGGTAATCACTTGGCAAGTGGTGTTCAGCAGTCTCTTTCTCATCTATCAGGCATTGTCTGTCTTCAGTAATGTAACAAGTGGACATTTCTACCTGAGTACTAACAGCAAATAGTTTTTTGGGGGTTTTTTTGCCTGATCCCTGCATGTCTCTGTGCCCTGAGGAAAGGTGTAAAACGTGCATGTGTAAAATTACGTTATTAACAGTGGTGAACAATTTCTTTTCCCTGATACAGTTAAATGGTAAAATTAATTTAAAATGGCCTGTGGGTGTTGGTGCATTTCCTGCTGCAGGTTGTAATCGTGGTGTGATTTGTCATGTGAGCTGCTTACTAGTTAAACAGTTGTTTGATTTCAACTTGGAAACCCCCACAGGGGGGTCTTTGAACTAAGGAGAAGCGACTTACTCTTATCTCCATTTTGTCACCGACAGCATTCATTCTGGCAATAAAACATTTTTCTATATGAAGGACTGAAAATAATGTCCTTTCCCCCCATTTGTGTACTTGCGTACATTCTGACAGTACATTGTGTACTGGCAATTTAATAGTTTCTCTTGCGTAATAGTCAATTGTCCCTGTTTATTGCTATGTAAAAATCCATACCTAGGAAAGGAAAATAAAGTGAAATGGAGTGGCAATGTAGGTGAATTGCCAGGAGATTTAGGGGGTAAGCGTAAGACCTGAAATACATTTTCACCCACTTCTTTTAAATGTCTAGGCAGTGAGGTTGACTGTACTTTGTTAATCCAATAAGAGAGCTTGCCTTCTGTTCTTAATTTGTGTGTGTGTGTGTGTGTGTGTGTAGTTAAGCCCAAGATATGAGACAGAAGCAGCATTAAGCATGACATTTTCCCAGCATCCAGATGAAGATCTAGCTTGCTGCTTCATCAATTTGTTCTTTCTTTTGAATTCAAATTGAGTTCATTTTTATAGATTCGCTGCATAATACTGTCTTCTTTCCTCCCTCATTCATTAACTGATTTGTTCTTGCGACTCCTTTTTTTTATTGAATTGCTAATAAAGGGTCTATGCTGTCCTTTCAAACGAGCGCCATCATTCCTTGTCATGCCCAGGCAAAAGGAAAACATATTGATCCTTCATACATACATTTTTGCTTTTTCTTGAGGGACTCAATACATTATAAAGAGGCTAGGCCCATTTCTGCCCTCAAGACATCATAAACGAACAAGTTTTAAATAACACTCTCCTTCAACATTCAGCACAGTGCATGTATATAAATATTCACTCCCCCCGCCCTAGTCCGTTTGATTACTTCTGGGCCTTTGGAGCATGTGTACTCTGCTAGTTGTGACACAACAAAAGCCAAATCAAAAAGTTGTCAGGTTTCGTCCTTGTAAATGACATGCTACAAATGCGTGCGCTGGATTAAAACACCCCCAGCCCGCCCCCGACAGAAATCTTTGAATTTAACACATGTAAAGCCCCGTTCACTTCAGACAAACAACTAGCTGAATTATAAGACTTGCTATGCTGAGATTTTGGGGTTTTTTTTAGTTATTCTAAAAACAGCTTAGGCTTGGTTTGATACCTCCTTTACCCCTGCTCCCACCACTCAGAATCTTTTGGTCTCCCCCGCCCCAGTGAATCACAAGATATATGAAAAGGAAGATTAATTTATTTATCTCGCATGAAGTAAAAACAATTTTGAGTTGCACAGTAAATAATTGAGCAGTAAATGAAAATCATTAATTCATGACAACTGCAAAACAGCCATCCGAAGAATTTTTCATGGTCCAGTGTGGGGACTTTGACTGGTAACACCACCTGGGAGAAAGTGACTGCATTATAAAATGAGCACAATTTGAACAAAGATTTCCAGACAGTAGTACAACGTAAAAGTTATGTTCAGCCATAACAGTGATCATGATCTTGGCAGATTTATAGCATTCATTCAGTATGCCCCTGGAGAGTTAGTTATAGTCAAGACCCTGCACACTTTACTGCAAGCTGGACTTTAATTTTGCTACCAAGACTTTTATTTCCTCCCCAAATCTTTGATCAATTTTGAAGCTTTAAAAGTAAGTGGAAAAAAGCAAGGTATTTTTAAAAATGGAATATGAATCTGAAGAACTGAAACTGGCATAACAGTGCTCGTGTCACATTTTGATATACTCATTTTATTCTCTCCTGTGTTCTAGCTAATGCGCTACAGATTTTGTATTGACGGTGCATAATTACCTATTGGAAGTAATTGGAAAGGTGAAGGTTGACAATTGGGATGATATCTTAAGAAGGCAGGGGATATGAATGGGCTGTTTGCATCCAGGAGGTGATGGAAACTCTTGGTTTCTGGAAGGGAACAGATTGTCTTGGTACCTGGTCATAGCTCAGTAATTCATGACGTTAACTGGAAATACCGCGTTGTCACCAACTCCGTATCTGCAACTGCATGACAGATACATATACTTCCCAGATCTTTCTAAAATTAAATTTCTAATTTTAATAGTTAGAAAAGTCTAATAGTAAGTATGATCATTTACATATCTACACTAATATTTCAAGCTCTTTTTTGCTTTCTGAAGCAGTGACACTTACTGATTTTACCTTGATTTTTACATTTGGAAAAAGGGCCTTTCAACTATAGGACAAAAACCTTACTTCCTTCAAAGAATAAGTATTTTACTGGAGAGCACAGTTCTGGGTCAGAGGGTGGACTCAGTGACAGTCTGCTGCTCTGAGTGCAAAATGGCATGAAGTAACTTGTCTGACCTCTGACAGTTGTGAACTCAATAATGAAGAGCGCTCCAGCCAGCCAGCCTGGTCACAGACTGATGTTGACTACATTTGTTTTTTTATCCATCTCTGAAGGCTGATGTGTGATGCTAGGGCCTTTCAACATAAAGCTGGAGAATTGCGTGGCAAAACATGAAGTCTGTATTTGACATTTAATATAGACAGTAAAGTCAGAATGAGATGAAAAAATAGTACGTGCCCGTATAGTGATGCTACATTCTGTAGCAATCAAAGTATAAGGCACTAGTAATATGAAACCTACAGTTGGTTCCTTTCATATTTTTAAAGGATGTGGATTTTCTTTGCCCTTTTACATATTGAGACCAGCTCTCAATTTAAAAGTTAGCATGTTTATTCGAATGTAAGATGACCCTGAATTTAAGATGCCCCCCCGTATTAGAAAATGTATACATTTGTTGTAGAATCTAATGATTGGATGTTATCTTTTTAACCCATTCCCCCCCTTGCAAGGGGGCATGTAGTGCGGGGCAGGGGGTGTGGGGAGGTCAAGCAGCTTGTTCCCTGCTTGCGCCTGCCCCCTTGCAACCACTTCTCCCCAGCCTCTGCTCTCCCCTTTCCCCCTCCCCACAGCTTCTGCTCCCTGCTTCACTCTCCCTAACCTTGCTCTGTGCTGGCAGACTGTGTCCCCATTCTGGGCATGGCCCCAACCCAGCCCCCATAACAGTTGAGGGCTGTGCACTGTTGCTTCAGGGCTGGGTTGGGGTCTTGCTCAGTGCTCCAGGCTGCAGTGTGGACGGAGCCTGCTGCCATGCGGCAAGGGATGGAGTGAGAGTGGCAGGTGGGGAAGCACTATCTGTGGGGGGTGGGAGATGGGGGGAGATGGCAGTGTGCAAAGGGGGTGGAGCCGGCACGTGGTAGATATGGCCTTGACCCTGGATAGTGTCCGGAGCCTGAACCACGGCACCCTGCTGCTGACCCCTCACCCGTGCCACTGTACTCGATTCTAAGATGGGTGGCTTTTTTCCCCATATTAAAGGCGGGGAACCTCATCTTAGAATCAAGTAACTATGGTAGTTAAAAAAAACCAAACAAACAAAAAAAAATGGTTTGGTCTTCTTTCTTGTAGTAGAAGCAGGATATAAGGACACAAGAGTCAAACCAAGGATCCATTTAGCCTACTAGTTTGTTTCTGATGGGGCAGTATTAGATGCTGTGGAGGGACAGCGTATGTACAGGGCACGTTGAGTAATCCATCCCTGGTCGCATCCTCCCTGGCAGCCACCACCGCTGGTTTAGGGATGTCCAAGGATACATCCTGACTGTTGTGTTTAGTAGCCATCATGTCCTCCATAAATTTGTCTAATCCCTTTTTGACCTTGGGCTGGGAGACCTTAGTTCTTGCATGGGAGAACAAAAGGTTGACCTATGAAGAAATACTCCTGTCTGCCATTTTAATTTTTATATGTGAATTAATTAAGCATACCTTTTTTCCAAAAGAAAAAAAAAGTGTCCACCCCCCCCCAATTGTATGGGTATAAGTTCATGACAACTATATATTTTTTCTGGAAGACTGCTTAGAGTACAAGAACAGATCATCAACAGCCTTCACTTTAAAAAATAGCAGGGGTTGATCCTTTCACAAAGACAGCATTTTCTTTTGAGAGCACGTCAGACTTTGCGTTAAATAATTGTTAATCATCTAATAGCACATAGTTATAATCTATATATTTTTTAGAGTACCTCAGTGTATTCATGTGAAGAGAGTTGCAGGATGTGTGAAGTGCTCCAAGGTAAATAAAATGAGCAAACTCCTCCTCTGAAGAGTTGACAAGTTAAAAGTTTAAAAAATGCGGGGAGTGAGAGCAGCAGACAAAGGAAAGGCAGAGGGGGGAAGGGAAGATGAGGCTTATTTTTAATATGATCACTGGTTATATTTTCACTTTTGTTCTATGCTGCTGTTTCTTCAGATAAGTCAGGATGCCGAGGTCCTATAGTCCTAGGTACCAGTAGGACATGAGTCTCACAGTGGGATCATAGAGAGACAACAGCAGGGCGCCAGACCACCAAGCATTGACCCTGAGATGTTGCAGAGAGTCACTTGGAAGGACTGCATGCATTTAAGTCGGCAGGCCCGGATCAGCTCCCTCGGAGGGTGCTGAAGGCACTGGCCGATGTCATTGCACAGCCACTGGCAAGAATATTTGAGCGCTCGTGTCACACGGGCCAGGTCCCGGAGGACTGGAAAAGGGCCAGCGTGGTCCCTATTTTCAAGAAGGGGAGGATCCAGGCAACTATAGGCCAGTCAGTCTCACCTCCATCCTTGGCAAAGTCTTTGAAAAGATTATTTAGGCTCATATATGTGAGAGCCCAGCAGGACAAATTATGCTGAGGGGAAACTAGCAGGGGTTCGTAGCAGGTAGATCATGCCTGACTAATCTAGTCTCTTTGTATGACCAGGTTACAAAACACCTGGACACAGGAGCAGAGGTGGATATCGTTTACTTAGACTTCAGGAAGGCCTTTGATACGGTATCTCACCCCATCCTGGTGAAAAAAATTAAGAGGCTGTGACTTGAATGATTACACAGTCCGATGGGTAGCTAATTGGCTCAAGGGTCATACCCAGAGAGTAGTGCAGGACGGGTTGGTATCGACCTGGGAGGGAGTGGGCAGTGGGGTCCCGCAGGG
>NW_017728931.1:140575392-140598955 GCF_001723895.1 Crocodylus porosus | reverse complement strand
GGTGCTCTCCCCTACCCTGGGGGTCTTCAAGAGGAGGTTGGATGGGCATCTGACCCCAGCACACTTTCCTGCCTATGCAGGGGGTCGGACTCGATGATCTATTGAGGTCCCTTCTGACCCTAACACCTATGAATCTATAAACAGGAGGAAATTTCTGATATCTTAATTGTCCTGCTTTGAGCTCTCTGCCCCTGTGTGACACAGGATAGTGGGCAAGATAGTGTGACCCAGTAAGTAGCAGGTCTTATGTTTGTCTGGTTTTCCTTTAACTTTCTGGAGAGGAGAGGAGGAGCTCAGTCCAGTCTGTTTCACCCCTTCTAAAGATGTTAAAAAAGGCCATGATTTTCTTTTATGTGTCTCCTGCAAATTTTAACCTACCATAGATGAATGGATGCATGCTTTTCTTTTCTTATTTTCCTGCCTAGGCTTATAAAGTGAAAGGTCCAGGCTTAATGACAATAATGTGCTGTTTTATTTCTTTAATAAAAAATTATCTTTTGACAATAAAGTGCTTCCGAGGCTGGGAAATGCTTATCTTACTTATCCCTTATACAATGGATAATGCTCGTGACCATGCTCCTTCCCATCCTTCACTAACTCTGTCCCTCCCAGCCCCTTCCTTCTCTGCCCATCAAATTCTTCTTCTGGAAGTAACTTGGGAAGACCACAACAGGCTTTTGACGCTATAGATTCCTATTTGAAATCTCTGGGTTTATCTTGTGAATCATGTGTTTACACCTAGCAGTGCTAATGGTGCTATCAAATATCATACTCTAACACCATCATTAAAAGGATCTCAGGGCATCCCAGGGTGCTGTGGTACCCTCACTGAAGAGCACTGCCTTATATGTGCTTTATGTCTTCCCTTTCCGTCCTTTGAAGTCTACAATTTGGAAATTTGGAGACAACCGAATCTTCCTTAGAAATGTAATGGTGATTTAAGGAATAGGAATTGTCTTTTGAGTCCATAATTACATTAGTGCAGCTGGCTTCTCATTTCTTGAAGCGCCATGTTTCTTGTTTTACGGGGTAACTGGCCAAGGGACTTGCGGTCGGTGTTGATAGTGATCTTGAATCTCTCCTTTAATTTGAACTTGCTGCCCAATGTTATTGACTCACATTTGGCTTCATCTTCACTTGTGAGGTCTTTTTCTACGTGTTAGCTATGCTGTGGTGAAATTGTTGCTTCAGCAAAGATGCAATATTTGGGATGTTTTAGGAACTTATCATCACTCTTATTGTTTAGCAACATATGGTAGAAAAAAGATCTTTTTCCTTCTACGTTTGCACACTTGATTTAAATTCCAGCTTTGGCACTTGGTCTAATACAATTAGGTTCCAAAAACTGAAAGCAGATTATTTTTGCTGTTCAGCCTGTCACTTCAGCAGTTCTACAAGGAAGGTGCAGTATAAACTTGTTCCCCTGACTTCTCAGTCGGCTGTTGAAAAAGTTGGTAATCTTAACTAGTCGTTCTGCAGGTAATGGAGTTTCTGGTTTTGGAGCTTCCCCAGTCCATTGGTATAGGGACATCGTCCATTAGTATAGCACATTGTCCTGTTTTTAGAAGTTTTAATTCAAATCACGTTTGTAAAACAATATTTCATTACTTCTCATTTTCGTAATTACCATGCAGATAAACAGTGGGGATCATGACATTAGGATAAGTAAGTAGCTTATGATTTTGCCTGAGAGAGAGAGAGAGAGTGTGAGACTCTTGCTGTTCCTCCCTCCCCTCCTCCCCTGCCTTGGGCTACGCAGCAGTAATAAATGAGCAAGTCCAGAGTACTTTATGATAGATAGTTAATGGTCCTCTGCCTGAGCCAACAGGCCTGTTTCCACAGCATCTGTCACAATTCATAGTCATTAGCATACCTTTAATGGTTTCTTTTCAAAATAATTTCTACTGGGGCATTTAGAATACATCAAGGAAAAAACTCTGACATTGAAAAGGGAGTTCCAAATGTAGGCAAATGTTCTTGCTCATGTGTAACTCCCGAACAAAATGTATTTTCTGTCTAACGTACATCGAAGGAATAAAAATGCATTGTAGGCTATTAGAGAAATGTTTAAAATAAATTTGAAGTTGACATTTTGAACCAAATTTTGACCTCCGTCAAGTTTTCTCAAAGCCTCTAAACACTCAAGGACAAGACTTTTCCACTGTTTTGTAGGGCTCTTTTGGTATGTAGAGCAGAGGCAGATGGATCTAACATCTTAACAAAGGAAATATGAATGTAGACAACACAACAGTGGCCAAGTCATTTGTGTTGCATGAGACGGAACTGAAGGGCTACCAACAGAGTTTGCAAAATTAAGGCATCATGGTCGGCTTCACAGTAATAGCTTAGGGTAGCTGATATTTTGGTGCAAGGAAAGAGAGACTTTGCTAGAATATAAATTGAAATTTCTTTTAATGCTTTTGAAGGCTGGGAAATGTGTGGTTTGGAAGGAAAGAGAATGAGTGGGTAGATAATGTTTTCTGTCTTTTAAATACTTCACAGTGTGGCAATAGGAACCATACAGGAAGTACCTAGATAAATAGAGCAATAAGGTCTAGGTTGGTTTTTGCTTTTCATTGCAGCAGCCAAATTAACCCTTTACTTTCCATTTTCCGTCAACCATTAAAAAAAAAAAAGAAAAGAAAAGAAAAAGATCATAAGTGTTTCTTAGCTCGGTTGAAAAAGCCAGAGTTGGAAGAAGATAGTTAATTTCATGGATCTTTCTATGAACACACTGGCCACAAGTGGCTGTGGGTAATGCATGGTTTCATGTGATCTGCATACTGCCCTTGAAATTCATGGCTAACCTTCAGGCCTACTTTTTAAAAAATGCTATAGTAGGCTTAATGGTATTTTTTACTGTAAATTTTGAGGTGAAGTATATGTTGAAAGTGTAGAACTGCATTTCATCATTAGAAATTTTGTGGTGGTTGAAAAATGCATTGTATATTTTCCCATGTTGTCAATGCCCATATTTGGGAATTTCTACTTACGGTATATTCTGACACTAGCTGTTGATTTTTGCAGCCATAATTCTCCATTAAGATATTATATACAGTTCTCCTCACAAATAATAATAACAATATTAGATAAAGCACTTAAAATCAGGCACTCAGTTCAGGTAGTCTCAAAAACCTGATTTCAGCTGTCTTGTGAATACATTATTATGAAGTTTTTAATGAAACGATCGCAGACTTTTTTTGTTGTTTTCTGTAAAATGCTAATTAATCGGATACACCGTGTCTTAAATGTCTCCATTTGGGCACTCAAAATTAGAAAATATTGGCTTGTTTTGGTTTTAATTTCAAAGAAGTGTTGTGAAAATATATTCATTGACATTTGTCAATCGCTACAGGCGTGCTATAGCTGAGAGCACCATAGAAATGTTTTCAAGGATGTTAACTTCTGATCTGCTTAAATAGGCCTGGGTTACACGGCAAATGTTGAGGATAAAAGGAAACCTGGAATAATTCCCCATTCAGTGAGCGCTGCCCATCTTATCCCCTGAAAGAGATGGGTTTTTTCTTGTTCGTGTCTGTGAACATGTAATTGAAAACGAGTCCTTGGTTTTGCAATACCGACATTGTTTTGATGCACTTACTCTGAATGTACTTTCCCCTTTGTGGATATATAAAGAGCAAACCGTTTATTGTATGTGGGGGGGAGAGGGTTGTGTGGGTACGGTGGGGGGGGCTGCCTGTGCACTAGGTCCTGGGAGGGAGGGGGAGGCAGGGGCACGTGCAGCAGAGCTCTCTCGGGTGGTGCAGGTGCAGTCTGCCCAGCCTCTGCTGCGCCCGCAGCACCCCGCATGGGGCTGTCCCCCCCGCCGCCCCGGGCCTGGCCAGCTTTCTGCTGGGGCTGCTGCCGGAGCAGCTGCCTGGATGCTGCTCTGCTCCCCTCGCCTCCAGCAGCTCCTTCTCAGCTACCCCCAGGTGGCTGGGTGCTCACCGTGCTGAGCGGGAGGAGAGGGTTTTACAGCTGTCTGCCAACTGGAAATTAATGTTGGAGTCAGGAAGGATGTGCTCAATCCGAGTTCAGGATAGACTGCGTTTTGGTACAATGATGTTTCAATCAAGATACTGCAGCACCCTGGGGTGTCTTGTGTGTCATCCTATGGCTCCCTTAAAAGCATTTCAACATTGGTACAGTTCGGTGTGGAAACACCTGTATGTGACTGACAAGATAAAGCCAGAGACTGCAAGTAGGAATCCAGAGTGCCAAAGTATCCTGGCCTGTCAGGTCTTGCAGAGCTCTTTGCAACAGAAGAATTGCTCTGCTGTTTTTTGGTAGTCAAGAAACGGGTGAAAGCCAGGAGCTGTCATTTTCCAGGGGGTTCCTTGAGTCTAATGAGGGATGCTTTTTGTCTAATAAGGGGCATCTTGAGTTTGGAAAGGTTGAAAACTATATCTTTAGTAGTGAAGCTCTTTTCCATGTTTTTCCTCATCTGTCCTTTTATCCCTCTGCTTGTATCCAGCCCTTCCATTCCTCCACTGCTTCAGTCTCTTACCCGACACCTTTATATGCACCTATTCCTCCCTCTTCTGCCCCTACGTTCCTTGTTTGTTCAACTTCCTCCCTCCCACAAAAGAAGAAAAATTACTCCATTTGCATTTGAGTCAAGCTGCTGTTTTCTCCTTTATGGTACCTTGCTACCAGCATCACATCATTGGTTCTTGTGCCTACTATGACAGTGGGCCCCAGATGCCAGGAGGAGCAATTGCAGGAAAACTCCTACTTGATTTGTGCTCCCCTGGGATAAGGCTTCATGCATGTGGGATCTTTGGAGAATGTATGTAAACTTGTTTTTCAGAGATTTATAACTTGGCTGACTTTGAGTGGGAATAGGAAAAGATCTTGCATAATCATACATCCATCTCCTTTCTCATTTTAGCTCTGTGCTCCAGTGTACAGGCGTGCTAAAGCTTTTCGATGAAATAAGGCATATGTGTTAGGATGGGAAACAATGCAACTTTATCGATGCAAATGACTGAATTACTTTAGCAGAAGCATTTGAGAAAAAATTAAATCTGAGACAAGCACCTGGCATGTGAAATTTCAGTCCTGGTGATTACAGTTTGTCAAAGTTGTCATAAGCAACTTGAGAACCGGATTTTGCAACATGTCAAACATCCTTAACTGCAGGTATAATTATGTGCTCCACTTATAACTATTTAGTTCTGAAAATATGGGCTGCAGTGACCTAATAACCTAACTGTCCTGGATACATACAGTTTTTAGTCTCCACCTTTTAACAGATGCTTCTGGTCTGAACCAAGTTCTTTGCTATGGAGTTCCCAAGGTTAAGACAAAATTACTGAAATGTGTACACGTGCAAGGAGTAGATTTCCAAGACCTCTGATTGTGTTGAAAATGAAACTAGGTTAACTACAAGGGAATGAACAACTTGTGCTAAATATTTGTCTACTTTTATACCCAATTTTTTAATATATTATTTGAAGCAAGAGAGTGTCTGGAAGAGCTGAGTGCCCCTTTTATTTTTTCTGCTTGACTTTTTTTGGACAAACTTGTTCACGAAGGCACTGTAAGTGTTGTGAGAGTCTTGTGCCCCAGCTTGCAGGGTTGCTCATTGGATTCATGGTGCTAACTGAATATATTTAGCTTTGGAGAGGATAGAAGTGCTAAGCAGTTAGGTAAAAGTTGTCTACAGTGCTTGAGAGAAGAAAGCTTCTTCGTATCAGGTGTCTAAATGTCTAGATTATAGTAAGTGTCTGTATGCGGAGAGTGCAAATTGTCTCCATTTACCAAGAGAATGATACAAACATATATAGAGTAGGTGATTATGTACAAGACGGGCTTTCTAGCTTCAGTTTGTTACCCACCATGTAAAATGAAAGTACATTTAGGCTTTCAGAGACCTCTTTATGCATCCGCTTCGTAGAATAGATCTCTGCCTCTTCAGGTCATTTTTGCTGTTACAGGAAACTTGAACTGATGTTTAGATTACTTACAAATTATCCGTTAATGGAGGGCAGAGCTTTGGACAGGGTAGAAAGTTCAGTTTATTTTACACATGTCCTGCAACATAAATGGTTCCAAGTGAACATCAGCCTAAAACATTATCACAGTATGACACCATGTCCACACGCATCTGCGCTGCTTGGATCTGCTGCATGTATTATGCTTTGGATAACATTCAGATATGCATCGAGATTTACCAGACCACTCTCTGAATGTTACTTGCCCCTTTCAGTGATGCTTGTTGAGAATTCAGTGTCCTCTCCTGAGAAAAAAAAAGTCTTAATTATTTTATAGCGTGCTTATTGTTCAAATGAATAATTTGGAAGGGTTCTCCTATTTCCCTATTATTTATAAGGATTGAGAGGTGTTACCAGTATTACATTGGTTTCCCGTTCTCTTGCAGAATATTTTAATGTAGTTTTATGTTCTTTGGTTCTACGTAGAACTACCTAAACTGGCTTCAGCTCATGCCTCAGGATGCTCGTTCTGTCTGTTCCATATAAATTCCTATCCATTCACCTCTTCCTTGCGAGCAGAGCCTTTCCCGCAGGAGAAGAAAGTTTTAGTGATCCCTGTAATGGGTGAACGGAAGTTGATGATCTTGTTTCGATATCCAAAAGTAGGACTTGCTGCCACTGTCTCAACTGGCATGCAAATTGGCTAAAGGAGACTGCCAGATATCAGGAGGATTTGACAACAGTTCTGCCTTTGGTTTTGCGGTCTGCACAGTTCCACAGTGTGCGTTGTCTGTAGACACAATTTTTGGCACCTTTAAGAAAAGAATTTGTAGGTACAATAATTTTTTTTTTTTTTTAAATTGTAGCTGTTGATAGAACAGAGCGAGAAATGGTTGCATATGTCATAATCCTTAATGGGGAGGGTATGCTGCAGAGCGTCAAAATGACAGCACAAAACTTGCAGCTGGTAGTATTAGTGAAAAAAAATTCATTTTATACTCCATTAAGCTGTTAGACTTAATGAATAATTTACGCTCAGGCTTGCCCTTGTTGCATACTGTTGTGTATCAAAGAGGAAAAAACTAGTAATTTAAGGCATGTTTTAATGAATATAATAGTTTTTTGCAGTCTTTTGTTTGTTGAAGTGGACCCCCATGGTTCTTGATTTCTGAGGGTCATTGTATAAGTTTAAGCAAGTTTAAATGGTAAGCAGGTAAATTTTAAAACCTGTTGATAGTTTCAGATGCCTTAGTCTTCCCACTCTTTCCGTGTGAGTAGTTAAATACATGGGCAATTCAGAATGTGTCAGCATGACTACCTTCAGGAAATGTCTGTGCAGAGCCAGCCTTAGAGGAGCTGTGCGCAGGGGGGCACCACACACTTATGCCCTGCCCTGCACCTGCTGCTCCTGCTGGGTGGGAACCATTGGGGCACTTCAGTGGTAGCTAATCCTGGGGCCCAGCCATGCCCAGAGCTGGTTGCAGCCTGCCAGCCATGGCAGACAGGTAAAAAGCCCCGTGGCAGTAGCAGGCGCTGGCAGGCCTGGAGGGACGGCACTGAGGACCAGGCTAAGGGCGAGACGGCAGTGCCCAGTGAGAAGGTGGGCTGGCTTGGTAGCCCCGGCCTGTGCACCAGGCGTTTTACTGTCACTGACTTGCTGGGCCTGGAGGTCAAGCTGCAGCCCCCACTCTGGCCGTGGGCAAGGGCATGAGCAGCGCTGGGCAGTGACAGCCTGGCTTGCCAGGGGCAGCGCTGCCTACTGCTCACCTGCCTGTCCTTCTTGCCACCCTGTGCCAAGCCCCTGCTGGCCCCTGGCACCAAGCCAGCATGTCCAGTGAGCATACACGCACAGCCCTGCAATAGCTCCTGGGGTCCCTTGCCACCCGCAGCTGCTGGGCACATGTGCCTGTTAAGCATGTACCTCCTCCCACACCCCGGGCACATACCCCATGTACAGCGCTGGTGATTTGTGGGGGAGGGATGCCAAAATACAACTCTGCCCTGTATGCCATTTCCATTAAGGCCACCTCTGTCTGTGCATCGTAATGTTTGGATACCTGAGCTAGCTCATGTGATAGAAACGGTCCAGCTGAGGTACCACGTTCAGTGCCGATAGGCAAACACAGGTACAGAAACCAGTGGGGAGGCTCTTTATTGGGATGATTCACCATGCTGAAAAGCAGAGTATATTAATTTGGATGCAATGCTGTACTTTCTCTGGAACATGAATTTGCTAGGGCATTTCTCCACGCAGTGATTAAATACCCTTGCAGGTGTAGCCATAGTTATGCACTGGTTAAATATTTGAAACAATCACATTTCTCAGTGTTTGGAGGAAGTGGGCTTTTGCTCACAAAACTTGCACGTCTCTGCTTCGGTGTGTCTGTAAGGTACATCTCTACCTTGCCTTCAACTCGTTGGTCTTTCTTTTGGCCAAATGAGCCTGTTTTCTTTCTCACATCCTGCCCAGAAGTGTGACAACCACTTTTAAGAAGAAAAATTGAAATGTGGTCCTTATCCCAAAAACTCTAGACTGAACTCTTTTCAGAGGAAATACGTGCACAGACAAGCCTCCATTTTTGTTGAATATAGAAACGAAGGATAATTGCCCCATCAGTAAACTTTGCTAAGGGAGCAGTGTTTAGAATTGGGGTAGTTGTTTTTTTTTTTTTTTATCAGTGAAGCAATGTCTCTTGCTTCAGTAGGACTCATTGCATACTGTTTGAGTAAAAGGAAATTGTTGTCGGATTTCAGAGATAAAAATGTCTCCATTTGGAATACTGTGTTTATCATTATAGTAATTTAATTTAGGTTCACATTTTCAAAATAGATGCAGTTGTCCAGACTCCATATTTGTGCACTTAAATCCAAGTCACCTGTTGTTGAGTACTCAGTGCTTCTGAACACATTACTTGTTTTTTTTTCACTGAAGAAAGGTGATAATGGTTTGATAGTCTAATTAAATAGCTGAAATTGCACTTTAACTACTGTTAGCATTACACACTATTTGCTTTACTTAAGAATGGTAAGTACTAAAATGTAATATCACTAACAGTTAACTGACTAGTTTAGATTGTAGTTCCAGTAAAAGGTATATTATCCAACTATTACTCCCATGCCTTGCATTAACACTATTAGACTTGTGAATGTATCAAGGGAAGAAGTTTCAGGGATACAGGTTTTAGCCAGGCTGGTCTAAGAATATAATACGAGCAGTCAGTGTGCAAGAGGTGATATCTTTTATTAGATCAACCAGACAAAGAGAGATTTTTTTTTTTTGCAACTATCTGCAAGCTTTCTGGCATACACGCCCCTCCTCAGGCATAGGAGAATGCAAAGATAGTAAACTTTCTCCCAGATAGAAATGAAAATTCGTATTTCCCAGGGGAGAAATGTAAGATCTCCTGGCTGGAAAAGTTCATGTTTCATTTCATGCAAATTAGGCTCGGATAAAAGTTGGAGCCGTCTGTTTACCTCAAAGGTGCCTGATGGCAAGCAGGATGTCAAGTTATGCTTCTTTCTTGTTACTGTGTTTAATGTTTCACAGGAGGATTGGTGATGGCAGGATCTCCTGAGCAAAGAATTTCTCTTACGCTGAGGTTTTGCAGGCATGTAAATCTGGCTCGAAACAAAAGGCTGCAGCCAGGGGAGAAGGGAGAAGTTGGTACTTTGGTGGAGATTGGGAGCATGCGTGTGTAAGAACTCACTAAAATGGGCTTCAGCTGACAAAATTAACGTTAAAAAGATGAACTGTGAAAGCATTTTCTTTTTGTAAATTTGATACAATGGTGGCCTTGTTCCATAATCGGTAATGAGGGTGGAGCCATAGGTTCAAGCTAACTCAGCACTTCCTCTTTCTCAAGTGGTTAAATTGAATACCATCATCTCTTTCCCAGTGGTGCGCAGTATGATATGCCCTCAGATCTCCTTCCCAAAGATGTTTATACAGTTTTGGATGCTTTAAAGAGAACTTTCTCTATAAATGTGCACAATTTATTTTATGTAACAAAAGAGCATTGACACATTCTTAGTGTTTGGAGTGTCTGTTTCAGGACCGTTCCTTTTGGTATGTTAACTGCTGTGGTTAAGAAAGCTGGAATAGGCACCCTTATGTCCCTTCAAAACTCATAATATTTTGAATGCATATTACCATGTCGTGGTATTAAAGCATTGTAAATGCCACTTGAATTAACTTAATGCCCAGAGGATAATCAGAATATTCTTGATAGATGATGGAGAGAGAGTAGGTCTACATTTTCCTTTAGATATATTTTTCACTACCATTGATCTTGCCTTCAAAACATTTCTAGATTTTGCATATTTACAGTAGAGTTGGATTTCAGGAATAGAGAGTTTACGGAGAATTTAAATTCATTCTATTGTGCCAGTATATTACTTTGACTAGAAACCATCTTCTGACAAATCACTGATCGTTCCCTTGTAGTACATTGCAGGAACGGCAGCCGCCATATTAAATCTTAATCAATAACACTGTTTCACTAATTACAGGAGCGAGTTTATATACTGGGTAAATTGCTGTTTGTAAACGTTGGATTATATTAACTAAAACAGCTAATTACCAGCAGCAGAATAAACATAAGGTTTGCTAAAAGCTTCCATCCGTAGCTTGAAGCAGTCACTGCTGCCTAATATTTCAGTCAATGTAGAAAATAAGGTAATGACATTATAAATACATTTATAATGCAGGCCAATTTCTCCTAAAATGCATGTAAGTATTATTACTTTACTGGGAGTCTGTGAAATATGATTTATTTAATGCATTTCAGCCCCCATAATATTAAGATATAATTGAGATCGGGGGGGAAAAATTGCATGCAGTCAGAGTATGCTACATGAATCATGGTCTAAATTGCTTGTAATTTTAAAGGCACTTAGGGGAATTGTGAAATTTATATAATGCATTCTTGGGTTTGGAAAAGGTTATGTGAACAATAGTCCAGTTTTTTGGAACTTCATATCAGCTTAAAATAGAGTTATTTTATTGGTGTGTAAATGAAGGTCTGGGTCAGCATACGTGAGCAGAAATCCTAAAATTGAACATCCACTTCATGTTATTAAAAGTTGGTGATCCAGGTCTGTTGTGCGAAATAGGCATCTATTCCACACGTTCTATAAAATAATAGAGAACAGCATATAATTTGGAGAATGCCAGTAATATAGGCTTATAAACTGTGTAACTGGATGAGTGACAACAACACGACCGTTGCCAGCATAGTTGGCTAGAATCATTTAAATGGTACTCCGGATTTTGATGATTATTGCTTTCCAAAGACTGACAATCACAGGTCTCAGCTTCATAGTTTAATTACTTGCTAAACAATTGCTAGTGATTTTACTAAATAACAAGGCTTCCAAACAAATAACATCAGTAACGGCAGCTATGCCTGAACAACTCCAATTTTCTTGACAATGGCTACTGAACTATGTTTAGTTTAACATGAACTGTTAGTTGAAAGGAAGGCCGTGACTTATAGTTGCTTTAGACATATGTTTGGTGTAGGGTTAAAACATGTGACGCAGTATTCTCCAGCAGGAATAGTTTCATTGAATTCACACATGATAAAAAGGAACTTTTTAAAATATCTGTTAAAATCGCAAAATTTTTCTGAATGATAGCTTCAGGTACAATACCCAAATATATTTTGGTTTTAAGGCATCTGCAGATTCTTCTTACTTTACTAATAGGCTTATTATGATAAAAGAGCTCAAACTGTCAGGAATCTGAATATCACAAATCCTGCATGTACTCTGACATAGTTGGTTACAATTGGCGGTCTGTTCTTTGGAAAGACCCCAAGGCCAAGGTAAAACGGGTCACTCTTGCCCTGATGTTCAGGGCATTAGATGGGTGCTGGGGAAAAGCCACATTTAACCTTATTAAACCTGGTGCTTTACCTTGTTAGTTGGTTTGTTGGTTTTTGCCAGTAGCGCAGGCCAGATAATCGAGCTAGTCTTAGTGAAGGCTGGAAAAACTATTTCCCCCCAACACACTTGTTTCATTAATTAGAAAACAAGGTTAGGATAAGAAATATATAAAAGATTGCAATGATGCCTGTCTCTCTCACATTTTGTATAATGGGGATATATATCCTTTTCCCATATCATTGCTAAGGGGTTTTGTAAGGATTGATTAAAGCAGTTTGAAAACAAGGCGCTAACTATGTAAGTTCAAAGGGATTGTTATAAGCACATTTTATTAATAAGAGCCTCTGTAGAGTGAGGGCTTTTGGAGAGCTTTTATGAGCTAAATATATCATTACCTGTATTTCTCATTCCTGCCAAACACATGCACCTGTCCGAGATGAAACGTACTGATTTACATCACATAGTAATGTTCACAAGAATTTCTGTTGCTTGGTATATTTAGTACAAGACAAAATAAAGACAGATATATTCAGTGTGAAAGTATTGGAGAAACTTCAGAAGAGGGACATTAGCCACCTTAAAAAAATTTAATCAGGATATTTGATTTAACACCCATAAATTGCTTTGACAGCTCCAGGAGGTCGGGAGCTCTTTTCCATCTTGAAATGGCAGTCCATGTTGCCCCCTCATGTTGTTATATTGCCAAGGCCAACACTGGATTATATTAACTAAAACAACTAATTAGTTGCCCAAGATGAGACTATGACTATTTCCAGCAGTAATCCTGAGTTTTCCTTTGGAGATCTTCCACCCCAAAAGGCAAACGGGACTGAACTTATCTTTTGGAGTATGAGGAGATCAGTATTTGAAGTTCACTATGTTTAGTGCTGATAGGCAAACACTATTACATTTCAGAAAACAACAGGAAAGCTCTTTATGGAGATGATCTTTGCATTTTCTCTCATATAACCCAACCTTGCATCCTTGTATTTTCTTGCATATAACTCACATCTTTAAGAAAGGGAAAAAGGAGGATCCAGGGGACTACAGATGGGTCAGCCTCACCTCAGTCCCTGAAAAGATCGTTGAGCAGGCCCTCGAGGAATCCATTTCTAAGCACTTGGAGGAAAAGAACGTGGTTGAGCTACAGTCAGCAGGGATTCACCAAGGGCAAGTCATGCCTGACCAACCTGATTTCCTTCTATGACGAGGTGACTGGCTCTGGATGCAGGGAGACCAGTGGATGAGATATACTTTGACTTTAGCAAGGCACTTGATACTGTGTCCCACAACGTTCTTGCAAGCAAGCTAAGGGAAGTATGGGTTGGATGAAAGGACTAAGTTGGATAGAAAACTGGCTGGAGCATTGGGCTCAGAGAGTAGTAATGAATGGCTCGATGTCTAGTTGGCAGCTGGGCTCAAGTGGAGTATCCCAGGGGTCAGTCCCAGGGCCAGTTTTGTACAATATCTTTTTCAGACACCTGGAAGATGGGAGGGAGTGCACACTCAACATGTTTGCAAAGGAAACCAGGCTGAGGGAGAGTAGTAGATATACTGGAGGGGAGGGCTAGGATTCGGAGTGGCCTAAACGTATTGGAGGGTTGGGCCAAAGGAAATCTCATGAGGTTCAACAAGGACAAGTGCAAAGTCCTGCACTTAGGAAGGAGTAATGCCATGCACCGGCGCAGGCTGGGGGTGACTGGCTGGGCAGCATCTCTGCAGAAAAGGACCTGGGGGTTGCAGTGGGCATTAAGCTGAATACGAGCCAGCAGTGTGCCCTTGTTGCAAGGAAGGCTAATGGCATACTGGGCTGCATTGATAGGAGCGTTGCCAGCAGGTCAAGGCAAGTGATTATTCACCCCCCCCAATACAGCACTGGGGAGCCCACATCTGGAGTCCTGTGTCCAGTTTTGGGCTCCTCACTACAGAGAAGTTGTGGACAAATTGGAGAGAATCCAGCAGAGAGGAATGAAAATGGTTCGAGGGCTGCGGGACATGACTGTTGAGGAAAGACTGAGGGAACTGGGCTTATTAAGTCTGGAGAAGAGAAGATGAGAAGGGGATTTAATAGCAGCCTTCAACTCCCAGAAGGGGGGTTCAAAAGAGGATGGAGCTGGACTGTTCTCGGTGGTGATAGGTGACAGAAGATGGAGCAATGGGCTCAAGCTGCAGCAAGGGAAGTTGAGGTTGGATATTAGGAAGGATTTTCTCACTAGGAGGGTGGTAAAACGCTGGAACAGGTTACCCAGAAAGGTGATGGCATCTCCATCCTCAGGGGTTTTGGTGACCTGGCTAAAAGCCTTGGCTGGGATGATCTAGTTGTGGATGGTCCTACTTTGAGCAGAGGATTGGACTCGATGTGACCTCTTCAGGTCTCTTCCAACCCTAATTTTTGTATGATTCCATGATCTTTTTTCCTCAAAGAGCTGGGGGAAATTGGGGATGTACATTATACATGAGAAGAAGCGTCCCCATGGGTCTGGACATTTGGGAGGGAGGGGAAGAGTGATGGCAGCATTAATGCTTCTGCCCCAAATATGTGGACCCATGGGAAGTGCCCCTCCCCAGCAGTGCTCCAGGTGGGGTTGGCTTGCAGACAGGCCCCGCACACTGGTGCCAGGGCCCATGCACTGACGGCTGCACTGGCTCAGCTGGCATGCTGGGGAAGCCTGGCTCACGGGGTCAGGGCCGTTGGGCAACTGGCATGCAGCCTGTAGCCCCTAAATCCCTATCCCTGTCCCTGGTGGTCCAAAACGTAGGGCTATCAGACCCCAAGTACTTACTGGTACTTCATGGTAAGATCTTTTTTCTTGCTTGAGCCTTCCAAAAATAAGTTGTGTGCATTTGTTTTTATTGGGAGGGGGAGAAGGGTGTCTTATATGCCAGAAAGTATGGTGAACTTCACTTTTTCTTTTTTTTTTTTTATCCTAACTGAAAAAGTCTCATTCTGTTCTAAGTGAGAGTCGTATATAATACACATTTGGATTTTTAGTTGTTTGGTTCATTTCTGCTTCCTTCCATACTTTATTTTATCTTTAAGTTCCCTAATAGCTTGGGCTTTTCCCCTTTTGCCTGACCTGGAGACCTGGCAGTTCTTGCCAGAGAGCATCCAGGAAGTATTCTAATTGGCAACAATACAGTCTGGTAGCAGCAGGTTGCTTTTTCAGTTTCCTAATTGGCATCAAGGGCTGCCAGTGAAACCCAGCGTAGTTGGATTTGATTGATGCAGTCTTTGTGTTTTGTTTGCAAAGTATGCACCTAACCAACAAACTTAGACAGCATTAAAAAGAAAATTAAAATGTGCAGTATGCCTTGCTACTTGCACAGTGATTCCTTAGAAAAGGCAATTTCTTGAGTACTTCTTGTGGGGGAAGAAAGTTAAACTCAGGAGCGTGTGCTATTTGTGACTGGCTCATTGCTTTCATAATTCCTTGAACAACAGGAAAACAGTGTTGTTCACAACACCGTCTGCTCAGTTGGAGCCAGAAATACTCTCAGAAATGCTGGAAGTGTTTTAAAAGATGTGTAGTGAGGGAGTTTTAGGAGTGCCTCAGTTTACCTCTCCAGAAATTCCTTACTTATATCGACCAAGGGAAAACAACACCTGCCTCCTTATGAGGTGTGTGAAGGTGCATTTGTTATAAAAAGCCATTTCTGAAAGTAGGAGGCAGTTTGTTATATGCTGCCTACATAAGCGTGAAGTTGTTTGTGACAACTGGTTTCCTATTTTGTGCTGTGTGTGTAACACCCCATCTAAAAGTTAAGCTCTTAAACTCCTATTTTAGCAAGTAGCATACAGAAAGGACTGCCTGTCCGATACCTGATGGCGGAGCATCGGAATAAATGGCCAGTGCTGCCCAGACTGCTGAAGTGAGTAGTTATTTTATTAATATCAAAATTGCTCACAGATTTATTCAGCAGTAGGATCCTCTTGAGGGGTGTCATGCAGTTGGACAGTCGTGTCCCCTTACTGAGGGTTTTATACCATTGTTCCCTAATGCTCTACTTGTCCACTACTTTATGGACGTTTAAACTGTTCAGGGTCCCGGCGCTGTCCAGGGCATACTTAGCACTTGGCAGGATGAAACCAGAATTGACCATTTGAGAACCAGAAAGCCATTGAGTCTTTGGCTTCTCTGTTGTGACTTCCCCTAAGAGTAAAACTAGTTCTGGTTTTCGCGATGTGAACACTGTCTCACTGCAGCTAGCACTGAGGATAACCAGTTGCTTTCTTGGGAACTGAAAACCTGTCAGATTTGAACTTCAGGTCATTGTGGCTGAGTCTGGATTCGAGCGGTCAGTTTGGGGGGAAGGCTCTGTCCCTTATCTCCTTCCCATCGTCACCTTGTGTCCCTGAAGGATTCTGGTTTGGTGTCTCAGAAACCTTCCTAGCTCCCGTCGGCTTGGGATCCCCCAAGTGGCAGTTCCCTGCAGCGCAAGCGAGTGTTTCAGTCCTTGTGATCATCCAGACCTCTTGTTTCTCATAATTTGCTAGTTCTGACCCTAACAGCTGATTGAGGCGACATGCGAGGGGGGAGTCCTCAAAGGTGTAAGAGAGAAATGTCTGAAAAGACAAATTGAAAATGCATTTTCTGGTGTATGCTTGTTTGTTGTTTTCCCCTGTTTCCTATTCATATGTATGAAAGGAAACAGTATTTTAAGGCTGAATTCTTTTCTTTTGGCACTGTCCAAATTTAGTCCACTTTTCACACCATAGAGAATTAATCCTGCCCTGGGCTGGTTCCTTTAATTTGCTTTACTCCCTCAAGTAAAGGGTCCTTCTTGGTCAGCTTCTCTTCTTTCTGCCTTCAGGCTGCCAAGGGAACCTGTTACCCAGCTTCCTTAGAAAATGGCTAAAAAAAGTGCACCCGTTTACCTGCGCCAGGCAGCTGTTGATAATGATGCCCATCATGATTGTTTCAACATGGAAAAAGGCCTGTGTCTAACTGTAATATATTCAGAAAATAAAATATTTCAGACATATTTCCTTGTTAAAATAGCCTTTTCTGTTGGAATTCAGGTCTTATGCAGTAAAAGTAAAATGATAGAAATGATGAAAGTTAAGTCTGCCGTGAGTTCCAAATTGAATTTTAACAATAAAAAGCACTTTTGAAGTGATGTAGAGAACAAGGGCAGCTGCAAGGCATTCAAATTTTAGGGGTCTAAATCTTGTGCTGATGAGTTGTATATCTTTTAAAATCACAACCTCCCCTTGCGCAGGTATTTTTAAATTTTTGTTCTTACAAAGTACCCATCCAGTGCTCAGGGTACATCTGCTTCTCATCTGGGATGAAGGGGTTTACTCTCTCAAGATAATCCCTCCTTTTTAAGCACTGGAACAGGTTACCTAGGGAAGTTAAGGAGTTGCCATTGTTGGAGGGTTTTAAAAGCAGGGTTAGAGAAATACTTGGATGAAGTGGCTTGGACAGGAATGATCCTGTCTTGAGCAGGGGCTTGGACTACCTCCTCTGCTGAGGTTTTTTCATAGAGTCATAGACAGTGAGGGTTGACGGGACCTCAGGAGGTCACATCTAGTCCAACCCCCTGCTCAAAGCAGGACTGGCCCCAACTACGTCATCCCAGCCAAGGCTTTGTCTAGCTGGGACTTAAAAACCTCCAAAGATGGAGATTGCACCACCCATTCCAGTGCTTCACCACCCTCCTAGTGAGAGAGTTTTTCCTACTATCCAATATTCTCCCTTGCTGCAACTTGAGACCATTGCTATGATTGTTTATGATTCTTTGAAATTTTGTATGCAGTGCCTACCATAAACTCAGAAGTGGAAAGGTAGGAGGAGACTCGCCTGGAGCAGCCTCTTGAGAACAGTCAGCGGCCAGCTGTGTAGCTGATAGGTCAGCACTAAGAATGTAGATTGTGCCTATGTGATTTTCTTTTCTATTTATATTTATATTTGCTTTATTATGTTAATGAGAACTTAAATGTTGAAATTCATAATTTGTTTTTCTGGTCATCTTTATATTGCATCTTGTTTATTGATTATAAACTAATTTGAGATTGACGTCTGCCCTTCCAAAAGAAAGGATCTTTGAAACCCAGATGTGAGAAACAGGATCATAACCTTTGTTAAGAAGACCAGAATTGCATGCATGCACCTTCCCTTTATCATAACATCTCACCCAAGGCATGTCTATACGGCTTACTTTCCAGGTTGCGCTGTGCTCTGAACTGGAAGAAGTTTAGCTGTTTTTGTGTAACGCCATGCCTGTACTGATTAGCCTGTCCTGCACTAGGTGTCTATGTTGTTTCCTCTTTGGGAGGTGTGTGCCGGGCGGCACAAACACGGTTCAGCGTGGCATCTCCTGATCCCCACGTTAATCATGCAGTTGTCCCAGGAGCGGTAATGTTTCTTTAAATCGAGATACTTTAAATTAAATTGCAATTTTCTTGTGCTGTTACATTTTATAATTAAAAAAAAATAAAAATAAATCTGTAGTTAATGCAAAATATGTAAAGGCCTCATTGTATTGTAATCTCCTGAAGCATTTAAGCAAAAAATAAAGATGCTGAATTCAAGAGCTTCCATGAAAGGCTTTGGGCTGCATGGTTTATGCTTTTCTATATTAAAAAAAAATGGAGAGAGGCAAAAATATTTGTGGTCACTATGAATTGGGAACAATGAGTCATGTACTATATGAAGGGCTGGAGGCTGTGTTACTGGGTGCAAGATACTGGGAACTCAGAGCAAGACCTAGCTTCTTGCTCTAGGGCATACAAATAAGTTGCCTCAGTAGTCTCCTTTGCTTAACCTGCATGGGCACTCTCTCACTCCTGTTTTCTACTTTTATCTAATCTCAATTGGCTCGGTTGTCAGTTTATGAATATTCGTGGATCCAAGCCACCATGGAACATTTATTTTCTTCAGTTTATGGAAGAGGATCGGTCAAAAAAATCCATTTATTTTTCTGGTGCTTTGCACTCTGTTTCTAAATAATATACTTCAGTGTGATTATCGTGCGAGTTATGTGAGCATTTACAGTGTGCTCTCAATACCCCTTGATCAGGGGTGGCCAGCCTGCGGCATGAGTACCACAAGAGGCTCATGCAGCCTGCATGTGTGACAGGTTGCAGATCAGGGAGGGGATGGGCAGCAGAGCAGCAGATCAGACCAGGTGCACAGGGCAGGGAAGAGAAAGCAGAGCAGCAGATTGGGCAGGGGAAGGGCATTGGAGTAGCCATCTGAGAGGGTGCAGGGCTAATTGTGTGATGCATCTACCAAAAAGATTGGCCCCCATTGCCCTAGATCAGTGTCAAAGATCTGGCCCCTTGAACCATTTCCCCTGGCCCGTGGGGCTGGGTCACTGCAACTGAATTCCCAGCTACCCCTGCCCCAGATAACATATTCAGAAATGAATCAAGATTTCCCAGACTATTCGCTGCAGATGTGTTCCACATTTCTTGACCCTTTCAGTGATACTTGTTGAGAAGACTGTGTCCTCTCCCAAGTAATTTTTTGTTCTTAATTTTTCTGTTAATGCTCATGTTCTAACATTGCTAAACTTGGATACCAAAATTAAGCTGAACGTGTGATTGGCTCTGTTTCTCCCCTCTTCCTTCTCCCCGTTTCAGTTGCTTTTAGACAGCAGTATGTGGAGGAGTGTATTATGGAGCTGCCTTACTGAGTCTTCTGAAAAAAATATAAGGAGTCTGAATTTGTCCTCAGTTATGGTTTGTAGCCTGGGTGCTACTGTTCTTCACGTGATGACTTTGATTTGGTTGTTCTCACTGTCAAGTGTAGCCCAAGAGACTAGGTCTTTTGTCTTGGTGGGAGCAGTAGCGGCCTTAGGGGTGGGCAAACCAGGCGACTACTCAGGGCCCCAAAATTTTACAACAGTTTTTCTGGGGTAAGGTTATTAAAAACTTTCTTCTTTCTTCAACTTATGAATAAGTTTCATAGCTAGGGCAAAGTAAGACTGAAATTGAAAATGTCCCACTTGCTTATAGGTCATCAAAATTAAGCATCTAAGGGGCCCCAAATGACTCTCTTGCCCTGGTCCCCAACAACCCTAAGGACACTACTGCTGGGAAGAGTGCACCTCACCCCAAGAAATCGGTGGCATGTCCATGACACCCCAAGAAATTGGTGGCGTGTCTCAAGTTAGATCCCCAAAATTATTAGTCGCTTTTAAAAAATACGCACTTAGCAGAGCTTCACTACCGACAGAGCTGTTTTGTACCTGATGCTGGGCCACACAAAGAATCGGGAATGGGCTGGGATAACACAGATTCATCATCATCATCCCTATAAGTCTGTTTATATGAGGAGATTTGGGAGCCAAATATGGTTAATCTATATATTTTTTTTAAATCCCTACTTTTTGTGAAGAAACATATGGTGATATTATTACTCTGTTGCAGAGCCAGGCATCTTTACAAACCAAACAACGATCTCTGTTCCCAGAAATTGCTACCATTTCAAAGGAAACTAGTACATACACAAAGCAGTATGTAAAGCAGAGTTACGGCAACTTGTGGTCTACAGGAAACGGACTCAAATGTGGGTGACAAATGTGCGGGTTCTCGTTTAGCAGTCTTTCAAAAAGATTAAAAATATTTTCTTAATGTTTAGAGTAATGACTGTTCAGTATATTGAATATGACTTTTTAGTTTAAAACGTCTCAGAATTGCACTCTGTTCTGAGCTAATTAAGTGTCCTGGGTTTCAGTTCCTTAAGTTGGATGTTTTAATGAAAAGTCTCCAAAATGTCTTATTGTTTGGAACATACAATTTAGCAGCACATTATTTCTGAAAGCAGCATGCAGGTTTCAGAAGGAGCCCCAAATTCCAAAATATATGAGGAGACATGCAAAAAACTAGAACTCTTGGTTCCAAAAATGAAGTTTATTTCCTACTTATGGGGACTTTTTATCATCCTGTACCATCTATGCTTTTCTCAGAGCCTCATGAAGGGACTTTGATCCGGAAAGCTTTCAGAAAAGGACAATTTTCTTGTGATTTCCCATTCAGTCTAATAAAAGGTATAATTTTGGGACCAAGAGTTCTAGTTTTTTGTATGTCTTCTTGTCTCAGACCAACATGGCTACCGAGTACACTCCCAAAATGCATCACAACCTTTGGTGCGTGTATTCGAGAGGGCTGTGTTTCATAGGTGGTTTCTTTGCATTTTGGTAACAGCTTTCATGGAAGTTTTTCAGATTACTTGACTAATATGATCAGGTATCACTTTCCTTATTTTAGATGGGAGGCTGAATTGTGGAGAAGTGAGTTGCCCAAGATTGCACTGTAATCAGCAATAATGGAGTGATGAAAAGCCCCATGTTCCTTGTTTTTAGCCATTAGACACACTGCCGCTACGATATTTCATGCTTTGCCTTTCCTGAGCACTTTTAGTCACTTGTTTAGTTAAAATTAGAATCAGTTTATTTAAACTGTTAAATGAGATGAGACATGACCAATTTTTGACGCACATTTATTTTGCACCAAAATACATAGCAATTGTTTAGCACTTTCCCCCCATTTTTCTTGTCAGGAATGATTTGGGGTGGAGGAGGGTGCCATCTTAATTTATTTTTTCCCCTCCTGACTCCCCCTAAATGCATCTGATTCAAGGAGAGTGCAGCCTTACTTCCATCCATTATAAATGATTTTCATTTGAACATGTCATTTTGCTTTTCAGTTACAATGGAGATCAAAGTGATACAGGTTTACCACCAGTGTTCAGCAGCTCTTTTCAGTCCTGGACCTTAAAATAATAGAATATAGTTTAATTTGTTGCTGCCTTGGATCTCTCTCAAGGCATGTGGCACTCAGATGGCTGGATATTATTGCATGCTGAGTGCTTTGTGATGGCTTTTTTATTTATCAATAAAAATAAACCAGAGTTTTATGTCTGCAGGCATTGCGATACTCCACAACTGTCTTTTCTTGATAAGGATCTAATTTCAGAATATTCCATTTGAATATTTCTAGATTAATTACAAGCAAGCAGTTCTTTTAAATTTTTTCTAAGTTTTTAAAAACAAAAATCAAGAGCACCCAGTTAAAAATAAAACTTGTAGCACATTTAGCATAATTTAATGATTTGAATGTAATTTAAATCTTATTTCACCGCAGGGTAGAAAACAATAAAAAGGAATTTTGGCTTGACTAAAACCTTCATTTTCATCATTATCAGTTTACTAGTTTACGAGGGCCCAGTGGAAGTATAAATTCATTTTTGTCTTTTAAATCATAAAAAACTTATCTAAGCTAGACTTAGTCATAGAAGCTCTGATATTCAGGCAGTTACTCAGTTCTTAATTCAGCCCATTGGGTCTTATTCCTAAAGCACTTAAAATAAAGCTGCTAACGTTACTTTGGAAGGGACATATTTCATATTCAGCACTGTCGGCTAAATGATGCTCTGTGACTAATGGAAAAATTTGGGGGGATGCACTACCCTCTGGGTAGCCATGCACTTGCAAAACTTTTCTATGTGCCCTTTCCCCTGTCATTTACATTTTGGTATGTGGACATTTGTGCATGGGGACGTTGTGACAGAACGGCTTTATGGCTGGGAATGACCTACAATTGTGCAGATAACTGGCAGGGAGTGTCATTATTTCCTTGCAACTACTGTATGTTTCCACTGATGAATTAATACTCATAGAAGGAGTACTTTAAATGGTGACTTACATCTTTCACTGGACTTTTTGGTAACACATATTGCATTACCAGAATCACTTTCATCATAGAGGCTTTGTGCGTCCTTTAATCTAAGCCACAGTGGGTTTAGATTAAAGGACATCATTCCGATTTAAGACATTTTCTTGCCGTTGTAGCTGAGTGACAGTTGTAAACTTCAATTATAACCATGAGAAATGACAAAATTGCAGTATTGCAGCCTGTGTGATTTTTTAATTTATTTTTATGTGAATAATTGTTGCATCAAGGCAATCATTAGACTTGCTTACAAGAGTGATTTAGAATTTGAGTATTGATAACTTCCCTTGTCGGTGACCAGTGAAAGTCAACTTTGAGAACCCTAAAGATTGTGCGCATTACAATATCCGTCTCGGATAGCTATTGAAGAGAAATAAAACATTCTGGAAATTTTTATTCTTAAGCCCTCCTATCCAAAGCAGCAGCATGATTTTATGGGGTTGTTTGTTTGTTTGTTTGTTTGTATAGTAGAAGATTCATTAATTATCTGTTTGTATCTGGTTGCTTTTATTTAGAAAAACTATTAGGAATTTAGCAAATGAACATAAGGAAAACAAAGTTTGCCTGAATGAAGGCTTACAGACGTTTTCTGAGGCCGAATGTTAGTCTTGTTTCAAATTTGATTTTAACAAATATATTTAATATATTAATTGATTCACTAAAGGTAGGCTAAATTTGTTGTCTAATGGAAATCTTGAAGACCAGAGGCAAAAGTTAGTTATTAATGATTAGATCCACCTTTGTTCTTATAAGGATCTTGTTGTCTGTAGCAGGTAACATAGTTATGGCACCCAGCAGAATAAACCTATTGAATTTTTCTTGTGTCTTTAATCTAAATGTGTCCCAGAGCACTTTATAATCTTTACCAGTTGTACAAGCTGTATAGAATATATGGGGATTACTTAATCCATAATTGAAATCTAGCCATCTGTATGAAAACTATGTAATAACGCACAGCAGAAATATAAAATAGTTTCATAGATTTCATAGACATTAGGGCTGGAAGGGACCTCGGGAGATCATCGAGTCCAGCCCCCTGCCCAAAGGGCAGGAAGTCAGC
>NW_017728931.1:140454919-140574982 GCF_001723895.1 Crocodylus porosus | reverse complement strand
ATTTGCTCGAGAAGCATCTATGGATGCACGCCAGCATTTTGGTCGCTTTACTGGCCGCAGCATCGCATTGCAGGCTCATGTTCATAATGTTTAAAATGAACTGTGAAGAAACCATTGTGCAATTTCATATTACAGGGAAAATTTCAGTGAGCTCTCGCTTCAAAGCTGAGTTTGGGCATATACTACTCATCTTTGGTTTATCAATTGAGTAATGTTGAGGTCCAAGTGAGAGTATAACTCTGGAGCCCTGAACTGCCCGTTAGGGGTTGGCCTTAGAGGAATTAGGGATTAGCTCTGTCTCTTCTTAGCATAAATTGGTTTTTAAAAGTTTTTGGTCTAAATTTTTTGAAATTATTTTTAAAGTGTTTTTAAATTGCCTGTTTTTAAAGTCCCTGTGGCTTGGGTTTTCTTTAATTAAAACCTTATATTTGAATTGACTTGGAAGGAGAAAAAGTAATTGCACATCACAGAACTGTCTAGTAAAGAAGAAAATAAGGATAATTTTTAGAACGATAGTTCTAAAGAAGTCAGCACCATGACCAGGCATTTAAACACTAGCATTTAGATACTGAATTGATGGGCATCATAGGTGAATTTAGATGACTTTTTAAATTGTTAAGAGCAGTCAGTTGGTTTGTCTGTCTGTGACTACGTATAAAAAAGAAAATAACGCTAGTTTTCGTTGAGCTTATTTTATTTTAAAATAAATTGCCTTGATACCTGAACAAAATACGGACTCATAAAACCTTAGCGTGCAATATTGTGTTCTACTCTTTGGAATTTTGTTTTTCCCTTGTTTTACCTTTAATAATACATCAGTATTTCAGGTCTTTCTCTAGCCAAGTAATTTATTGCAGGCTGAAATCTGAGAATAACATCTGAGGGAACCCATAGCTCAGATAGCCTGGAGCAGGAGATTAGCTGTGACTGCAGTTTTACCCTGAGCATTGTCTGGTACTCAACCCGAGGTGAACATCTTCTTTCTTGTTAAGCCTATAAATGTCTACCAACAGACAAGGAATAAAGTATTTGTCAGAATTATTCCTCCCATAAGTTTTAGGCAGAAAAAGTCAAGTTATGTGCAGGGAATATGACTGTAAAAGCTGCTGCTATTCTAGTCCTAAAAACTTGCACGCACACATACACTGTGATTTATGAGTTTCCGTTCTGTGCTTATATGTGCAATAGGTTTTTAGAAATAAGTGGAATGCCTATGAGGCAGAAGGAGTCTATGCAGATTCCTTATGCGTTGTTTTAATACTAAAAACAAACCCTTATCTTTGCTACCTTTTAGAAGAAATTTCAGGGACACTTAATAAAGATCTTGATAAAGCTGAGCAAGTGGATTGATCAAAGATCCCATGTCCACACTGGAGAGAATTTACAAATGCCTTAATGTCTCTCCCTGCTTATTTTTTGTAGTTATGTATAATTGTATAAATTATAATTTAGGATATTATAATTAAAGACAAAATAATTAATTGTCTAAAATATGTTCCCAGGTGTTATGTTCAGCTGTCTTAACTGCAGAACCCAATTTTTAGAGTAGAACAGTTGGAATTTTAATAGCAAGTGAGAAAGACATTGATCTTATGCCTACGGGTGACCATGGCTGCTCATAGACGTTAATCCCCCTCTCCTCCACTGTCCCCATAAATGATGCTTTACATTAAATTCGATGTGTTCCCACGTCAAACCCAGCACATGCCCAGAAGAGGCAGCACATGAGTTAGACTTGGCTCACCCAGCATCTCTATAGATTGGGTGCTTTAGTGGGGTGTTTTTTGTCTGATTGAATCAGCTATTAGATAAAAGCACCAAAAAGCCCTGCTGAAGTGCCCAGTCTATACAGGTACTTTGAAGCTGGGTTGAATTAATGCACTGTTTCTTCCAATAAAGCACATTTTTAGCATCTGTCAGCAGCCCATCTGTCCCATTTTAACCCGCCTAGTCCCAGCTGGCTGTTGGGATTTATAATGGGCATCCCAGGGCATGTCTACACAAGGTGTTTACTGCAGAGCCTGGCTCCATGTGTAAACACGTGGGTCCTGGGTCCATGTGTAAACACAGTGCATGGGAGCAATCAACTCGGTTGCAGTGCCTGCCAGAGTTTATCACTTCACATTAATTGCACATATAGATGCACCCCCAGATGTGTAGCAGAAGATGTACCACTGCCTGCCTGGCACCCCTGCGGACTTGAGAGAGCGTGTGGGTAGGGAATGGGGTGGCCCAGCAGCATCCCAAGTCATGTCTTGGATTTTCAGGATCTCCATATAGTCAGCCTACTTACGCCTCGTTTTGAAGGACTTCCTCTTCACCTCATGCTGAGGCCCTGATTTAAGCAAGAACTCATAGGGAACAGTATCTACTATTGAAATCACCAGCACTGTCTTCTCTGGTACCCTTCTATTTTCTCATTCCACAGCTAACTTCTCCTGACCCTGCTTTATTTATTTGAGATATGGAAAAATCACAGAAAAAGGGAATACAGGCATCGGAGGCACGTATATGTGTGTGCACGTCTTGTATAATATCAGATGCCTGCACACATTGCATATAGAATTGCATCTGATTGCATTGCCTCAAGGAGGAAATGTGTAAAGGTTTAGAGCATGCTTGGTATGGAGCCCATATCGTCAGTATAGGGACATTCCCGTGGGAAATTCATTAAACAGCTGTTACCCTTTCTTTGACAGCTTCATTCCTTGCTGTTTGTATCTGCATTAACAGCAGTAGTGCGTCAAGGAGGGGGTGAGTGTGCTTATGTTATAATTTGGGGCCGTCTTGCCGATTGTGGTAATTAGTGAGTGTTTCTTCTTTTCCGTGGTAGTACCTAGCTGGAATCCTCCAGAGCTGTTTGTGGATGCTAGAAGCTCGCTTTACACATGGTTTTCTATTAAAATTCAAAATAATTCTCTCCGTGTAGCTTTGGGCCCTCACATTTCAGATAAATGGAAAATAGTTTAAAAGGTTCTAGGAACAATTTACTGAATGCCAATATTTTTCTACCTTGTATCTCTTGAGTATATATTACTTCAGGACGCACAAACAGTAGGACAGAGGAGTGTTTGCAGAGAACAAGAAATATCAGCCCTTTACTGATATTTTCAGCCCATCTTCCTTGATCGCATCATCATCACTTCTGTCTTCATCTGACGCCAGACAGAAGCAAATGAGGAACAAAGAAAAATCCCTCAACCTATAGTGTAGGCTTCCATTTTGTTTCCCCGCAGGAGCACATTGTCTTTTAATCGTCTAATATACAAAGTGTCATGAACTGTATATTGTCTGGGAAGCGTGAACTTCTTGTTACTTCTTGTGCCTATTTAAGAAAAATCACTGAATTAAATCTTACTCTGCAGAGGCATTTTAGTTCTGCTCTTCTAAGAAAAGGGAAGACTTCTAAAATTTGTCAGTTAGCTTGCAAAATGTCATTATACTGCCTATTTTCAGTTTCATATAAATACCGGTAATAGAAAGTGCCACTTTTCCAAGCAGCCAGTTTGTCTCTTCTCATTTAGAAGGAGGAGAAAAATAGACATTTCCACCGGTGGCCTAGAAAAGTCTGTATCACATGACAAATGAGTTTCTGCATTTAGCAATAAGCATTTAGTAATTGGTAAAACCGTACTGGTCTCCTGTGCCCTAAATTTTGGGGCAGCACAGGAGGATTATGGAAAAATATACCATTTTAAATAATTATCTAAAATGGTACAGGTTCCCCCTCACCAATTGTTTTAGTAACACTTGCCATCTTATACCTTTCCTGTACCTGAATAACGGATTTGGATGCAGTTGTGTGTGTACGTACGCATGCTTGTGTGCACACGTGCATGTACTTGCAGGTCTCTTGCATACAAACCCCACAGTGAATATGTACAGGAAATATCTCTTCAGTATTTGTCCAGGGCTTTTCATTTTTGAAGTATTGTATGCATATTCATCCAGCAAACACGTCTGAAAGCGTTATTTTTTGGTGTGTGTCACGTGTGCACTACAAAGATAGTGACCTCCCCAGGTTGCTGTAACAAGTGCTCTTCCCCGGGGTGGCTGCTCCCCCTTCTCTCACCTGCCGTGCTTGGATGATGCATTTCTTATCATTAACTCTGATGAAGAGAAGCTGCCCCATGGCTTGCCAAGCCTGGTCTCACTCTCCTAATCACAGGGGTCTGTGGCCATTGCCTTAAGGGCCTATTACGTGGGCTCCATGCTCCCCAGCACCCAATCCCGTGCCTCACAGGTAACGTGCTCACACATGCCCTTCCTGGGCTACGGGCTCCCAGTCCCACTCCTGGCCTCTCTTGGGCTGTGGGTTCCTCGAACCCCTCAGTCTCTGGCTCTACGGGCTCCCAGACCCAGTCCTTGACCCTCCTGGGTTGCAGGCTCTGCGCCCAAGTGCTCCGGCCCACGCTTTGCGCTCTGGGCCCTCCGGCACCAGGCCTATCTCTTCCAAGGCTCGTCTCTCCAGGCTGTGTGCTCACCCGGCCCTGTTCTCAAACCGGCCCCATTCCCGGGCTCTGTGCTGCTTACCCCAGCTCAGCCGTTCTGCTGGGAGCCCTGCTGCTAGAAGCTCCTTTCTCTGACTCCTGAGACGAGACTCCTCGAGCAGCCCGGCCCACGGGCTTGTATGCCTCAAGCTCGGCCCCCTTCTGATGACCAAGTATCTCCTTAATTGGCCGCTGCCACACCTGTAGTCTGCTTCTCCCTCATCCTCTCTCCTCTTAAAATGACAGGCTCCCCAAGCGCCCCGTCACAGTCACACACACACATGCAGAAATTATATTAAAGCTCCCAGCCCCATTGTTACTTCACCTTTGGACTATAGCATCTTATATGCAATAAAGGCACTACACTGAACTTGTCATCGATTTGGCGAACCTCGCATCATGGCTTACGTCTTCCTCGGTGTCTGGTACAGTGGGACCGTCATCCTGATTTGGGATCTCTGTGTGCTACAGAGATGCAATTAATAAAACAAAACAAATAGTAATGAAATATTGTTTGAATAATTTTAGCCATTAATATCTTTCGCATGTATGCAAACTAAAACAGTGTCACACAGGCAAGGAAAAATGGCATGCTTTAGGAGACGGGGGGTCCTGTTCCAGGACTGGAGCTCTTAGTTGTGACAGTAATGTAATAATAATATGGTGGGGGAAGAATTCCAGACCTAAAGCAATTGTTTTAACAGTGCATCCCAGAACGTGAGGGCCGAAAGGCAGCTCGGGAGGTCACATCTAGTCCAGCCCTCTGCTCAAAGCAGGACCACCCCTGCCTATAACATCCCAGCCAAATGTTTGTCTAGCCGAGTCTTAAAAACCTCTATGGAAGGAGATTTCAGGACCGTTGTGCTTTACTAACCTCCTTGTGAGTTTTTCCTGATACTTAACCTAAACTGCCCTTGCTGCAGCCTGAGCCCATTGCTCCTTGTTTTGTCCTCTGCCACCACCAAGAACAGTGCGGCTCCATCCTCTTTGCAGCCCCCCTGCAGGGACTGGAAAGCTTCTGTTAAACCCTCTCATCTTCTCTTTTGCAGACTAAATAAGCTCAGTTCCCTCAGCCTCTCCTCACAAGTCCTGTCCCCCAGCCTCCTCACCATTTCTGTTCCCTTGATCTGCTGGCAAAGCTCTACTAGTGCAGCCCCAAATGCCATTAGCCTTCTTGGCCACAATGGGACACTGTTGACTCGTATCGAGCTTACTGTCCACCGTCGCCAGCAGGTCCTTTTCTACAGAGCTGCTGCCCAGCTGGGCAGCCCCAGCCTGCACTGGTGCATGGGATTGGTCCATCCTACATGCAGGACTTTGCACTTGTCCTTGTTGAATCTTGATCCTTTTTCTTCCCCTTGTTAAAGATGGGCACCTGATTTGCCCTTTTCCAGTCACCCAGTATCTCTCCCAGTCACCACAGATTTCCCAAGATAATGGCCAACAGCTCTGCAATCACATCGGCCAACTCCCTTGGCATCCTCGCGTGCATCCTGTCTGGCCCTGTGGATGCATACACATCTAGCTTTTCTAAACAGTTCCTAGCCTCTTCTTTCACTATTGTCAGTTCCCCGGTCACTTGGGGCGTCTTCTTTTATATCCTGCTGAGCTTGGACTGGCTTTGTCCCCACGGTAGGGGTTTTGTCAGACCAGGGCGGTAATCACCCAGCTCTCACTTAGCTAGCAGCACTCCCAGCTGCTTGGGGCATATGTCCAAACACACAGGCAGCCCTGATTACCTCCCCGGACCAGGATCTGGTGCCTAGTGCCTGGCTCAACTTCCTCTCCCCCTTTCTCCTCTTTCTTTTATAGGGTCTTTCAATGCAAAGGGAAGGGGCATGTGAACATATGGCTTATATATGGTTCATTCGTATTTTTTTGTGCATTTAGATAGGATTTTATGGGCTAAACTGAATGCACCACTGTATGCAGTTAGGGCTGGTAAAATGTCAAAGCAGGATGTCATTTGCACCTGTGACTGGAACAGTGGGAAGAGATCAGGAGCATTTCTTACACACGCTTGGGGCGCAGAACTGATGTTCTTTCTTTTTATTGTATGTCCAACACCTTTTCACCTCTTTAGTCTGCAAACCCATATTCAGGTGCATGGATTTTTCTTTTTTTAAAGACTTAATGAGGCCAGCAGCAGAAGTTCTGTGAGATGACTTTCTGCAAAAAAATAAGATGAGAATGGGACTGTGGAAAAATGGGTTCTCTTTCAGCAGCACTTAGACTCATGTTAAATATTTGTGTTGCTAAGCACCTAAATCTACATTTAATGCTTGTTCTCTCCGCTCTGGCTTGGTCATTACCCTTGAACGCAAGTGACAGGATATTCTGCAAGATGTCTTGTTTCTGAAATCTTGTCTGCATAGAAGTATATGTAGATTACACGATGGGAAAATAAAAGACAGATCTTAAATATTTTTAAAATTTTGCCTAGAGATATGATCAGAAGCTGCTTGCACCCAATGAAGCTATTGAAGTATCTTGTCTGACAACGGCCATTGCTAGGTGCCCCATGGAAGGGACTGTTCTGTGAGTAGTTACAGAATAATTTCACCGTAAAATAGTTTTCTTCCTAATTTGTGGTAGTCGACGACTGGCAGTGTTTAGATATGCTTGTTGTCCTGTGAGCCATTAGGTTTCTGTCCTTTGTGAAAGCCAAAATGTTTTACTGTAATTGTAGATATTTTTAGAGTTAGTATGAATCTATTTCACTTTTGTTTTTTGGATTCTACTGAGGAATTGGCCTCCGTGATAACTTATAGCAGCGAGTTCTACAGGTTAATTACGCATTTAATTAGTTTCAAATTTGTTGCTTTTCAATTTCACTGTTCACTGACTATCCCCTTTTTCTTGTGTTAGGAGACGAAGTAAATAGAGTGCCTGGTTTACCTTTTCTAAACAATTAATTGTTTTGTCTACCTCTGTTATGTCCATTGCACTGAATACTCCCGGCCTTTTTAGTCTGTCTGCATATGGAGGACTTCTGGTATTGCCAATAATTTTTCATTCTGGATCTTTCTGGGGTTTTTTGTATCTCATGACTGGTACTTTGCATGTGTGAAGATGTACCTTTGATCCTCAAACAATGTTGTATTTCGTGTGTTATGTTCTGTTTATTTCCTTACCTGCTCTGGTATTTTGCTTGCTTGCTATTTTTAACCACAGTTCCATATATATCATTTCAAACTTTACCACCAGTTACCTCTCTTTCTCCTCAGACTTCCTCTTAACGTCTTGCTTTGTTAGGTCCCTCTGATATTCCTTACATCCTCATTTTTTTTGATGTCCATAAATGATATCTCCTGGTGTTGCTATTTTATCATGCATCTCCTCTGCTGGTTTATTGGAGGTACCCAAACTTTTTAACTTTTGCTCTGTGGAAAGCTGACTGTATGTTCATTGTGTTTGATCTTTCACAAAGCTCTTAACCAAAGGCAGTAATTTAATTGTATTGTAGGATTACTTAATTTTTGTATCTCGCAGGAGGGATATTTTCAGAGTACATCAAAAAAAAATCTAATAATTTTAGCGGGGCAAGAATTCTTGTGGGCAGTACATTCTCCTGGGCCACCTGCACAGTTAGAATAGATATAGGCAAGCTTTCAGGTATCATATTATCCTTCCTCAAGCTTCTGCGTTTTTCTTTAAGTTGTAGATTTTCCATTTTACGTGGCAAATTCTGATATCTCCATGTTTTCGTAGTACTGAGCTGGTGATGTTGCTATGCTGATCCAGGAAACACATGAGTGGCAATAATTCTTGCAGGTGATATCTTTTATTGGGCCTGCTGCATAACTGGGATAGGCGTAAACTAAATTTCGGGTCTCACATTACCATTGAAGAATACTTTTCCTTGTACAGAAGCCAGTTTGATTTGTCCTTTTGTGTTCATCTGTTTATAGTTCCCTCCTCCATCTGTTTTACCTAATTTCCTTGATGCTGGACTGTGGCTCAGATAAGGAACAATTATCTGTAATTCTGGGATCATGTCAACTCTTCTTTTAAAGATGGATATACTTCCTATCTTTCCTGTAGGAAGTGATTGCATGTTTTAGCAGCTTACCCGCTTCACTTACAACCCTCAAACCCTTGGATAGATACCATCTGATCTTGGTGTGACTTGTTACTCTTTTAATTTATTAGTTTGTTCCAGCATGGCTACTTTTGACACCTCTATCTCTACAGAGGTCCATCTTTATTATCTGGAAAGAGTAGTCTGGGGAAGGTATATTCCCAACATCCTCTGTGGAAAAGATTTATATAAAGAGATTATTTTGTTTCTTTATCCTTATTCTCCTTTTCTCATTTCCTGGATGTCTAGCTGACCTACAGATTTTCTCAAAGTGTCCTTACTTACAGTATTGTTTATTTGTCTTACAGTCTAAAGGCCCCAACAGAGAATGGAGTTTAATCATCTTAAGCCGTGTACAAAGGCACAGAGAGAAGGGCCCTGCTCCAAAGAATTTGCAATCAAGCGGCACAAGAGAAGTTTGTGAAGGGAAACTTGAGACGTGTGATATGAAGCAACTTGCTCAATGTCACACAACAGAGAAGTCCGCTGATATATTATTTAGTAATAAATGTGCTCTCATTCAGTTTAGACATTCCCGTGCCCACAGCAAGCCCTCTCTCTTGTCCGAGAAAAATAATAAATAAAATGGGTAGAGTTTCATTCCAAAATAAATTGTAAAATGTTTCCAAAAATGGTCTTAAAAAGAAAGGAGTATAGTTATATTAGGGCACTCAGAAGTGAGGCCTCCCGGGTTTTGCTACTAGATTCTTCGTTTTCTTACTGGATATTTTTCTGGATCTTACTGGATGTCTTGCTGGGTAATAGTTTATTCAGTCATGTTTTTTTAGACGGATTTAGTAACTGCTGGCGTCTCTCATCTAATATAACCCAAGATTCTTTGATGAAAGGCATTGCTGGACTCCATGATTATTTATTTTGTTTTATTTTGAGAAATGTTACAAGCAACAGAAGACAGAGCAGAAAGACAAAAAACTCACAACGTGGTTTTTTTTGTGATAACCTCATAGTTTTAACATGCTGACAAGCAAATTAACTTTATAACTGTTTTTTTTTTTTTTTTATGGATAGTCATCTATGTGCCTTGAGAGAAAAGCATTGCTTTTGGATGGAGGTTGGCTAAAACTGACAAAATGGCATTCTCATTGTGGCATTAAGGTCAAGGTTAAATGCTCAAAAGGCTGTTTTTCACAACTCTCGCACAGCTGTAAGTTTGATTAAATGTTGTAAATGTCAAATTTCATATGGTCACCCATTCCTTAATAACAATATATAGTTAAAATGATATGGGCTTGTGGGGCTCTTTCTTTTGCCAAACTGAGAGTCTTTATTTTGAAAATGCGATAGAAAATCAAGCCAAGCTTTTAAAAAAGTGAATAGAGCCTTTGAATGTTTCCATTTTTGGATCCCCCGCTTGAGACACCTTAAGTTAAAAGCACCTTCATCCCCAGACATCTGCTTTCAGGTATCTCATGTTGGATAAAAAGTGAAAGCACCCCAGAATGACTAGTTAGTTTTACCTTTGCCTCACTTCTTAAAGTGAGCAGTAGCTGAAAGTATTCACAAGCAGTTAAACTTTGTGTATCAGGCTTAAACTGGCAACTTTATTGGTTGAGAATGAAGAAATCTCTCAGCCCCGTCATTCTTAGTTTATCGGTACTGAACATTTAACTATCTCTGCAGCATCACATTATGCCCTTTCTAGATTGGTTACTAGGTTGGCAGGTCCAGCAATCAGCTCTAGTATGATGACCTCTTTCTAAATGAAAATATTTTGGTGCAGATATAGTTGTAATTATTTCTAGCAGTGACTGAGACTTCTACAGTTGGAAAAATATCAAGGGAGAATGTATAATCACCGATGTTTCTATGCTAGTAATAAATACAAGGTTGAGTAATGCTAGTAATAAATATAAGGTTGAGTAAGTTTTATGGGATTTGGGATGAGAATGACATCGAGGAGGGTTTCAATGAGATGTTATCACTGCTTATGTTAGTACATTGTCAATGATAATTAGTTTAATGCTTATTTTAACTTATAGTGAAGGACACTTCTTGAACCTCCATTTACAAAACAAAACAAATTAAATACTAAGAGCCATATTATTCCCTGCCCCCAACAGAGCATGAGTATTGATGAAATGTGCCATCCTGTTTGATTACTGCTCTAAGAGTAAGGAGTACCAGACTGACAGTCTTGAAGGTTAAAATCTTCCTTTTATTCCTTGAATAGCAATAGCACAGGCAGTAGAAATGTGCTTCCATGCTGGTCTGTAAGAATGGCAGGAGAATGGTTCACTCTTCACGTCCCCTTTAAGTGGTCAAGCACCTTGTCTAAAGAAGCAAAAGAACATGGTCACAGTTGTGGTGTGAACACTTTATTGGTAACTGGATAGGGAACGTAATCCGTCAAATGCTCCCCAGCTCTTCTTAGGATGATAGGGCATTTATAGACATGCTCCAGGAGATTTGGTGGGGGAGTGGGGAGGCAGGGTGCTTTAATTAATGAGCCATGCTAATTAAAGCATTCGAGTGTCACATGCATCAGTGTCTCTGCGCTGAAAAATGGCGGTAGAGCGGTTTGAACCCACTCTGACTCTAGCAGTGGGATGAGTTAAAGATGGAATAAGACAAGTTCATTCAGGTTTTATTTAAAGATGTCCTGTTTTGCACTTACGGAGCATTTCCTTTTTTTCAACTCTACTTTAATGTGAGGAAAGACAAAAGCTACAACAACAGCTCTTAGCAAAATCTTCTGAAAGTTATTAGATTGCAGCAGACTACAAGCAGCAATGCAGGTACTCTTTAGTAATGGCTGAACTCCTTTGAAACCCATTAGTTAAATGGAAGTTCATGTGGTCATCATAAAAAACAACCCCACCAACAAACAAATGAACCAGAAAACCCCACCAATAAGCTGCAGCTTTCTTTTACCCTCAAGTTATATGTGTGTGCATTCAGTGAGATGCATACATTTAGCAGCTATGCAGGCCACTGCCGACAGTTTTTCCCATATTACTTAATGCTAAAGGTAGTCATTCATATGTCATGCAGTTGTATGTCAGGATGATAGCATATCTAGAAGGCGTTGACCCTCAGTTTCATAAACCAGTAAGTTAATGCTGTTTAAGTAGTCCTTTTTGGTGATAAATGTACCTTGTCTTTATTATCAATAGCCCTTGTTTTGCATCAGTATAATTATGACAAGGCTATGATTCTTTCCCTTCTTTTGTTCTGGAGAGGACTTTAGCCCTGTGTTTTAATTAAGTGCTGTAGAGTGCTGAACGGTTAAATAACCTGGCAACCTCTAGGATGTGAATGGCTTTGTACAGAAGAACACTTTAGAGGGAGGTATTAGTTTTACCTCTGACAGAAGAAATGCCACCAAAAGGTCGTGGAGCTGAATTCCACTCTGTGATATGGTAGACCAAGCTCTTTAACCCTGGTTGGCAGGCAGTCCAGGAGCGGAGCCCGGACAGATGGACGAACTCCTTTGCTCTGGCACCGCCTGTAGCCAAGCTGGTTTCAAATGTACTGGTACTTGCCTTTCCTTTGGATTAAACGAGCAAGGCCGAGAGGGGCACACTGGTGTGTGAGCAGCTCAGTGTCTCCATGTACACTGCCCAGGCTTTTACACCCTGGAGAGGTCATTCCAGCTTTGCTTTATTATCTTTCAAGCAAGGATTGTATCCAGTGAGCTGATGTCTCACTCACTCAGCATAACTCTTTTGTCTTGCAAGACAGACAGATGCCTGCTATAGGTTTGTGTTTTTTTGTTTTGTTTTGTTTTGGTTTTTTTGGTTTGTTTTTTTTTTTACCAGTAAGGGCATGAATTAGCAAAAACTTTGATGCACGTAACCAGTAGTACATTTTTTCCTGCAGTTTCTTTATAGAATGGGCTCTTTGCTAATCCACAAATGTTGCTTAATTCACATACAAAATATGTGGTCTTTTTCCACATTGAAGTGAAGCCCATATGGTAATAGCTCATGCTCCCAAGATTTCATTAGTTTTGCAAAATATGCTATAGCACACTTGGTAATAATTATGAAATGCAGTCTAAATTACTGATGTCAGAATACATTGTTTGATTTATAGTTATTGTTGTTCTGCTAATTCACAATGATTCTCCACCTTCATAAGGGCAAATTAACAAGGATTTATTGTAAATAATATCTATTAATTTTAGTAGTGGGGTGATGGATACCCTGAGTAGTTATACCTACAGAAGAAAATGATTTTGGAGACTATGGAGGGGAAGTTTCTGGCAGAAGATGTTCACAGTTTGCATTCATTGGGTACTTGCATTGTTCACCTTCAGTCTGTTTTAGTTCAAAGCGGACTGCTGCCATTTTCTGCATGCTGATGTGCATTTGCTGCTTATACAACTGCATGCGTTGCAGCACAGTGCGCTTGTCAAAGCACCCGGTGCTGCTGCGCATACATGTGTAAAAACGCACCATGTTGTAGAACATGCTGAGAGCGTCTCTGCAGAGTAACGGACTCCACGTGGAAAATGGAGTAAGCTGCTTCCCATTTGATAGTCCTGCGGGTATACTTGGAGCACCTCTGCCTGGTAGGCTGCCTTGCATTGTATAGACGAGTGATTCTCAACCGTGGTGATGTGAGATCCTATTGAGGGTGCTGTGGAGTGTCACTCAGTGTTAACGCTGTTAGGTGTGCAAACGTGGTTTGTAAGATGAATTCAGAGAGTTCAAATAGGAATCCACAGTGTTAAAAACTCTGACCTGTTGTGGTCTTTCTGAGTCTTTTTTGCTCTGTGATTTTTATGTAATAAAAAACAAGTGAAAAAATAAGAGCTGGCATTTTCCAAGGGGTACCTTGAGTCTAAAGGGGGTGAAGACCACTAGTATAGACACAAAGCACAATGGAATTAATTCAAAGTAATTTGTGTGGTGTAATTCACACCCTGGTTTAAACATGGATTTTCCTGTGTGGAGAAAGTTTTCATTACAATCCTTCTCCCATATGATCTCATCATGAAAGACCAATATTTTTTAAAGCATTTTACATTTTTTCACTTGCACGTCATACCCAGGCATTGCCCTGAGGTCTCCATGCTTCCAGAACTGCAGAAGACCAACATACCAGCAGCTGCTGTCTTTTACCCATCATTATATTAACTTTCTCTTTGGACACTGGCCTCCCTAAAGGCCAGTAGATACCTCTGTGACCTTTCCTTTTTATTCATTGTCAAAAAAAGCCCTCATTTCTGTAGTTAGCATTTCATTGAGCGACATTCTTCTCATCTTGTCAAGTGGATCTGACAAACAGTTCTTACTACCATTTTAAACACTGGATCTGATGTCTCATCAGACTCTCAACTTTGGAAACCATTTAGCCAAGTCTGTCCTTTATTTGTCCTCTTATCCATTCCTCTATCTTCAAAAAAAAAATAGGAACCATGTGGAAGTTGCTTGGAAAGCATGTGAGAAAGTCTTTAAGCTCTCCAAGTTGATGACGATGCTTTGTTGAGGTCATTGAAAGAATGAACTCGTTATTTTGAAGCAGTCTGTTCTTTGCCAACAGAAAAATACTTAGACCTCAATAGCATTCTCCCATAAACTCAGTGGGTGTCAGTGAATTCAGAGGTGAGTTCCTTAACCTAAGGGTCTGTGGTAAGTTTGGGGTTGCAGAGTATATCCAGAATTAATTTTGAAATCTTCCTTTCAGTATATCCTATGAAGTTAAATTAAATTATCATGGTATATTGACTAAAACTCTGTATAGCAGAAGAACAGCAATAAGCAGCTCAACCCTGCACAATGGTCTGAAAATTATGAACTTATTCACCCCTCTTTTCTTGTGCTTCTCCCGGACTGTTCACCTGGCTGCCAGCCCCCAACCCTGAAGATGGCTGCATTTTTGGTGGTGGCATGGGAAGGGCTCGGCAAAAGCATCTTGACAAAAAAGCATCTCCCTAAGTATAAAAACAGTTGCTGGTTTTCAGCTGAAGCACGTGGTCTTCAAAATCTCATGTGTCGTGGAGGAGTGGCGTTCTTTCTGAAGATATCTCTCTTCCTCGACTGTGAGCATTCACATCAAAACTATGTGAATCCAGTTGCCATGTTGGCATGTGAAATCTAGCTGGGCATTTAAATTTAGTCTGAGTACTAGTGATGCCTGTGACTGTCACGGAATAAGTGGAAGTTTAGGCCGCCTTTCAAAGGTGACCTTCCAAAGCTGTTTTCCAAGTAGCACCTAAGCAAATGCTTTGTTTATTAGAGCTACTTTGTAAAGAAGCAATGAACCTAGTATAATTTCTCATTTACAACTAAAGTGCAACATTCAGCTAATTGAATACATGGCTACTGTTAATTATTTTGTTATGGCTAATTGATATTCACTGAGATCATGTTCTGCAACCCCATAAATATAATATTACCTTGCAAGTTTATATTTCAGCAGTGAATTCTCTCTCAACGGCATGTTTATGTGGTCTGCTATATAAATGTTGCTGTGACTTCTATTATTTTCCTCTTAATTTTTGCTTGTTTGCACTATTCTACAAATATAATCTCATTGTCCATGTGGTAGATGCTTTCAGCTGAATCATTTAGGGCCTGGCAGATTCCCTAGTTCCTTTCACTGTGCAGGAAACCAAACATTGTGTTTATATGAAGAGTGCTCGTTTCCAGAGAGGTTTTGTATGCTTCAATGGACTAAGAGTATCAGAATAGCTACTAATGGCACAAGGTAGTCACAGTGTCAGTAGCATAGTACAAATTTTACATCTGTAGTTCTTGCTGGTTCTCAGCTTGGGGAAAAACATTAAAAACAATTTTTTGGATAATAACCTGAGTCCATGAAGGACACCCTGGATTTGGTTCTCTGGTAACATGCAGTTTTCGATCCCTAATATTGTATTTACTCAAATATAAGACGAGGTTTTTCCCCCAGTCTTACATTCTCATATGAAGCAAAGAGGGGAGCAGGGGACTGCTGTAGCTCTGACTCTGGCCCTGAACCTGGGTCTAGGCAAGTGTCAGTCCCACAGCAGCCTCCTGCCTCCCTTCTGCCCCCACCCCCATTCCTTTCTATCCCCCTTATCCCCCTTACTGGAGGCCCCACCACTGACCCCACTTACAGCTCAGCTCTGACTTGGCATGGAGCACCTTTCCCTGCCCAGCCAATCAGCAGCACTGACATTGCTGCATGGTCATGCATGGGGTGAATTTCCACGTGCTGTATGCCTGGATGAAGCAGCCCGAGGAGCATCTGGCAGTAAGGGGGAGGAGGCAGGGAAAGAGGCATAAACTTCAGGGAGCACAGGGAAGAAGAGGCAGAAACTAGGGGGTGGGTGACAGGAAGGATACAGGAGGGAGAAGTGGATGGGACAGAGGGCAGGGGGGCAGGTGCTGCTTTCCCTGCTGTAGCAGTGGGGAGTGAGATTCAAGACAACCCTCCAATACTTAGATTCTGTACTTGGGAAATTAGAACAAATGTATAAATTTTGCATATACAGAGCTTAATTGTTGGGGGGTTGTCTTATATCCTGGGTCATATTGTATTCGAGGAAATACAGTGTGTTGGCAGGTATCAACCAAAAGGCAGCATTTCTTCTCAGTAGCAGTGTGTGTGGTTTCTCTGGAATCATAGACTTGGTTATTGGTTTTCTATGGGTGCATCACCAAGTTAAAATACTTCTGTGTAAAAAAACAGACATAATTCCTCCAGAATGACCAGCAGATATTACACATGCTAAGAGTACTGGGCTGCAAGTGTTGAGATTTGAGTACAAAGGGCAAAACGATTGTAGCTTTAATTGTTAATAATAATAATTAGTAATTAAGAGTCTAAAATTAATATATGAGCATGTATGGATGCGTAACAAAAACACACCTTCTATATCCAGATTAGTAGGCTCCATGCCTGCCTAGAAGAAGAAGAATTTTAGTTCTACAACCAGCTGCATTCAGAGTTGCTGCATAGATGCAAACATTTGACACTAGTTTCACCTATTCCATAGATTCTTTGACCTGTTACATCCTTACTTCCTTTTGCCCTTGGCCCATATAGTTGGAGAGTATTGCCTCTACAAGCCATACCCTCAGTATCCTGATTGATCAAGCATGCAGATACTCCACTATAAAATATGACACACTGAAGTTCTCCTCCATAACAGGAATTCTTTATAGCTGAAGCATATTATTCTTCTGCCTCAAAATTAGCACTTGTGGAGTTTGTTTGTTATTTTAATTATGTTTTCTTCCTGGTTAGCTCCATGTCAACGAGCATTTTTGCTCTTTGCATTTCTTGTTACAGAATACTATGGGTTCTGGGTTGAATAGAAGTTCTCACTCACAAAATAATTTTCTTTCTGTTCAGGTTTCATTTTGTCTATGGTGCTGTGTTTTTTGTGAAGAACATTTCCAGGTAGTTGATACTGTCTTGGAGAACCACATCATACATTTTCTAGCAGGAAACATATTTTAAGCCATCTTTAGAAAAACGGTCATTTTTTTGTGGCCATCTTTGATTATAGGCTTTCACTCGTCATCTCCATCCAGTTTTAGCTTCTCTGCAGTATTTAAGGCTTGTTCACTTGAGACTTTCATGAGTATTTGTAACTCTTCTTACTGTATCTCTTGTGTATAATGCACATGGAAATTTCCAGCCATGGGTTTTTGAGGAAAAGAATGTGTTGTATGAAAGAAAATATGGTAATCGCTTGATATGAATAAGATATTTGCTTTTGCATTATAGATAAGTAACCATGTTACATCATTGCAGGGTTGTTGTACAGGTTAGGAACACATGGTTCCTGATCTGAGCATGCTTTATGGACAAGACTGAACCATGTTAAATATTATTGTGTTTTAATTTATGTTGCCTTTTACCATGGCCCGCTTTTCTTGTGAAACAGGTAGGGTTTCAGTCTGCTGCTTAAAGTTTTGAAAGACTTCTGTAGATTTCTTGTTCTGTCAATGGCAGACAGCGTTCTTTGAGTAATTGTGTTACCTTTAATTAGACCAACTAAATAGTTGGAAAAATTGTTCTTTGCAAGCTTTCAGGCACAAACACCCTTCTTCAGGCACAGGGAGAGTCTGCTGGTGTTTTGTGTTCTGTGCAGGTCTGTGAAAATGCAAATGCATAGCAGTGAGGATCGGAGGCCATCGGAGACAATAAGTGTGAGACAGGTGGATTGGGGCAGGGAAAGGTGGAAATGCAGACCTGCTGATTGAATGTAGCTGGTAAAACATTAAGAGGTTACCTGTGGTTATTTGATGGCAGGCAGTTTATAATGTGCCATAAATCCAGTGTCTATGTTGAGTCCATGATTTTTTGTATCCAGTAGATTTATGAAGTGAAGTTCATAGGCTCATCTGTGAAAGGTGTTTTGTAAATTCCCTTTGAGGATTAAAACTGAAAGATTGGAGAGAGAATGGTTGTCTTGTGAGAAGTGTGCACCCGTAGGTAATTGGGTATTCTTGTTTTTGATAGATTTTTGGTGTGTTCATTTTGGTATGCAGTCATTTTGTTTCTCCTACATATTTTTCATCAGAGCATTTGGTGCACTGGATGAGATATATTACATTTATGGAGGTGCATTTGTAAGATCCAGGAATGGTGATGGTTCTGTTGTGGGGTGTAGTAATTGTGGAGGTGGTGTAGATATATTGGCAGGTTTTACATTTCTTGTCCTGGCATGGTCTGGATCCATTCGCTGTGCTTTGGACCATAGGATGTTTGCTTTTGGTGATGAGACTGGCAAGGTTCGGTACTTGTTTAAAGGCTAGGATGGGTGGTTCTAGGAAGATCTCTTCAAGAATTGCATCTTCTTCTAGTATGGGTTACAATTGTTAGAGGATTTTCTGTATAGGTTCCAGGGAAGGATGGTACGTCATAATTAATGGTGTGCAATTCATGGGGATTTTCTTTTTGTACTGCAGCAGTTCTTCACGTAGTATCTGGGTGGCTCTTTCAAAAGTGCATTCTATGTCTCTGGAGAAGTGTCCTTGTTGGGTGAAAGCCTTTTTTGAGATTTGCAAGGTGACAATTGCGGGTGTTCTCAGTGCAAAGTTGGTGGTATCAGAGCACTTGGCTGTATGTTACAGCTTTCTTGGTGTGTTTAGGGTGATTGTTGGTTCTGTGCAGATAAGTACATTGGTCCGTTGGTTTCTTGTGTGTGGTGGTTTGTATTTTACCATTCTGGATCGTGATCATCGTGTGTAAAAAGGAAATGTTGGTGCTGGAGTATTCAAGAGAGAGTCTGGTGGAGGGGTGATGATTATTGAATTTGTAATGGAAATCCATCAGAGATTGCAGGTTTTTCAGTCCAAATGATGAAGATGTCATTTATATATATTAATAGCATGGGTTTTATGGTGCAGTTCTTGAGGAATTCTTCTTCCAGGTGGCCCATATAAAGGTTGGCATATTGGGTATTGGGGAGCCATTTTGGTGCCCAGAGCTGTGCCCATGGTCTGGAGGAAGTGCTGGTTATTGAAGGTGAAGTTGTGTGTGAGGATGAAGTGTATAAGTTCAGTAATGTCTTGAGATCTGTACTCTGAGTTGTCATCTTACCCTTGTAGATATACGTAAGGTAGGCTTGGATGCTGTCCTGGTGTGGGATGTTGGTATATAAGCTGTTAATATCCATGGTGTGTAAGTTGGTAACATCCTTTGTTCTATCAGTTGTGTTTCCTTTCTAAAGCAGCCTGTTAGTTAATGTGCTACTATTGTTTTCTTTCAGTGGGGTAGAGGGAATTGATTTTTAATTGATTCGTTGAGCTAGGAGAGGAGAATGAGTTTGCAATTAGGTACCTGGTAGTCTCCCCAGTCATTTTTATGCAAAGTTGACCTTTTGTGTCCTACTCTGTCTCAAAGTTCCTTGAGTTGTGAATCTTTGGAAATGTGGAAGGTGAATTATATTATGACACTTTGGCACATTTTTTACACTCTATTGACTTTTCAAAGTCAGTTTCATTGCCCGGCTTTGTGTCACCAGCAGGAAGAAGTGATGTAGTATTGGTTGCTGACAACTAAAACTTATTAAATTACTGTGAGCCTTTGGAATTGTCATAATGGAATATCTATTACATTTTCTTTGTTACTCAGCTTTTTGACTGTACTTGAACAAAGTAGTTTGCACGTATTTCATGGATCTTTGTGGGTATTTTAACACATGGAATGAAGATGCACAGGGGGAACTAAGATGCATTAAGCATCTGAAAGGTGAAAGGATTTTTGTATTAAACTGGTAAAATTCAAAGGTTTTAGTGTCTGTTGTGCTGATACTAAAATTACTTAATTGCTCCCTTACTGAAAGGTTCTTGTTCAGTGTTCCTCCCACACATTAGATTATTGAAATGTAAATGTATATGGGTGATTATTGATAGGTATTTGACAAAAAATGGCAAATATTTCATTTTGGATGATTCTTGGAGCATGTTGGGACTCTCTTACATCTATGAGTAGGAAGTATATTTTAAATTAAGTGAACATAGTAGTTTTTTGTGGTACGCCAGATTCCTTTTTACCATAAGTGTAATAACATGCATTTCCAGTTGAAGTGATTCTTAGACTACACAAGCAGCTGTTCAAAATTTACCAGTTCAGCTATAAATCGAATAACTTACTTTTTATTAGGATGGTTGTGGTTAGAGTAGAGGAGGGAGAAAATCTTCTCAGCCTGTGTGAGGAGACTTTGGTGAAGCTGCATAAACATTTCTCCATTGTTTCAATATGTTCTAGGTTCCCAAATACTATTTAATATGCTTTATATCCTCCCTTCAAATAATACATTTATTAATTGACTTGTTTTTAATTTTACATGCTTCAGGAGGTAGAAAAAAAGGTATGTACTGAAGTAAGGAGCAAAAAAAGTTGATAATTATTAAGAATGAAATAGTAAAAGCAACAAATATCATTATGTCCCTTTATACATCCATGCTGAATATTGAATCTTGAATATTGTGCCCAGTTTTGGTCCTTACACCTCAAAAAGGTAGCAAAGAACTAGAGAAGGGCACCAAGGATGATTAGCGGTATGGAGGGACTTCTATACGAGGAGAGACTAAAAGAGCTAGGCTTATTCAGTTTGGAAAAGGGATGCTAGAGGGGAGACAGAAGTGTCCCCAAATACTAAATGGTGAAGTGAAAGTAAATAAGGATTTATTGTTTGTTGTGTGTCACAATACCAAAATGAGGGTTATAAAATGAAACTAGGAAGTTGGTAAGTTTAAAACGGGCAAAAGGAAGCTCGTTTTCACACAGTGTGTAATTAAAGTGTGGAACTCATTGCCACAAGATGTTGTAGAAGCCGACAGTGTAACCAGATTCAAAAAGGGATTGGACACATTCTTGGAGGAAAGGGGCATCAGTAACTCTTGAGCACAGGAGTGAGGGGCACGGCCTGTGAATCAGAACTTTCTGAACATTAAATGTTGGCGGTGGCACGTGGGAGAGGAACAGGGGGAAAAGCCCTGCTCAGATCCTGTTCCCCCTCCCTTTCATCCACATTCTGCCACTGTGACGTAGGATACTGGGCAAGACGGACTTATGGTCCGACCCAGTAAATGGCAGTCTTTACGAAACAAGGGAAGCAATGTGCACATTTTGCGTTGAAAGATGATTTGCGTTAAAATCTCATACGTGCTGGGTGCGTCTACACATGCAGCGGGCTGCGCAGTCATTTAGTACTTCCAAGTACACAGTAACATCGGCATCGTGGTTCATGCCCAGTGACACTACGTAGGAATGAGCTACGGTGCGGTAACTCACTGTGATGGTGATGTAGCGTCTCATGTGAACACACCCGCTGAACGCGCAAAAAGCTTCCAGGTCTTGACAAGGAGAATTTAAGATCTAGATCTACAAAATTAGTACCCTCAGGCTGATCCAGCAATGTGACTTGGACACTATACCTCTAGGGATGATTTTCACATCTCTTTGTCCTCCCAGCTGGTACTGCTAACGAGGGTGCTCTTTGTGGTGGGTGTTGGGATGCTAGGGCTTTGCTGAAAGAGACTTGGTAGAGATCAGCGACTCATTTTAGGGAGGCCACTGAGCAGCCATCAGTGGGTAATGGCTCTTTGATTATCATCAGCCTGAGATGAATTTGCACGAGTATCTTAGAGGTGAAGTGCTCTGCATCATATTACCAATCCCTTGACAAACATTCCCCTCTGAAGGACTTCTTATATCTCATACATGATATTTATGTGCAGTCCACAAGTGTAATTTATTTTCAGCTGTCCTTGGTGATTTCCATTAATGCTACATGCAATACTAAAAGCAAGAGCACTAAAAGACCTCTTTACTTGCCCATGCTAAAAGTCCAATCACTTTGAAAAGCACTGACATCTGGTTGTAGAAGGGCAGAAGTCCAGTGGTGGGGGAAAAAAGGGAAATGGCTCACGCAGCTAACAGTACCTACCACAGTGAAAGCTTTCCAAATTAGTTGATTATCACTCTAGCAATGCTGGTAGTTTCTTTAAGCAAGCAGTTGTGCACGTAAGTCCAATTTAAAAAAGCATGTATACACATGCTTAACTTTAAGCATCCGAATTATTATGTTGACTTTAATGAAAGCACCAAGGTGGGTGGATGTCTTGGTGGATTGGACCTTAAGGCACAGTACACTACTTCTTCTACTGTCCTTTTAACTACTAGTTAACTCAGGAAACTACCAGCATTGCTAGAGTGATAGTCAACTAATTTGGAAAGTTTTCACTGTGGTAGGTACTGTTAGCTGTGTGAGCCGTTTCCTTTTTTTCCCCCACCACTGGACTTCTGCCCTTCTACAACCAGATGTCAGTGCTTTTCAAAGTGATTGGACTTTTAGCATGGGCAAGTAAAGAGGTCTTTTAGTGCTCTTTGCTTTTAGTATTGCATGTAGCATAAATGGAAATCACCAAGGACAGTTTACTTAAAGAAATTTTTGGAATCACACACAGGTATTGGCCTTTGTGTGTCCACCACTGTTTTATTCCTGGGGTTTTAGTGAACAACAGTTCGGGCTAAGCATCATTTTAATTCAGAATTAATAGGAAGTTGTCTTAAATGCAATAGTGATCCTGAAGTTAATCTTTCAATGAAGGCTTAATTTCAGCATGGTATACTTGGGTTCGATGCTTGTGACATTTCCAGATACATTTGGACAGACTATGGCACAGCTGTTGAGCAAAAAAAAAAGGACAATAGATGAGCTTTTTACGCTTTCAATGCAGCAATCATCTTATTAATGTACTGTTTTGGCAAAAAACTAATAGGCTGCAGTCTTCAATCTCTGTATACTATACTAGTACAATTTATAGTAGACTTTTTGCTTTGCAAGTGCTGCATTTCTTGATCCAGTTTTATCTTTACATTTCTTTTTTTAGGCCAAGCAGCTGGAAGAGAAAGACAGAGAACTGAAGAAGCATGATGCCTACTACAAAGAGCAGCTGGCTCGACTGGAAGAGAGGGTGAGACTCTTTTTCTTGTTTAATGAGTTTTGCTGTTAATTTCTGCTACTGACTTCATGGTTTTTGGGTAAGCTTAAATATCAAAAGAGGTTTTCATAAGCTTGATAAAGTTAAAGCCTGAGAATAGTTTGTTTTTATTTCTCTTCCTGTTTGGGAAGAGGAAGTGAAGACCGAGACTGGAAAGATAGGACTTGACTTTGAGGATCACTTTTTGAGTCCTGAATGACTAATATTGTTGTGACTGATGAAATGTCAGTTTAGCAATATTTATGCACACGCTGTTTCTCTTCACAAAAGGTTACTTTTCCAGCAATGAAGGGCATGTACGAGCCACTGCAACCGAACCGCACCGAACACGTTTTATTTAATTTGACATTACTTGACAATATCTAGGTAGCAAATAAAAGGACAATTACCATGTTTAATTTCTGTCTCCATTGCAGCGTCAAACACTTTTGGGGCAGAGTTTGCGACTCTCACACACCTACCATCAAGATGCTCGGGGAAAGAATAAATTTTACTTTCAGAGTTATTTGTCACATAGTTAGAAAGCACTAGTAAATTTTTGCTCTAACTAAGTTTTAGACCACACTGAGATTGGACGGTAGTGATTCAGATCACTCGAGCCCAATTTGAAATGTCAGAGATGCATTGTTTGTAACCAATAAAACATTTTATGGATATCATATTTTCTCACATAAATGTGCACATCCTCCTCTCCCCTAAATTAGTTGGGAAAAATTGGGTGCACATTATATGTGGGAAATACAGAGCCTCAGGGTTCAGGAAATTTGGTAGTGGGAGAGCAGTAGTAGTCTTAACTGCTGTGACTTCCAGACTGTGGTAGTTGGACCGTGGTCAGTTGACAGCCATGGTTTCAGTCTGACTTTTTTGTTTCTATATTCCGGATGTACTAAGGACTGCTTTGACAAGATGTTCACATCTGTTTTACTGCTCTGAGGTCTGTAGTTTACAATGAAGTGGATGTTCTGTAAGTCCTGAAAATGAGATGAGTCTTGTTTCCAAAATCTGGTCCTGAATTTCTGCAGAGTTCTGGGGTTTGTAGTACTAGGGTTGTGGTATAGTTAGAGGAGGGCAGGAGTCACTTGTCCTGGAATCAGAACTTCATCAAAGTTTTCCAATAGCTGTACCCAGGATGTAGTTTTGCCGTATCAGTTTCATATTTCAGAGACTGCCTTGGTGCAAAGAAGACAGGTTTGGAATATGGCTACTCCCTACGGTTTATACTCCAGCATAAAGTGGGGAAGTCAGGACAGATGCCTTGCAAACTATCCCCGGGTGAGATCTCTTTGGTCCTCTCACTTTCTATGCCCTGGGCTGGCCGGGGCAGTTGCACTTGAAATTTCATCACTGATCATGGCACTATGTGCCATGACACTCCCAAAATAGTTTCATCTTGGATCATTTATAATAAATAACAATATTGTTTTGGTGGTGTTTTTTAAGCGCAGTGGTAGAAATGCAATTTGGAATAACAGGAAATGGAAAGAGGCCTTTTCCACAGGAAACAGAGCTGGTAATGAAGGTTCAGCATCTTAAAGCGTGGAGGACTTACGGAGGCAGGGCTTAATGGGGGCGGGAGGAATAATACTAGCAGAGCACTGTAGTAGGTAGCTTATTGTTTCTGAACTCATGTTGACTTCAGCAGAAGTGTGTGCAAGAGGAGGGTGGCAAAATAATGCCAGTCTGAAGGAACGTGCCGTCATTATCCTCTGCGGTGAAGAATGCTGATTAAATTCGAAGATCATTGTTACATCAAATACGCACGTTTTAAAGATACTTCACTTACTAGTAAGCGGCATCTGTCTGTTGCATCACTAAGTGTCAGAGCTCATCTGTATGATTAATTGGCTTTTTGATTACTTAGCTTTTTCAATTAGAAGCTTCATATTTGTGTTCCTTTGTGCTGCTGAAAAAACAATGCAGACATTGATAATAAAGGGAGACGACAACAGAAACAGATTAGTGTCAGCACAGCGTGCTCCTTACAGAGAGAAATTATTATACATATTCACTGCCAGATGAAGTCTGTCACTTATAAAATATTTCAGTGACTGGAGTAAAGATGTGTCAACCTTTTCAGGGGATTAATACAGGACAAAGTAACTGTGCACCAGTGACAGCTGCGATACTAAAACATAAACAATTCTATTCTCGGGGGCAATAGCTGTTCATAAATTTGGTTTATGTGCTAAAAATCCTTTGATACTTTCCAAAAAACAGTGATTCCCTTAACAGCTGCTAGTGTTTCTAGGTCAAAAATAGCACATCAGCTGTGAGTTACTGCATACTCTTGCAGCTAAGCAGGATGGAATAGTTTAACAAAGGAGTTAAAAAATAACCTTTGCATACAGTATTTCTGGTTAGGCTGTAAACTTGTTGTTTAAGAGTTCCCACATTAGACTTTGCGAGAGAAATCCATTCATCAGTGCTAAAAGGGCACATTCTGCTCCTGGTATTCAGGAGATATACGAGTGCACATTTCTCACGCGCATTATGATGAGAACAGACCTGAAAGGTTTTAGTAGATATGTAGCTGCAGGATGGAGAGGCAGCTTTGGGGGTCATTTGCTTTTTCTTTTCTTTTCTTTTTTTTAATGACGATAGCAAGAGCATCCAGTGATAACTTTTTTAACTATAACACCTGGAACAGAAGCTATAATGCAGTTGTTTCTCATTGTCTGCTTATGGGCTGCTGGTACTTGAGAGAAACTGCATATGAATGGAAAATGAGATTGCCAAAATAAAGTCCAATCGAACAGTATCACAGGATACAACAATCCTGCATTCTAGAGCTAGGGGTAGCCTGGATTTTCATAAAGTATCCTGCCATTACAGGTAAGCTTAACGCTCTGGTGAAGTATTGGAGAGAGTAAGAATTGACAAAAGGTAACGAGAGCACAGAATTTCAGTTGGGTTTTACTTCTTGCAATCCATGAAGCTGTCAGATTCTCTCGGCCTCCATTTATAACACACACTGACGACTGTGTCCCCTTCTTGTATTTGTCATTGTCCTGTTCAGCCCCTTCATGTCAGTCATCCTGTCACTTTGTCATTGGTCTAACTTTAGATTGTAAACCCCTCTGGCTAGGGGCCTCATCTAACTGCCTTTGCATTTCCAATAGGCTTGTCACCATGTTATGTAGGTGCTATATAAACATTAATAATTGCATTCATTTGTCTTTTCAGCAGCTTATACTCCCACCATTCCTTGACCCAGTTGCTGTTATTTTAGAATATTTTTTAAATCCATGAGAAATGCTGTCAGCTATCTCTTTTCACCATTGTTGTCTTGCAGATCTATGCTGTTTTATTAAATATATAGGTATGTTTTTAATATTATAGACTATACTATGTACTATTTTTAATTTTTTTTATATATATATATATATATGAGAGAGAGAGAAGAGCGTGTCTGTACTACACTATATATATACATGTATATATATAGTACTGTGTATAATCTATATATTGTAAAACAACTTTGTCTTAATTTTAATGTTGTGTTTAAGAAGTCCCAACTATTTTTCTTGTGGATCTTTGCTACCTTCATAGCATCTTTGCATTTTTTATTGTGAGAATCATGCCCCTAGTCATGGGAGTAGGAAGAAATTAATTTTTAATAGACTAACATATGACAAAACTACAATCTATCGTGCTTTGTAAATGAGTGCAAAATGTATCGCAGCATTAGTCAGGATATTTCTCAATAAAAGCAATGAGTGTCCTGTGTTTCTGTGTGTCCTAGAAATGTCTTCACTGAATAATGTGTACATATATATTTTTTAAAGAGCTGGATACGAATTATAATTTGTATTTGTATTACGGTTGCACCTAGAGAGCCCAATGTTGTGCTTAAAGACTGCTGCAGACTTAGAGGTAGGTAAAGTTCCAGCTTGGGCCTTGAACATGCCACAGTCTCTGCACAGACCCTCTGACTTTAATGGAGTTTATATGGGCATAGGAGTCTTCCTCCACAAAGCTTATTGCCAGATCAGTGCCTGAGAATATAGACATAAGTTCTGGAAAAATGATCCTCTTATCTGAATCCATTTTATTTCTTTTCATGGCTTAAATTCTGAGGAAGAATTTTGCAAATCACAGGTTCGGCACTTAATTTGGGGATTCTACTTACCACGTAGGCTGTCAAGGAGTATTAACCTTAAGGTAAGATGAGCACACAGAGCACAAAGCTGTGAGCTGATGGCATGCACTATACCAGGTATTAAATAGTATTATCCATCCTGCTTGCTACAGTAAATAGGATTTCACTATTATGATGTGTCAGGATTTTCAGAGAAATCAAATTTACTAGACACTAAACTGCCATCCTCTCTGCTGAGCAGCTTTATTCTGGGATCTTGCGTTCATATTAATCCTGTTGGTAGGAAATGCTCATACCAATTGTGCAGGGAAATTATAATTTAATGATCTCTTCCTTTTCTCTGTTCAGGGCTTAGAAGGGACCACTGTGCTTCGCAATGATAGCCCCAGGGTTCTGGAGAGGAGATAATATACAGTTCAGCTTCACGGCCCAGTATTGCCTTTTGTGCGTGTTTGTATGAACATAAGTTCTCAGACGCAAACAGTACGGGTTTCACATTTGTTCATATTCTCCAGTATTTTGTTTACCTTGTCAGAGACCCCACAGCTAAATAATTAAAATCTGTTTACCATACTTTCATCTAAGCTGTAGTTAGCAAGACACAGACAAGAGAATCCAAAACTTATAAAGCAATGTAGATCAGTTCAAACCTTTTTATTCCCTACAGTATATCTTGGTACTCGAAGCATCCTTTCAATTAAGAAAGGGGGGAAAGGCAGCTATAACCTTGTACCTTTTCTGAGATTGTATTATTGTATCAGTAAGGTTTTTTTAGAACCAGAAAATCATTCAACTCCTTACACTGGGTTTAAGGAAGCTGCAGTTACTATAGCAAATACATTTTCTTTGTGCTTGTTTCCATTGCATTCATTTGTCTCCTTCAAAATCAAATGACGCTGATATTGATGCAATGGCTTAAGTGTCTGGCCTGGATCCGGCTAGGTGGAAAATGGGTTTAGAGGATGATAACATTAATGTGTGTGTCTGTACGAATGGAAGAGCCTTGCAAATACTGTCTCTCAGTAGTCTTGCGAAGTTTGGTAGCCAGCTCAAGCATGGAACTTGGCAGCCATGCTGAGTTCCACTCGTTTGAGCAGTCAGGCTGAGTAATAGTTTTGTTGGACCAGTAAAATATCCCTCAGTTGTCTGATATTGCTACTTAAAATACAAAATCCTGGATTGTTTTTAAGATCTTAGCATATTGCTCAGCAATGTTCATTATACAATTTAGCGTCTTTCACAACTTTCATTAATAATCCGTATTCTGTTCATTGAGCCTTATGTAATAGCGGAAGTTGAGATCTGTAATTGATCACAAGTTGTCATGCTTCCAGCGTCTGTCTCTCACCTGAAGGAATGTCTGCACTGCAAAATGCAGTGATACATAGAGCTGGATACATGAGATGACTACTGCTAATTTATCTTACTTTCTAGTACCTGAGCTAGCTAGCTTGGAGCAAGCTGTTGAGCGTCTCTGCACAGCATTGCATTTCAGAATTTCTAGTTAAAAAGATTGGAAATGTCAGTCACTTGCGAAATGCTTTTTCAAGTTTTAATTGTTGGACTTTTTTATATTCCTGTTTCAAATGAGTGAAATCCTGAGCCTAATGGTTTAACAATTTCCTCCAAAAGGAATACATCATCATTGCTCAATCGCACCAGAATATTATTATGGTAATGCCACAACATTTTAGAAATGAGTTTGCAAATAATGTAAAATTGTAAAGACCTTTATAGTTGAAGAAGCTTCGGTGGAATAGTATGGGCAACATGTAATTCAATAGTAAGGGTGAGGGGAGTCTGGAACTGAAAACTGGAACAAAACTTTCCTGGTGTTTCACAGTTCATTTCCAATATGTCCAAATAAAGTACTTGCAGTTATATTTAAAAACAAACAAACCTGCACATGTGCACACACAATTGTGGCTAGTGGAATAAGGGTGGGAGAAATAAAATATATTAGTAATACCCATGCATTGATCAAGAATGCAGCTTATATTTGTCCAACATATATGCACTTACCGTCAACTTACCAGCCCAGACATCCTCTCACCTGCAGACAGCTACTGGAGTCAAAAAAAGCAAAACTGCATTTGTAACCTGATCCTTCTAGAGGTGTAACCCAGGACCCGGGTAGAGGTTACAATTCTTGCATGATTAACCTGTTAATCATTTGCTAAATTGTAGTATGCCACACATTCAGCCAATTTCTGTTACGATAAAATGGCAAAGCAGTCACAAAGGTGCTGCACTTTTTATGTGGAGCATCTTTCTGGCTGGTTTGCTTCACACTTTAATATGCATGTGGGACATTCTTGGCATCAGGCTGCACAGCTGTTTTAGGTGCCAGAACCCAGAGAGCCTATCAACGGATGGGTTCCCCACACTCCAGCAAGCTCAAAGCTGTGCAGTGCAACCCAGGGCAGGGCTACACTGTGCAGCTTTCAGCTTGTAGTCGCATCAACTGATGACATCCCTGAGTGCTTGCACCTAAAGCTGTATGGTACAGCCCAGTGCCAGGCTGCACCACCCAGCTTTCATCTTGCCAGTGTGCAGGGAGCCCATGGGCCGTCTGTGGGCTGGCAAGTTGAAAGGGCATCACAGGAAGCACAGCATCAGGGACCAGTCCTCAAGCCCAGCTCACAGCACATGCATTCACACAGCTGGTATGGCAGGATGACTGACTTCTGGTTTGTGGGATAAAATCTGTCAGATCCTAATTGCATAACTCAATTACCATCTCAACAACTTACTGTGGAGATGCAAGTTATTTAAAACTCACGCTGCTTCTTGCAAGTTGGACTGGCCCTCATTTTCCAGATGGCACCACTGAGTCAGAGATGTAATATGGCATGCCCCCTGAGCGAGTCTGAAGCAGAGCTGAGACTGGAAGCACAACTGAAAATAGAAACCAGATCCACTAACCCCTACCTTTTGTGCTTGGGCATTAGGAAGGACTCTTCTGTCTTGTGCCTGAATTCGGATTCTGCACCAGAAAGATAAAACTAAAGTGTTCGACATGGTTCCAGCGCTTTGTGTTTCAATACAGCTCATTGCAGTACCCTATTTAGTATGGACCAGAGTGTAATGTTGTTGCAGATTAACGTAATAAAGCTGTCAGCTCAACCTGTGATCTAGCTTCATGTTGCCAATGCTTGAAAATTCCTCTCTTCAGATTACATTATATTTTGGGGGTTGCCCCTTTGTCAATCAGGTTGAAGCTTGAGATACTGTAATTAGTAGCAAGTTGCCTAATCTTAACATGCCAGGCAGGGACTTCTCTCAGCTGAACTTGGAGCCTTGTGACGAGGGTATTGCATTAATGCACCAGTTCCATATCTTGCTGAGCCATAGTCATAGCTCTAAGTAATTGTTTTTAAACCTTGAATTTTTTTTTTTATCACTCACCACTTTCCATTTGCTACCATTTACTTAAGTAACTTGGGGGGGGGGGGTGGATCTTTTTTCCCAATATCCACCACAAGTCAGCAATATCTTTTATAGTCTGGCATTTTTCCAGGTTTAAAGAAAAGCACCTTTTGTTGACATCTTTCATTATCATGTATACAATCAATAGCGGTGCTGAAATGCCACTTAATAAGAAAAATAAGCAGCTATGCCGTGCTGAATAATAGGCATTAGTATTTAGAGAAACGTTTCCTTCTATAGGGGATTATTTTTCTTCTCTAGGTATAGACAGCCTGAGACCAAAAAAAATGTAATGCTTAATATTTCAGGTTGTTTTACTTTCACAGTTGCATCGTTTGCCTTAAAAGATATAGTAGCCTTGTGAATACTTAGGCTTTATACTGTTTGTGATCCATTTTCCAGGTCTTCAGTACAAGTAAAAGAAGAATGATTTTTTTTTTCCTGGGGAAATTACTATATGTACACATCAAATTTGGGGCAAAATACAGAACTACCTCTTTCATGCTTGTGTGTGTGTGTACACTTTGAATAAAAATCACTGTACATTAAATCTCAATAGCTATGAATGGATTTCAGTTCTTCAGGTGTCTTAAATTTATCCCTGCCACTGGGATACTATGTAAACCATGAAGAAATTTATAAGAAAAAATATTGGGTGTTTGTAGAGATTATTGTTCTTCTCCACTAGCTCCATAAATCTGCTCCTTCAACTCTCTGTTCTTTCTGTAGTTGTATTTTTGAATAGCCTCCAGTTTTATGCATTTGTCTTATGTTGGTGCCCAGAGTTGAATGCAGTATTTTACCTCTAACATCCCTAGAGCTGTGGAGAGGACCGTCACCCTCCTGAATTCTGTGACGTGATTCTTCCTCCCATGCATCCCAAAGCTTTCACTCTATTTCTGCAATATCGTATTGCAAGTCCATACCTGACTTGCTGTCCAGAAATCCCTAATCTCTGAGGCTACAGAAAGAACCTTGTTCTTCCAGATTGTCATCGTCCCCTAGGATTTCTGTGTGCTATTGTAGATAGGTTTTTTCCCAGGTGTATTGGCTTGCATTTTTCCTGGTAGAATCTCATTTCATTGTTTGTTTATTTTAACTTCTAGTCTCATTTGGTCCATTGTGTCATTTTGCTGTCATTATTAAAGGTCTGTTCCTCCTCCCCCTCCTCTTCCTCTTCCCCTAGTATAAAAAAAAAAAAAGGCTGGGAAGTTTCCCCTTATTGTTACACTGATGTCTGTCAGCACTACAGTAGCTGCAGCATTCAGAAAAATGACTGAAAACTGGAGCACTCATTTGCTATCACAGATTGGAAGGAATGTATATTGGTCGGATCGGTGAACTGGGGAATTGCATCTAATGCATTTGGCCCTGTTACTTGCAATAACAAATTAACTGTCTTGAAGTCTCAGGTTAAATGTTTGTGGGCTACTGTAAAGCAACTTGTCGTGGAGAGTTCTTCTCAGTTCTAGGAATCGGAACTCGTGGCAGAAGCGATACATTTTATTAGATCCGCTAGATATCTTTTGGTCTAATATATCTAGTCGATCTAATAAAAGATATCACCTCTGCCATGAGTTCTGATTCCTTTTGCCTATAGACCAGTATGGCTACAACCTGGATCTCTTCTAAGGTCTATTCACTTTTCTTCCAATTCCCACATAGGACCTATGAAACACATGCAAAATTGTCCTGCCAGGAAGAGCTGGACAGTGTTCTTTTGGTTGGCCTTGTTTTGCTGCCTGGATCTTTCTGGCAAGGTGGCCTGACTCTGGTAGGTGTGCAGGAGTAAGCAGCTCCATCCTGTGGGACCCGTAAAAGCACACATTGCATTCCAGTTAGTCCCACCAGTTTGGTACTGTCAGTGCTGCTCATCTTGAGAAATATTTAGAAGCAGATACACGCGGTTAAATGCAAGCGAGTCAGCAGCACCAGAGTTGCTCTCTGCGGCTGTCTCATGGGCCACGTCTGCACAGGCACCGGACTGCGCAGTTGTTTTTGCGCAGTCATTTAGTACCTGCTTAAGCAAGTACTAAATGACTGTGCAGTAACTGGTATTACTGCCCAGTCCCGACACTGCTCGGGGTTTTTCCCACGCTACTGTGTGGTAGCGTGCCAGTGTCACGGTTCGAGCCCTCTGATGCTCTGTTGCTGTAGCAATAAGTTACAGCGACATAGGGTCTCATGTAGACGCACCCAGTCTGTTCCCATTTATAATTATAATTGCACTTTTTTCCCCCTTCCTTTTTCTAAAAGCAGAATAAAACACATAATTAGGCAGTCCTTATAAAACTGTCCTGATCAAGTCAAGTGAACTTTCAATTAGAAGGTTAAAGGACAAGGTCCCGTAGTTTATAGGACACATTAAATATGTAAATAGGTGGTTTATAATGTTGGGTTCCTTTCATTGCCATTCTTGTCTCTTCCCAATCCCTTTGTTTACTAGTTTCTCCTATTTGTTTAATTTAGTCTTGCATTAGATTGGAAACACTTTTAGAGATTGTCCTTTTTACATGTACTGTGTGTAGTGTAACCGCAGGAATTAAATCTGGTGAGAGAGTATCTGTGCCATTTTATGCTTTGCTTGAAATCATGAGTGTGTGAGGTGGCTTGTTTGAATTGACTTTTTTGAAAGAAAACAATCGAGAATATATGCTGTAGGTAATGCACAGTAATTTGGGAGGGATTTATTAGAAAGTCTGGTTATACGTATTGTAGGAATGTTTCAATTGAAGGTCTCAAAGTGGCTTATCTGTAGGGCTCTACCGAAATTGTGATTTTGCAGGTTTTGCAGAAATCGCGAAATGTGGCATTGCTCGCAAAAGCAAGCATTGTCTGAAATAGACAAAAAACCCAACCAACCAACCAAAAAAACCATACTGGAAATAAAATGCTGGCTCCCCACAGGGAGCTGAGATGATATAGTTGGGGCTGGTTCTGTGTTGAGCAGGGGATGACCTCCTGAAGTCCCTTCAACACTCATTGTCTATGAGTGGTAACTATAGACTACTTTTGTCCCTCTTTAGTAAACAGCTTGTAAACCTAACACTCAAGCACCCTTCTGAAGCACATAAAACCCCTCAATTTTACTACTGTTAGCCTGAGTGATATTTTGCTTTTTCTGAACCTTAAAAAAACTGCAGTCTCGTATACAATAGATAAATGAGGATCCCTAGGAAATGCTGCCGAATGTTTCTGTTTGCCAGTGCAATAAACGCAGGAGCTAATAAATGTCCTCTCCCATCAGGAGGAGGCGTATAATGAGTAAATGATGGGAAAAGGAATTCAGGACACAAATGATCAATCCAATCTAAGTCGACAAACAATTTCTTAATAACTTGGCCTTCAATTGAATAGAGGGCTCTCCAGCAAAAGGGAGGACTGCTGAAACGGAGTACCAGAAGATGGCTATTTACATCTGGTAGCCGATAGATTTTGTAGGGCTGTATTCGAGGTTCGCTGAGCAATAAGCTGTGATTCAGGCACAGTCTGTCTCTCATAAGGTTTTGATGGTTCACCATTTGTGTGGATGTGCGCATAGGGCAGCGGAACAGCTTTGGGGATTAATTTTTCGTTTTTAATTCCAGATTATATACCATGCACTTGTGGGGGGGATGGGGGAGGAGCTATTCATGAAAATAATTTTTCACATGAAGGATGCAGTTCTGGGCAGTGATAATACAATGTGGATGGCCAGTTTTGTGTTTGCATTCTGAGCGCACCGGGCTTCCTTGTCTGATTTGGCATGCTCTTTGCAGCGTGTAAGAGTGGAAGTCCCGGCCCAGAGAAGTGCACAGCTCTGACAGCCATGCTGTCGCTTAGTGGAGGGTATGCCAGAATAGGCACTGAATAAAGACCTCGGGATTTGGTTATGCATCGGACGGACTAAAAGGAAACCAAGGAAGCACAGGGAAGGGAGGTAGAAGTTTTCTATCTGACGTTATGTGCGACTTGCATCCCTGTGTTCTGGACTGAGGCCAAACTCCGTCTCTGATGAGGGTGTTTCGGAAGAGGGTTGGGCAAGGATGATGGGTGCCTGTACATGGGCGCAGAGCTGCTCTGACACGCTGTAATTACAGTGCGTCGGAGTGGACTTGATTAATCGAGTCTGTTGGAGCGTGGTAATTACCATGCTCCAGCAACCTCCCGCGTCTCGTGGATCAGCATCCCCATGCTTAAAAATGACGATAGGGACACTTGTTACAAAAGCTCATCAACTGAGCTTTAGTTCAAGCATCCCTGCCACCCTTTTTAAGTGTGGAGACGCTGATACGAGAGACATTGCAGCACTTTAATTAGAGCGGCTCTCGGAGTCACTCGAATTAAAGCGCTGTCCTCGCCACCCCGGTGTAAAAGTTGACTGTACATTACCTACCAACACTCCTGCAAACCAGTGTATGGATGCTAACTGGTTTTAGGTGTTACAAGAGAGTTATAGCTGTGGATGAGATAACAGGAAAAAAGGGGGAAAGCAGTTAGGGGGTATCAAGGGCTGGACATAAAGCCTGGTAAGTACTGTTTGGCTCCTGAAGTTCCTGCCTTGATAACATTAGAGCCTCTTTAATATATACCAAGTGTGAGCTCCTTTGATTTCCCAGATCCTTCCTTCATGCCAAAAAAAGGTATGTGTTGAATTCTTGTATCAAAGTCCTCCAATATTTGTAAGAACTACATTGGAAAAACTTGTGTATGTACCTGTTTCAAGAGAGATCCCTACACTCGTATCTCAGTCGAAGGCAGCTTATCTTGCTTCGTTCTGTTTTACAGGGCTCAATATTTCAGATCTCTTTGAGTTTCTCAAACTGATTATCTGTGCCGTATGAATAAGGTCCAACTCAGCAATTGAGGGAAAATTGGTGCAGTTATAGGAACTTATACCATAATCGAGCAAAAATTTTAACGAACCATCAGACTGGAGGCTGGACAAAGGTGATAATGCAGGGTCGGTGGTGTTCCCTGTTATGTAAAAATATGCCACAGAGAATCAGATATTCTAGCATCTTGTGCCTTCTAACTGAGAACCATTATACCTGAAAGCTTAGACTTTCAATATGCTGCTATTCACATGCATATTTCTACGCCAGATCTTTCAAAAGGCCTTGCCTTTGAAATATGGGAAGATAATCATGTCTTTGAAATGAGTAGATATTCTCCTGCCACTTTTCGAATCTTTATTTCTCCTCTTATATCAAAGAGTTTAACCCCTTACATTACTGTGGGCCATATTCAATCAGGATCATTTATTTACATGTACACCTCCACCCCCAAAGTAACTGTGAAATCAAGACATATCAATCAAGCCAGGGTAATTCAGACATGAGGCTAATAACCTTTCCATGATCCATTTTGTTTTTCTTTATATTGGAGCATATTCAGTGCCTAACATTACCTACTAAATTAGACATTTTTCTTATAAGAAATATGTTGTTGATTTATTTTTTGTTTCGTACCAGCTCAAAACAGGATACTTCTTGCTCCAAGTAGCTGACCGTCTAAACAGTCCAGCGTACTGGCAGTTGGTGATAATTGTAATGCTTTAAACTGTGTATAGGCTCATATTTATAATTATAGATGTTTAATTTCATATTGACCTACTAGATGGGTCAACTTTAAATAATGAAAATGTTGCTTTGCATTAACACATAAGAAGGGGGCACATGGGGAAATACAGATTTTTACTTCTGTCTCTGTCTCCGACTGACTTGTGTGACCTTAGAAAATCCCTTCTTCTGTCTTTGCCGCAGTCTTCCTAATCAGTATGTTGGGAGCAAAAATAAATCTCACAAAGGTACAAGTGGGTCGCTATTAATATATGAAAACAACTTTGGGATATTTCAGCAGGGCATACAAAAGTTAAATGATGTATGTTTCTTAGAAATGGAAATGAGTTAAAATATTGTAGTATATACTGAAACGATGGGAGGCAAGTATGAATTTAAAAACGAGGTCTTCTAACCTGATGGTTATATCACATTTATATTCTGTAGACCATTTGGTAAGAGAGTTCCTTTAATGAGTCGTCTTACTTTTCAATCCTCCTCACTTCAGTATGGCATTCTCCATCCTGCTGGACCACCAGAAAGTGTTCACTAAATTCTCATTATGAATCAGTGCTTCAGCCAAATCAGTAGCTCTCCAAAATTGTTGGATGTTAGCAGCAGGCGCAACGTTAAATTTGCTCTTCCATTATTTCCTTTTACTGTTGATCTGTTCTTAGATATGTCTATGTGACAAGTTGGATAGAAGTACCGAGTTGAAGTTTTGCCCAGCTTCATCTTGAAGACTATAAACTTGAGGTTTTTGTAACACAGGCCATCATCTGATTCCACACATTGCTCGTGCAATGTCACCGTGTTATACAGAATAATACATGTGGGCATGAGTAGGTATAGAAAATATGCCTCTTGAGAACAGTAATTCTGTCTCTAGGGTTTCAGTGAACTGTATTAACACATGACATACTCAGACCTAGAATTCTTTATATTAAAGAGAGAGGTTAGAGTTAAATGCTCAATTTAAAAGCGCTGTTAGCAAGAGTTGGTATATGAGCCTACTGCATACATTGCTTCCCAACCTAAACTGTGTGATGGTGGGTGACTGATGCCAATCAAAAGGCACATTTCACCCCACACCTCACTTTTCAGTCACAAAATAATCATTTCTATCCAGTTTGATTTTTATTTTTCAAATGCTTTGGGATCCACTAAAATGAAAGTTGGTATATTATGTAAATCTCAGTTGCCCATCATACATTGATATTTATAAATGCCATTGCTATAAATACAGACACAGTTTGGGGTGGATGAGATGTGAGCAGCATGTGTGACATGGACATCAGCATCTCACTTGCTAGTTAAGGTTTCTCCATACTCTGAAAGTATTATGCAATGATAGAGCCCTTTGGAGCATTGAGAAATGCTAAATACTGGTTGCTTAGTGAGAATGTAATTTGCAATGTATAATAGTGTAAATATAGTGAGATTTGGAAGAAAAGTTGTAAACAAGACTGGTTTTGATTAAGCATCCTGTCATCAATAAGGTGTTTAAATATAGTTGTGCATCTAAGCGTATGTCTGTAAGATTGAAAACATTTGTATTAAAGAATATGCCACAATTACATGCAGATTAGATGCTAGGGTGAATAGCTATAAGAATTTTGAATAGATTTGTCCTTTTCATAAGGGTTTTCATTTTCCTTGGCAGCTCTGAGTGTTAACAAATTAGAGATCAATGTTCTAGTAGGGCAGAAAAGTGAAGTGAAGCATATCTTGGGAGAGACTTTAGAGATATTTAATAAATGTAGTTAAAGGTATTAGTTAGCTGTGCATGAAAATTGGGCTTGGAAACTGAGATGAAAAGGTCAGAGCGTAAGCCGTTTCCCCCATCTTTTGCTGATGGCTGAATTTTACCCCACTTACTGTCAATCTGATGTGCTCTCGTCTGACAAACTCAGATGCATCACAAAACTAGACGGTTGGTGTTTGGGGAGTGTTGAAGCCCTGGTTCTAGCTCCATTAGCTGGGCCCTTACTGGGTTCAGTATTGTCATCCCCACTGTGCCAAAAACCATGAGATGACCTCTTAAAAAATCAAGAGATTGGCACATAAATCATGAGAGAGTTTCATAGTTGGTTGGGTCAGGAGGGACCTGAGCAGATCATCAAGTCCAACTCCCTGCACTGGACAGGAAAGAGTACTGGGGTCAAATGACCCTGGCTAGGTGATTATCTAGCCTCCTTTTGAAGACCCCCAGGGTAGGAGTGAGCACTACTTTCCTTGGCAGCTGGTTCCAGATCCTAGCTGCCCTGACTATGAAGTAGCGCTTCCTGATGTCTAGCCTTAACCTACTCTCAATCAACTCGTGGCTGTTATTCCTAGTTACTCCTAGTAGTGCCCAAGGGAACAGGGACTCTCCCATTCCCCACTGGTCCCCCCTGGTAAGTTTATAGATGGCCACTAGGTCCCCTCTCAGCCTTCTCTTGTGAAGGCTGAACAGGTTCAGGTCCTGTAGCTTCCGTGCGTAGGCTCTGCCCTACTGTCCTCGGATCATGTGAGTGGCATCCTCTGGACCCTCTCCATGTTGTCCACATCCCTCCTGAAGTGTGGTGCCCAGAGCTGGATGCGGTACTCCAGCTGCGGCCTGACCAGTGCCGCATAGAGGGGTAGGATTACCTCCCTGGACCTGCTCGAGATGCATCTGTGGGTGCAGGACAAGGTGCGGTTGGCCTTCCTGACCGCGTCCCCACACTGCCGGCCCATGCTCATCTTGGCATCAGTGATGACTCCCAGATCCTTTTCTGCCTCTGCACTGAGGAGAAGGGAGATCCCCAGCCTGTAGGTATGGTGCTGGTTCTTCCTCCCCAGGTGCAGCACCTTGCACTTGTCAGTATTGAAACCCATCCTATTCTCTCTCTTGCTGGTTGGAGTGTGAGTGTGCGGGGGCGGGGGGGCGCTGTGTGTATGTGTTTTGGAGCACAGGGAGGGAGGGTGCTCGCATACCCTGGCAGAATGTGGGGTACTGTGGGTCAGGAGTGAGAGGCGGCAGCAGTGCTTGGGGGGTGGGGGCTGTGGCTTGGCAGTGAGGTGCAGACACACAGACCGCACCCAGCTGGTAAGTGGCGGGGAGATCGAGGCCCCCACGGTGAGGGAGGGAGTGGGACAGGAGCAGACCCTGGGGTGAATGGGACCTGGGGGCTGAGGGGTGGGGGCAGCATGGCTCCCAGCAGCTGTTCACACCCCTGGGGGAGGCATGGGGAGCATGTGCCCCCCGCAGGACAGAGGCGGGCTGCCCACTGTAGGCTGGGGCTCTGTGCTGTGCTGCCTTTGCCCCGGGAGACTAGACATGCAATGCCAGTGTGCTTCCTGCTGCTGGATGGACGGGATGCATTGCATGGCCCGCGGGCCCGCATCCCCTTCCGGCCCAGCAGGCAGCAGTGATGGCGAGTAGCTGAGCTCCTGGGGCAAAGGCAGCAGGGCTCAGAGCCCCAGCCCGCAGTGGGCAGCCCTGCAGGGGGCATATGTCCTCCATGCCTGCCCCCGGGATGCACACTGTGGGAAGGAGCTATGCCCCCGTTTCCCCCACCTCCCCTGTACCTCTGGACAACCCGCCTACAGGGCACAGGGTCCCGGGGCCCCGTTCACCACAACCCCTTCCCCTGAGAGCCACACGCTGGCTGTGTGGCACATCCCCTGCCTGCCCGACAGCTCAGTCTGTCCTCCCCCAGCCCCTTTCTGTCCACAGACTTACTAGCTGGGCACTCTACATGCGCTGGAAGAAAAATCCCGAGATTTGAGGGTTGTATCCTGAGATTGTGAGTTAGGGTTAATTTGATTTGGAAATCAGGAGTCCCACAACTGCTTTATAAAAGTTGGCATTACTGCGATATGTTAATACAACCCCTTGGACCCATGTGTTTCCTTGTTTAAACTGTAGTACTGTTTCTGTCTTTCCTTAGCAGTCCTGGCACACTTTTTGGGCATGTACCGTCTGTTATTCCGTAACGGAAACGGGATGTTGTGGTGCAGCTATCATTGCCGTTCCTTGGGCTGACTCTCCACAAACTCCATTAGTTTAACCATACTGTTTCCAGATTTCTGCGTGGTCTACAGTTCACCTCCACCAAACCATGCAATAGTGGAAGTAGGCATATACAAAACCTTCCCAAAGCCCAGTCCTCTTTTTTTGCTAGTGCAAGGAATATATTGTAGAGATAAAGGCCACAATATGTATTTCCTGGACTCAGTTTCCTTATCACTCTTGAGTTCTTCAGATTTAATCTGGAGTTTTCTCAGGGTCCAGGATCTCTCATTCTCATTTTTCTCTGAATCATGCAGTTCCTTTCTCTCTCCCCTGCAGCTGGTTTTCCTTCTCCTGAGCTGGTCCTGTTGTTAAAAGGACTCCTCCGCTATGAAAGAATGCCCCTCTCTTCCATTCTGCCTACACTTCTTTTGTCTCTCTGCAGGTCCCTCTGACTTTCTTTGTCGGGAAACTCCCTGATCGTCCTCATCAGGTGATCAAAGTCTCCCACCAGGTGATCTGTTGCTTAGTTACTTCCCCTCCAGAATTCAGACTTGAAAAATGGCTTTGCCTTGGGTGGTAGCCCTCTCTTTGTCCAAGGGTGCTCCATTTGAATAGGTGATCATCAAAGTTTAATGACCCACTATTGTTAATCTGGTCCAAGGTGCAACTGTTTCTCCTGACACATCCTGTCAGTTTTATTTCAGGATGGAAGTAAAAGATGTCAGAGAAAGCAGCCAGTTCCCACATTCAGTCAGATGCAAATACATATAGACTGGAAGGCCCCAGTTCTAAACCAGATTTGTAAACTGTGCTTCGACCCTGCGAATTAACATAGTTAATATATCCACTCTCTAGCTGATTTTGTCGAAATCTCCTGTAAATAGCACCACAGACCTAGTGCAAGAGGCTATAAAACTAGGGACAGAAGTTACATATAAACTGGTATAAGTGATTGGAAACTGGTTCAGATCTGTAATGCAACAGAAGTTCAGTGCACATAGACCACTTCCAAAATGACTGAAACCAGTTTAAGGTAAACTTGGATGGATGTTGAATCAGACTAAGCTGATTTAGGTGAAAATGGTTTATTCAACTTCTGTCCCAGATCCCCTCCAGATTCAAGGTAACGCACAGTCCCTCAGCATCCCAGGATGCTTTGCACCTCCCCTGCGACCCCCCCCCACAACCTTCCTCAGGGTGGCCTGGCTAGTTTTCGCCAAACTATCTGCTCCCGCTGAGCAGGAAGGTGTGATCTGTTCACTGGCTCTTCAGTTCAGTCTGCACAGTTTAGACTAACCTGCGAAGATTGAATCGATTCAGCCTTGGGCTTTTCAGCGGTCTGCACTGAGCCCGTCAGACCAGACAGTTGCATAAGGAATTTTGGTAAGAGCACTGACCTATCCCCTCTCTAAAAGAGAGCTTCCTTTGTTGCATCTTTCTAGTAGTTTTTTAAGATAGAATAAAAAGAAATTCTGAGCAGCTTTGTAACGTCTAATATGTGTATATTTTGTCATGGCTTTGTTCAAATCAGTTGAGAGGTTTTAAATCCAATTTAAACAGGCATAACTTTAAGAAGTAACAATTTAGTATGGTTTACAACATGAAGTCTACACTGTTAGACCATATTATATTATCCTCTTACCTCCATCGGTCTTCCTCCATTCCTCTGTGTATTATGTCCACTTGTTGCATCTTCCTTGGTTCTAGTTTACCAGTTTACCCTATGTTCTCTCCCAGCTCTGCAGAGCTATGTCTGTAACTGTGATTTTTAACATCCACTGAGACAAATGGATGCAATTAATACTTTTCTTATCTGTTTATTGTAGCTGCTTTGCTGTGGCTCACAAGGGCTGTCTTGCATCAGAATTAGGTGCCATAGGAGAGATTACCAGATATAGGAAGCCCTTCCAGGGAACTAAGGAGCCTAGTTTCACATGTGTTACACTATGCACTGAGTTTTGGGATGGAGGCAGGCACCAGCAATCGTAGTTCTATACACAGGCAATATGAAGCCTGCATTAGCAGCCATGGAGCGGCTCCACTGCTGTGATGCGACTGGGACCAGGGAGAATCCTTCCTTAATTTAACACTGTACGATACTGAAAGCTCAATAAGAATCTGTTGTGACATAATGGAAGCGCAAGAAGAACGGCAAGAGACTGATGTAGCTGCATAAGGAGCTCCTAGGACTCTCAAAATCAAAAGACAAACATACAAGCGATGGAAAGATGGGCAGGCCACCCAGGAAGCATACTGGGAAATAACAAGATCTTGTAGGGAAAATGTCAGGGAGGCAAAGGATTGTAAACTACACCCAGTGAGGGAAGTTAAGGATAACAAGAAGAGGTTCTGTAAAAGAAAGGCTAAGGAAGCTGCGAGTCCACTGCTGTGTATGAGCTCTTAAGAAGATGCAAAGGAGGCAGACCTGCTCAACAGCTACTTTTCCTTGGTCTTCATGAAAAAATAAGCTGCAAGCAGACAGGTAATAGGAATCATGTAGACAAGGAAGGGGATAGGCCAGGGGTCACAATAACAAAAGAGACTGTCAGAGAGCTTTTGATGGTTTTGAGTAAATTCGTGCCTCATCAGGGCCTGTTGAACTTTATCCGCGGGTACCGAAGGACTTGGCAGAAGAGATCTTGAAATCCTTGGCAATTATACTTGCTAAACCGTGGGAGACAGGATTGGTATAAGAAGACTAGCCAACATAGTGCCCTGTTGAAAAAAAGGCAAAAAAGGAGGACCTGGGGTAGTATAGATCGGTTAGCCTGACTTCAATACCTGGGAAGTTACTAGAGTGAATTAAAATGATCCAGTTTTTAGTATCTTGAGGAGGAAAGGCTGTCACGAGCAGCCAGCATGGATTTGCTAAGAATAAAACATGTCACACAAACTTCATCTCCTTTAGCAGAGTAGCTGGCTTGGTGGGTTTAGCCTACTTGGGCTTCAGTAAGGGTTTTGATAGAAGTCCCACATGGACATGGAAATATGGTAACCCAGTTGTAAACTACTGTAATGTGGATATAGAACTAATTTAATAGCCATAGGCAAAGGGTAACTGTGAACGGACCCTTGTTGGAAAGGTAGGAGGTTTCAAGTGGAGTCCCCCAGGGGTCTGGTGTTCAGTGTGGCGTAATAATTGAGATGCTGCAACAGAGAGCTTCCTGAGCAAATTTGCAGATGACATGAAACAGGAAGGAATGCAAACATGCTGGAGAACAGGAATACAATTCAGAAGGACCTTGATAAATTGGAAAGCTGGGCTAGAGACAAACAAAATGAAATTCAGTGCAGATGAATGCGAGATGCTACACCTAGGGACGGGTAATGAAAGCACAACCACAAAATGCATGACAACTAGCCAGATGTAGCACTACAGAGAAGGATGTTCATGGATTACAACCTCAGTACAAGTCTGCAATACAGTGCAGCTACACAAAAGGCAAATGTGGATTTGGGTTGCATCAAAGGGAGCAGTAGGGGCAAGACACAGGAGGTCATAGTGCCACTCTGCTTGGCACTGTTAGACTTCATCTAGAGTACTGTGCGCAGTTTTGGGCTCCACATTTTTAGGCAGCAGAGAAGCACAATGGGGAGAGGGTCAGAGGTTGGGTGACCAAAATAAAGAGCTAGGAAGGTAAGCTATTCAAGGAGAGACTGAGGAAAAAATAGGTATGTTCAGTTTGCGGAAAAGGTGATTAAGTGGGCAAATGACGGGCTGTCATAAAGAAGAACACCTTTTCTCCTGCACTGCAGAGAGTAGGACTCACAGTAGCATCTTTAAATTTACAATGGACTAGTTTACACTGGATGTTGGGAAAAACTTCATTGTTAGAGCAGTGGAATAGATGGCCTAGGGAAGTTGTGGAATCTCCTTCAGAAACAGGTTGGATAAGCATTGATCAGGGATTCTCTGGGATGGGGTGTTAAATCCCATAATCCAGCCTCTGGTGCCACCTCATTGATCCACGTGTTGTGCCAGACCGTCCCTGTGCTAGCGCCCAGGGTGCATGCTACACGCAGCGCTCATGGTGCCTGGGTCTCAGGCTGTACCTCACCTGGCATCTGCTCAGGCCAGGATCCTGGAGCTGCCCAGGTGGTGTAACTTGTGCTGGATCAGGCATGTGGCAGGGAAGAGAGACGTCTTTGGACCTGATCTGGCCCTATAGATTGGCCTCATGCCGCTCATTCATTCAGCGGAAGGGGCCTGATGATGAGTTTATGGGGGGGAAAGGATGACCAAGGGGAGCTTTGGCTCTCTAGGTAGCGTGGGAGGTGTGGAATTGGTTGCAGCGCAGAGTGGAAGGTATTTGCCTTTCCCTTTGCTTCCAGGCATTGCTGTTTACTACATGAGACTGCGAAGGCATTTCCCCCTCCTCCTGCTACAGGCATCAGGGTTTTTCCTCTCTTCCTCAGAAGCACTGGGTGTTATCTACAGTCTGCTTCCTTGGATCTCTTGAGTACAATTTAACCAACTGCTTTCTGCCCTTTGAGTGGCAGGACGTTGATAGTGCCCTCACTATCCTGCTGTACCGATGGCAAGTTAGGGTGTTTTTGCTATTTTCTGCCATTGTGCCTTGTAGTTGCATGAACATGTTATTGGTCTGGTTTTGTGTGGAATAGGGTAGATCAGTAATTCTCAGCCAGGGTCCTGCAGCACCCTAGGGTGCCACCAGATTGTTTGAAGGGTGCTGGGAGGTATGAGGAGGTAAGTGAGTGAGGAGATCAGAAGGTAAGTGCAGTCTCTCCAGCCTGGCCAGTGCCCAGCCCCTTTGCAAGCAGATAAGCATGGTAATATATACATTCATTTAGAAATTGGGTGCCGCTCAATTCACAGGAGGGAATTCAATTATGGAGGGGTGGTTCGAGTCCGACGAGGAGGACCTTGAGTTCAGGAAGGTTGAGAACTGCTGCATTGACCTTTGTATGGGATGGTTTAAATAGGGATTATCCTGTCTTGAGCAGGTGGTTGGACTAGATGATCTTCTGAGGTCCCTTCCAGGCCTACTTTTCTATATTTCTGTTATTGTTAAGCTCTGACCAAGGTTTCTTTTTTTTTTTTTAATCTTGTAGGGAAAAATGTCTCTGGTCTGGTTTCCAAAGGTGCCAAACAATCTAAGCTTCTGTTCCCTCCAATGGGAGATGCAAGCATTGAGCACCTTTGAAAATCAGGTCTTTCATTTTTATCTTGCATGCCACTAACTTACAATAAAGGCCAGATTTGTCTTTTATACAAAAAAGAACCGCATCATTTTCTTTGTCAAATAAGCCATTAACCACATAACTATTAAATAAAACCCTTTAAACAGATTGCACGGACAGTAAGTTCACATTGAATTTGTTCAGGTTTGAAGAGCCAAGGCACTTAAAAGAGAATCTTCAATAGGGAAAAGAAGTTGTGGTATATCTGTGCAGTAAAGCCAGTTTCAGCACGTTCGTAATGAAATAGCATGTCTAGGTGACGCTCCTTTTGTGAAATTAAATGAGGGCTCTCGGTTTCTCTTGGTTCTGCTGATAACCTTTTATCCACTTGGATGACACAAGATCTTTTGGAGCCCTAGCTTGCTGCAAGCCTTCTGAAGATTTTCAGCCTAGGTAAAAATGCAGCTGTGCTTTGAGGTTTCACATGGAGGCAAAACAGCTGACCTGTAAGAGCCTGTATACTGATTTTTCTACAACAGAGCTTTCAAACCATTGCCATCTAGCAGGAGGAATGCTTTTCCTGTCCCATCACAGCATATTCTTTAACTAGTGGCTGCTTCTACTTCTGTTGAAGGAAGAGAATTCTAGAGTTGATGCGATTTTAAAATGTCTTTCCTAATATTTGGACAACGTTTCCTGTACTCAGCTTAGCTCATTATTTTCATGTTTAAAAGGTACCTAATTTTACAGAGTGAATTGAGTTCCCTTTTGTTTACAGGCTCCTCCCCTCCCCATACATCTTTCCCAGGTCTCCTTGTTGTGCTTCTTGAAAAGGCACATCTTTGACAAGACCAGCAGATGCAGACACTTGCATCCTTTGAACAGGAGTACAAGTGTACTCCCAACACCACAGCTCAGCTATTTTGGCTTCATTGCATCCTAACCTCTACTGCTACTTTCTGCTGTCTGCTTAGGCCCGGATCTTCTAAAAATTATGCAGATGAGTAACTGGACACAAGATTAATCCCTGTGGGGTTAGTTAGGCTACCTGTACACATGAAGTTACCTGTGTAAATGTGTGCATTTAGGATTTAGGCCTTCTCTGCTCCAAAAGGGTTTACTGTCTGCACAACAAAATACGTAGCATGAGGGCACAGTATAAAGCTCATCAGTTCTCATGAGTAGATAGGAAGGGAAGTGAACACTGTATGCTTTGTTGCAGAAACATAGGACCTCGCAGGAGATTGTGTGGGTTGGTTGTGCTGTTTGCCACCCACGTGAAAATCGGTTTAAATTGGTCCAACTTAAAAGGCTCACAAACTTGCAGTTTGTACTTGTTGGAGTGTGAGCTTATGTGTGTATATGTATATTGTAGACTAACTGTACCTGGTTGCACTACTCCCCAACCAGAAATAGGGTAGCCTGTCCACAATCCCACACATACCTGGCTATCCTGCTTCTAGTTGAGGTGATGGTGTGCAAAGAGCAGTACAGCACACTGGACTACAGTGCAGCATGGCACTGCAAGTTTGCAGTGCAGGCCTGACCTCTGGCAGCATAATGCCATCTGCACTGCAGCAGCCCCTCTCTCCTGTGCTCCAGGTGGTTCTGCTGGTGCTCAGGCAGAATGGAGGAAGAGCGGTCTCACCAAGGTGGAGAGGGAGCATGCAGGGTAGGAACTAGAGTAAGGGAGAGGAGCAGAAAGGAGACTGGGGAGAAGGTTACAAGCAGAACTTTTCATAGAGGAACAAGGGCCCTGCAGGGAGAAAAGTCAGGCATTACTTGGAAAGAGAGGATAGGAGCAGGATTTGGCAGAGAAATAGGACAGGAACCGGCCAGGAGGAAGAGGACAAGTTAGGAAAAGGGGGAAAGGGCAGAAGAGTTGGTAAGTACTCAGACATAATCACCTTCAAAATCTGGAACAAGCTGAGGGTCCCAGGGTCTCAGCATCCTTTGGTGTCTAGGAAATATGTGTGCATCTTACTGGCAAGGACTCTGTGCTCCATCCCCATAGAGCAGTGATTCTTAACCTTTTTAGACTTGAGGCCCTTGTTAGACTCAAAGCACCCCTCCATGACTTCTGCAAATTGAGCAGCACCCCGCTGCGAAAGCTAATATTTATTACAGTGCTTACTTTGCAGGGGGTTAGGCAGTGGGGATGGAGAATGGCTAGGCAGAGACTGTCCTGAGCCTGTGTCTATCTGCATACCTCCTCACAGGCCCGGAGTGGTTAATCTGCTCAGGTCTTAAGGCACCCTTCAAAAATCTCCCAGTACCCTGGTTATGACTCATTGCTATGGAGGTGTTAGGTCCACATAGAGCAGTGGTTCTCAATCTTTTGAGACTCAAGGCTCCCTGTAGGAGACTCAAGGCACTCCTCAGAAAATGCTAGCTCTTAAATTTTTCCTAGTTTGTGACTGTGGAAAAATAATAGAGGAGTTTTTCTGCTGCAAAGAACTCAGAAAGGCCACAGCAAGTTGAAATGTTTAGCACTTGGATTGCTATTTGACCTGGGTTGAGAATCACTGACATAAAGGATATAGAATCACCGAAAATTAGGGTTAGATGGGGCTTGTGGAGGTCATCTGGTCCAGTGGTTTTCAACCTTCGTTCTTTCACAGACCCACACACAGCCAGCCTTATTTTTGAAGGAGGCACAGACCCCTTTGGAAACGTGTTGTGTACTGCAAATGTAAGTAGATAATTACTGACAAATTGTTGTGTTTAAAAATAAGAATAATATCAACAGTAACAATAATACAACCCAAAAAGGTGTTTTGGAGAATTCATTCACATAGGAACATGGCACCAAGGCGGGCCTCTGGGGCCATCAGGTAAAGTCCCCTGCATACACAGGCTAGATTCCCTCAGATTGCCGCATCAGAGCCTCACATGTTCGCATATATTAGATGTGCCGTGAAGATGAAAAGCCGGGGCACAGACTGACGTAGTAGATATCCCTGTGCCCCACCAGACTTTTGCTGGTGGCCTTCCATCAGTTTTGTCGGACCTAACCTTGCACTAAAAAAGTATGCAGTTCTTGTTCCAAATCAAGCTTTCTGCAAGTGCTTCAAGACACTGCCCATTTTCCCAATGCCAATTCCATCCATTTGGAAAGTGCACTCTCTGCCTCTCTCTCTCTCATGCGTGCACCCCCCCCCCCCCATTAGAGTCTGTAGATTGATTTGGCCAGGCCAGCAGAGGGTCAGCAAGGCTGCAGCGTTACCGGGTCCCACGTGAAGTGGTGGCAGGATGAGGCAGGGCTGCCCATCCGCGCTCTGGCTGGTGGCACTGGGCTGCTGCTGGTGCTCAGGTGGCCTCTAGCTGTGGGGGGAGCTGGAGCAGCAGCAGCACTGGCAGTGCTTCCCTTTTGGGAGGGACTGGCATTTTTACAGCCACCTTTCCCGGGCTGCCTACGTGTGCTGGACACCCACGGACCCTGGGTTGGAGACCACTGATCTAGTCCAACCCACTGCTCAAAGTAGGACCAACCCCAAGCAGATCATCCCAGCCAAGGGTTTGTCTAGCCAGGTCTTAAAAACCTCCAAGGATGGAGCTTCCTCCACCTCTCTGAGTAACCTGCTCCAGTGCTTCACCACCCTCCTACTGAGAGAGTTTTTCCCAATATCTAACCTAACTATCTGCTTTCTCCTACATTTCAAGTTAACTCCATTGTCTTATGTGACAAAGGATTATGCTATAGATTGAAACTTCCCAGCTGGACTGAGGATTTTTAAGTGTAATTTTTTTGTGTTGAAAAACAGTGTAAGTAAAAAAAAAAAATAAAAATCAAGAATTCTGAAGTTGAATTAAAGTTGTCCAGGAGTTGAAATGCAGCTTCTTCAAACATATGCATTTTGGCATGCATTTTAAATTACATAATCTCATGCTGGTTTTTTCCACAGGATGCCTGGCTCAAAGGATTCACAGAGCCCTCTGAATAGGCAGCTCTTAGGCATTCCTGTTTTTTTTTAACCTCGCTGCATGGTGTGTGGCTCTATGTATTATTTATTTTACACCATGCAAATTTTACACTGATTGCAGAATTAATTCCATTATGGGCTTTCCTGTGATCCTGTAACTGTGGCATTATAAATGCAAAGGTAGCCTTATTAACAATTCATATGAGGCGAGATGATTTTATACCCATTTTACATGTATTGAATTGAAGCATGGTGATTTAGGTCAAAGCTGTTAAAGGTGTCTGCTGATTTGGGGTGCCCAGTCTGAGATATCTGGTACAGCATTTTATCTATTAGGAGCAGAGCTCGAACAGCAGCAGCAGTATGAGCACTCAGCCCCTCTGAAAATCACAGTTTCTCAAGTTGGGTACAAAGACCATGAGGAACATCCAAATAGTGACTATTTGCAAAAAGTTTGGCTTTAGCATCTTGCTTCATGTCACGCAGGAACTCTGACAGACTTGGGAAGAGAATCCAGTTCTTCGGGGTAACGTTGAAGTGCCCAAACCATTAGACCCTCCCATGTCTTGTGGAAGTTTCTGAAGCTTTTTGCATTACAGTACACACTTTGCAATTCCTGCAACAAATGAGGCCTGAAAGTTTCTACTGCTGGCACTCTCCTTCACTTCACAACCATGATTTATTTCCTGGGCGCAGTCAGTCCTATGCACTGGATGGGGCAACGGTCCTGAGAAACAAATAGTGTATGATCACCTAATAAAAGCTGTACTATAATTAAATAGCATACCGTAGGGTACACACAAGAGTGTCACAGTTGCATAGGCAGCATTAATTCCAGCATTCCCTCACTTTCTATTGGTTGGCTTTGTATCCTTAATTTTCTTTTAATGTGGGGAAGGCTTAGGGTTGTATGTAATAAATAGAGGGGGGTGTGTGTGTGTGTGTGTGTAAATATGTGATGCCTAAATCTATTTACCTGCAGACCAAGGAAACTTCTTCATTGACAGCAGAGTAGAGAGAAAAGCTATTATTCATGAAGCCATTACTCTGCTAGTACATTAATGGACAATGCATAATGTACTTTCTATTTGACAGCACGTTATAGCAAGTGTGATCATTCTTAGTCTGTATTTATAACATGGGTCACAGGCCTTTTTATTCTTTGGAATAGGAAGGATTTTTTTTTAAATATTTCATCTTTGAATTCCAGAGTACCTATCTATCTATAAAAATATATAATATGAAAGAAAATCCTGAATGAAATTCAGAGGACGTTATGGCCTAAGAAATGCATGGTAAAGTCAATCTAAGATGACAAATGATTTCTTGATAGCTTGAGTTTAGAGTAGGATTAAAACCTCTTGGCATATATAGCAGCTCAGTTGATCACTCAGATTGCAATTAAAAAGTAGAACAAGTACACTCAGAATATTGTCTTTGTGTCAGAAATGTGCCTTCATGCCTGAAAATGATAAAAAATTACAATCGATCCTTACAACTGTTGTGTTCATCTTTATTGATCAGGCACAAGAAAGATAAATCGCAGCCCAAATAAGATTATAGTAAATGTTAGCATCGTAGGGGACTATAGGTTGATAGAGAGCTATTCATCATCTCAAATGGTGACCTGTCCACACTCACACCATACTCTGCTGTCTAATCACATACCTATTGATTTTATCTACATCCAAGAAACCTGGATGTGACTGTCATTGGACAACTAAGATTGCTAAATGCAAAGGGGTCACTGGTGTGAAGAGGATTTCATTTTCATTTTCTTAGTGGCCAACAATGATTTATTAAAAAATAAACTACCTTTGGTCCCATGCATGAAACCTTGACTTCAGTACAAATGAATTATTAGAACTGACCCTCAGATGCAGGAGTGCAGTGGACCACCATACGCTCTGTGATCTTTTTGTGCCCTTTAGACTCAGTGTATGTTACACAATTTGTTATAATTTGCAGCAAAGTATTAGACTTGAAACACAAGTTCACCCTTCTTCTGAGCTTAGTATTTGTTAAATGATTTCTGTATACCTCCAATTCCTAATGTATTAGGAAAACCCTTGGAAGAAGTGTAGCTCAAATGAAAAGAAAAAAGTCTGTTCTTGCCAGATGGAGCTGCCTCTTTTGGTACTAAGTGAAATATGTTTAAGGTTTCATCTTAGTCTCTAGTCCAGCAACCGATTTTAGATGGTTTTTTCTGTTCACTAATTTGCTACAGATAACCATTGATTAGGGGATATATAAGCCTGACCCACTGATTGTGGACAGCAAATCACCTTTTTGATGGGGGGTGAGGGGGTGTCCTCTCCAGTTCAAGGCTGAGGCCTTTACAAGAACAGTTTAGGAAAAATATTGTTTATGTCTCTCTCTCTCCTTCAATCATGAAACTATAAAAGAAGAAAATCCAGAATTACAAATTCCATAGGCTGTACTGTGACCATCTGTGCAGGTTAAATATTGCCATAGTATCCACAAAACAATTAGCCTTGCTGTGTAACATTGTTGTACATTGGTAGAGTTTAAAAGTGCTTAGTTTTATAATTGCATATGTATAGCCATGAAGATTTTAGTGGCACACTAGCTTGATTGATTTATTTATTTATTTTTGGTTTCCCACATTATTTAAATGTGGCAAATGCAAAAGTGGGTTCTTGTAAGTGCTGATGAAACCTCTACGTCACTCCAAGTCCTCATGTGTTCTGTAATAGGTCCCACATGTTAAAGAGTTTTGAACAGCTTTATTTAACTTTTTATTCTTCCAGCTGTGAAGCCAGGTGCCTTAGTTATACTGTCTTAAGTCCAACTGTGTTAGGGCTCAGATGGAGCCATAAAAAGGTTTTTTAAAAATACCTAACATATATTATCTAGACATAAAACGTCAGAACTTTATAGTCAGTTGTCTCCGAATGTTGTATGTCCCAATGTGAAGCCTTGACATATTTAGTTACAGAAAAGTGTACTTCCCTGAAGCTGAATCTTGCTTGTCCTACATTTTGGAAACGGTTGATTTGGTGGAGCAGGAAGAGAGAGAAGTTATTCCAGGATTTAGGGGAGATGGAATTTGTTTCTGGAGCAGATTGATTTAAAGAAGAAAACTCAGTTACTCAGAAGTTTGGTATGTTAAAATAAGTCCCAAGATGATGAATGAGCGAGTAAGGAAGTGATAGGAAAGGATGCATTGTTAATTTATTGTATGACAGAAGTTTATGACAAGAATACCACATCCACAAAATATGTGAGGGATATATGTCTGAGCATACACAAGCATTTATACCATCTCGCAAAAATAAGGATTTAGTGTGTAATCACTCAGTCAGGTAAAAACTTCAGATTTCCCAATCAGAGAAACAGCCTTGTAATTGCTGTATCATAATTGTTCTCATTCCAATTCCTCCTTAAACTCCCCCCTTTTTTGAAGCATTCTTACTCTAAGATGAAGTGTGCACCAATAATGTCTGTGCTTTCTTCTTATGTTTTAATTGTCCTACCTTTTATTTGTCAGAATTAGACTGTGAATAATGTATTGCCAGAACTTTAACTCTTTGCACATTCCCTACAGAGACAAATATGTGTTTGCTAATCTATAAATACCATGTGGATCACGAAGTTTTGCTTTTCCCTCTTTTCAGAGTGCACAGTTCTACAAAGTGACTACGGAGCAGTACCAAAAAGCAGCCAATGAAGTGGAAGCTAGATTCAAGTAAGATCTTTATTTTTGAGGATGTGAACTTGTTGACTTTCTCTTCATGTTATGCTAGTGTTAGAGTGATCCTGCAGCTTGATGGTTCAAGAATTATGCGAGACACACAGATTTATTTGGGGTGATATCTTTTATTACACCAACTGCATGGTTGGAATAAAGTTAGACAAGCTTTTGAATGCAAGACTTGCTTCATTCTCCTTCTGTTCATGTTATAGCAGGCAAAAATTCTGTTCCTGACCTTGCAATATGCTGTGGGTAGGCTGCTTGTTGAAATGACTGAATCTGGGGGAGGTTGGTATTCTGGCCATAGTACTTTACTTGGATAGAACTAGATATTGCTTCTGTGCAAGAGGCCAGTTCTGCCTTCTTTTGGCAAGATAAAAGCATGGAAGAAAATCGTCTGCACGCATTGGTTTCACTGTGAGTAACAAGTCGGTAAAGCTTATTGAAATACCCATTGGAAAATGAGAGCGTATCATCTCACTTAGATTCCAGACGGCCGTCAGTTCTGTGAACTTCAGCAGTCCTAGAAAAGATAGGAAGGCCACCAGTCCTGTTAAGGCTTATACATTTCTTCCATGACAACATGTACACACCTGGTCAGTTCAAGGGGTCCGCATCGGACAGCTTCGAGACGAAAAGCGGAGTGAAGCAAGGATATGTTTTTGCCCCTACACTCTTTGGAATTTTCTTCTTGGGACTCCTGAACTTTTAAAGACCTGGGAGGTGGAGAGTATCTTCACACAAGATTGGATGGGAAACTCTTCATCTATCATGACTTGAGGCGTAGACTAAAGTTAGAAAGGTGCTTATCAGGGAGCTTCTATTCGCTGATGATGCTGCCCTGAGAGCCCACAACAAAGACCTACTCCAAGAACTTATGGATCGCCTTTCAAGAGCTTGTCAGGCATTTGCTTTCACTGTCAGCATAAAGAAAACAGTTGTGCTAGTACAGGATCCATCAAGATCCATCAATCACCCTAAATGAGAACTAGCTAGAAGTAGTCCAGAAATTCAGCTACCAGGTGCTACAGTGACTGCTGACCTCTCACTGGATGGAGAACTTAATGTTTGTATCAGAAAGGCTGCCACCACCTTCAGCAGGCTAACTAAAAGAGCATGGAACAATTCAAAGCTTACCATCAAGACCAAAAGGCTACTGTACAAAGCTTGCATGCACAGCACTCTCATGTGGGGTGGGAAAACATGGACAAGTTATGCACATCAAGAGAAAAGGTTAAACAGTTTCCACCTGCACAGTTTATACCGCACACTCAACATCAAATAGCAAGAGAAGTTACCAACACAGAGGTTCTTTAAAGGGCAGATTTACCAAGTGTGACATCCCTACTCGGGCACAACTGTGCTGGCTAAGCCATCTGAGCAGATTGGAAGATGGGCGTATACCCAAGGACATGCTATACGGGGAACTGTCGGAGAACATTAGGATGCCCCAAGCTTCACTACAAAGATTCAAGCGTGGTATGAAGGTATTTGGAATTGATCCTGTCCAATGGGAAACCTTGGCGAGAGATCGGAACAAGTGGCATTGTCGTCTCCACCAGGGCATTAAAGCCCATGACAGGAATTGGTTCCAACAGCTTGAAGAGAAAAAAGTCTGTAGGAAGCAACCAACCATGACCCATACCCTTGCAACTACTGCCACAGATCATACAAATCTCGGATTGGACAATTGAGTCACGTGAGACACTGGAAACGATCTGTGTCATAGGCTGCAACATCCACCGTCTCTCGCAGACGAAAGGATGCCAATAGCAATAATGGTGTTCAGGCCACAGTATATTACAAGCTGCATAAACTGGCAGCACAGTGAGTAATTAGTTTATATGTGACACTGTGTAAGAAAGGGTATAAAAATGTACTTGTTAAACATATATCTTCATTAATGGAATACCAAAACTTGGGTGTCAACGTTGCCTTCCAGTAGAATTAATTTCGTGTGTGTAGCATGAAAGGCATTAAAATTAGCTATTGAAATTTACCCTTGGAAGTGATAGTCAAGTTAAATCATTTTAATTAGTTCTGAGGATGGTGAAATGAAGATACAGCAGTTGATGGGCCAAAGCGATTTTGACCCTTAGCTTTGGACTTTTCTGTTGCTGCCAATTTGTCCATTAGGCAGACGGTGCCATTCATCATTTTTCAGGTGAGCCTGAAAATAATTTTTTACAGCCTCACTCTCACCATCAACCAGTAAATGCTTTATTAAAAAATAAATACAAAAGAGCGGTGTCCAGGTTTTTTTGGTGTGGTGCGAAAACCAGTGCAGAGCCGACAACCCATCAGTTGCTTGACTGTTTATATTAACATACAAAAGCATAAAATATTAAAACAACCTGAAAGTGAAATAATTATGTATGTTACAGTCATAAGAGCTGTTGTGATTTTGCTATTAATGTTCACTTACAAATTTACCAGTGGTTAAAGCTACCAGCACTACGGACTGAAGTCTTTAATCTACAAGAGCCAGGTTTGGGCTAGAGAAGGAGCATTGCTTGACTCGATAGCATGATTCAGCCTTGTTGGGGATGTCAGAGAGTACAACCCCGACTGCTCTGTTTCATAATGATTAATGGATCTGTTTGCCATTAATTCATGTAGCCCGTTTTTATACTTGGTTATATTGTCTGCCTCTACAGCCTCTGGTGGCAGTGAGTTCCATAGCTTAATAATGTGCTACGTAAAAGTACTTCTTGTTTGGTTTAAACCTGCCTCCTGCTCATTCCAGTGGGTGCTCCTTTGTTCTTATATTTTGGGACTTAGTGAATAATGTTACCTGTTAATGTTATGCACACCCTTCCTGATTTATAGAGCTTTGCCACATGCTCTTTCAGCCTTTTCTTTTCCAAACGGAAGAACCTAGCCTTTCTTGTCTCTCCTGATCTGGCAGATGCTCCATACCTCTGATCATCTTGGGTGCCCTTCTCTAGACCTCCTTCTAATTCCACTACATCCTCTGTGAGATGTAGCGATCAGAACTGCGCGTGATATTCAAGATGTGGTGCACCATGGATTATGTTGTGCCTCAATGATATATATATATTTTTATTTCCTTTTCACTGTTGTACAGTGAGACAGTGTTTTTTTGAGAACTGTCTAAAATGTCTCCGAGATGTTTGGGGTTTTTTGTTGCTGAATTGTACAAGTTAGTTCACAGCCGGGCATCGTGTATGTATATTTGAGGTTATTTTTCCTCATGCGCGTTACTTTGCGCTTGACACCGCTGAAGTTCATCTGCCACTTTTTTACCCACCCATTAAGTTCTGTAAAATTTTGCTGCAGCTCATCTCCATCGGTTTGGGATTTGACTACACAAAAATAATTTAGTATCATCTGCGAACTGTAAGCTATCTCGCGTGACAAAATTTCAGGCAATACCTATAAAATCTGGGAGCTTAAGAGGCAACTTTCAAGAATGTTGAAAGTCCTTCTTAGCTAGAGAGGACCAAAGGAGATATGGAGAAAGGGGTTGTAAAGTTCTTAAACTTGGTGAGACCATTTTCTCTTAATTGGACCCTTGGAGGGAAATAATTTTCAAGGAATTTTGGCTTTCATATGAAAGTAAGGCAACATAGCAGGCTAATTGATGCTATTATGTCTCTGCTCTGCAGATTATAGTACCTACATGTAGACCCTTAGGCTATAAACACAAATGGGTCCTTCAAAGTCAGTTGTCTGTTTTTAGTCATCCACAGATGGCAGTTCCCCTGGTGGGGCTTTGTAACTCTGTTTATCATCAGTAATCTGCAGTACTTGTACCCGATTACAGTTTGGCAACAGATCTGAACAGCCCTAAAATGAACTCTGAAATAGGTCTAAAAAAAGTAAAAGAAAAACTCACGATACAAAAGGAGCAAAGACAGAAAAAAGTGTATTAAAATTACGGACAAGTTGCAGCAGGAGAACTCTCCACAGCCTCCGGCAGGTGTTTTGTGGCCTAGAATTTAAACACGTCCTTAAGTTTTAAGCCTATGAAGAATTCCACTGAAGTCCATGTTACAGCATGGATCGTTCTGTTTTTGCAGAGCCAGAAATACAGAGATTTTGGGCCCGGATCTCATTTTATCCGAATTTTTGAAGTTTGTTGCATGTAGTCCGATTCTGGTTTTGCTCCTTTGCTTAAAAGCAGGAAAGGGGGAGAGAGGCTGACTAGAAAGAATTTGTAAATGCACTAATTCAGTGCATCTCATTGAGAGAGATTTGATAATTATCCAACAAGGGGTACTTGAAATCAGTAAATTTATCTGTATTTTCCCATATTTCACATTTTCCCTTGTGTTAAAGTCTCTTCTTAAAACTGTGAATTTCCGTAGTCTTGAGGGTTTAAACTTAACAGATGTTAGTTAACACAGTCATTTGTGTGTGGTTTGATACATAAATTATGAATGATTTAGTGAAACCTAAAGAAAGATGCTCTTTTGGGTCACCAAGCACTACTTGTGTTCAGTGTAATTGAATATGAGAATCGAGGACAGTTTCAAGCAACAATATTTAAAGAGCTTGTTTAATTGGCTGTAAAAGAAGAATTAAACAGGGTTGAACTGCTAAATTTATAATTCTGTTAAATGCATAAACCAATGCGCTGCATGTCAGTGTGATTTCAAGTTGGAAGTGTGAGATTAATGGAACTAATTGTGGTGATGTTAGGAAGCCGCTCCACCTAATTTTAAACATGTCTAGCATTTTTGTTCATTGCATGCAGAAAGCTTGCATTTCAGCTTCTCCTTTTAAACAGAAATGTATTTCTGGAGTTAGAAATAATCTCCCTCCGTGTCCTCCTTGGATTTCTCTTTCCTGGCTCTGTTTAAGCCTGGAAAGTACATCACCTTTAGCTTCAGCAGTCTTTTTGGATAATTTCCGTCATTTGAAGGAGAAAACTAAATACATGTATATGTTTATATCAGAGAACTGACAGGTCCTCTGTACTTTGTCTGCCTCTTTAGGTACTTCAGTGCTGTATGAATTAGTCTGATATTCCAAATGTGCATGATAAATGTCTTTATCTTTGCAAGGCCCTGATTCATATTGATCAAATTCTAAATTATCAAATGGTTTATCTCTTTAAGACACTAATTCACATTTATCAAATTCTAAATGATCAGGTTCAGTCAGTTCCTGCAGTACACAAATTATATTAAAACAACATTACTAGAGCATGCTGCCTTTTCTAATGCAGGAGTTATGTTACCAGCAGTTACATTATAACCAGAATTATTATATTATGAAGATGTCTCCTTTATAATGAGAAGTTTACACAAGAAGAAAAGAATGCAATATTACAGGAAGAGCTGGGCTTTGGGCAAGGATTTGGGCTTTTACTAACTAATTAAATTTTGCATTTGTATTGTTTTTTCTTTAATTTGAAAGGCTGGTAGCAGGAAATTTGGCAGCTGTAGCACTGACATTTTATTCCCCCGTGGTCTTCAGAGCCAAGTAACATCATGATTATTCATGTAGGAATTGAGTAATTGAAGAGGACAAACTTTGCCTAACATAAATGTTTCCCCTTCACCTTTTGGGTTTCTATAGTGTGGAAGATGTCATTGTTCATAGGTGCTTATTAATGCTGTTCAGGATGTTTAGCTGTCCCTCTCCGGTTCCATTTCTCCCTACCACGTGCAACTCCTGTGGTGAAAACCTTCCCACAGCTCTAAGGGAAGTGTGAGCTGCTAAAGTCATGAAATCAAAACTCCCTTTGGGCAACACTAGGTCTGTGACAGCCATTTCTTGGGGGTGCAGAACAGAAGGCTAAATCTTTCCATAGCATCTGAACATATCATTTCAGTGCTCCAAAACTCATAGTGCCTATGAGAGCTGAAATCTTGGTCCCCTGCTTTGTGATGAAGGGTGGTTTTTTGTGGGTGTTTGTTTTTTTTTTTTTTTTTTTTTTTTTTTTTTTGGGGGGGGGGGGGTTGCCTCCAGTTCTTAAGATCACAAACACAGGACTTTCCATCCAAGAATAAAAATTAAAGGGATGCTAGTACTTTTAGCCATGGGGGATTCTGTGTAGCTCAGAGCATAGCCTGTTATATATGATAGGGAAGCTTATATTTTTGTTGGGTGCACCTACATGAGATGCTTCCTGGGGAACTGCTTAATTACCTCCGTAGTAAAGTTTTGGCATGTGCATAATTGTCCCTGTTAGGCCACAGGAAACTAACTCCGCCATAGGTTAGTACTTGTAAGTACAAGTACCATCCTGCGGTGCCATTATTTAATGCGCAGCAACACGTGTAGATACTGGGACACGAGGGTCCTTCAGTGTGGGGCTGGCTGCCTGCCCTGCCCTGGAGCACCCTCATGCCTCAGCCAGCCCCCCTGCAGCACATTGAGACGGGCTGGGAGGCTGACCCCCCGGGCCCGCTGCCAGCCAGGGCTGCTCTGACCTGGCTCAACATGCTGCCATCCTTGATGCACGTGAAGACACTGCACCTGTGAGAAATAAACTCCGGCATGATATGCACCACAGTTTATTTGCATTCATTTTACATGTAGTTGCACCCGCTGTGTGTGCATGGGCGTGTGAGGCCTGCCATGGGGGAATGCAAATTTATTCTTACAAGGTGACTAGTTCAGGATCTTCCTGGAATTTTGCTTTTGCATGTGAGACCTCGCCACTTCACGTGGTCCTGGATATCTTCCATAGCTCAGATGGCTTAACTCACTGTATCTGTGGTAGCCAAGCAGCAGCCTGTTTGGTATTTGACAATTATGAGTAGTGTTTTCACTTGGATTCAGAATAGGGTGGGGAACCAGAGGACCTGACAGAGCGTCAGTAGGCTGTATCCCTCCAGCTTGCAACTCAAGTACTATACAGCACCATTTATTAATGGTTATAAAGCACTTTTGAGGTCTTGCCTGGAAAGGTAATTTAGAGGCACTGGTTGGTTATTTTATTATCATTTGTATGGACAGCAAGAGGGAAATACACTAAATATCTTTTAAACAGTCTTTAGTTTAACTTATTTTGACCTCAAGAAAATAGAGACAATTAAAGTTTATGAAGAAGTTCTGTTAAATGAATAAGAAAATAAAACAGACCATGAAATGTTGCCTGCACTTAAACCCAGTGGCGTTCATTTAATGTACTTAAGGAAATATGATGTAGAGAAGAATGGTAGTTTTGGGGCTGAAACATTGGACTGCGACTGAGTAGAGAGGGGCTTATGAATTCCCTGCTCTTGTTACCTGTGTGATCCCAAGTATCTCACTGAGTTATTCTGTGATTCAGCCTTGCCACCTGTGAAATGGAAATAATGACACTTGCTTTCCTCACAGAGGTGTTATGAAGATGAATTCAGTTGTCTCCATGAGCAGCTCATACAGTGAAGTGCTGGGCAGCCTGCACAAATATACAGATGGTTCTCTTGTTTGTGCTTACAATGCAATACCTTTCATGAAAATTAATTCATTTAAACAAATGTGAATATATTTAACATTATATGCATCATAAACACCAAACGAAGCCTACTGAGTACTGCAAAATATCAAATAGCATTTTTCCAGTACACGAAAACATAAAATTACTTGGAAATAATCAGCCAGATTGTGCATGCCTTCATCAAGCTGAACTTGTAGTAACTACTATGGAAACTTTACTTGACACAGGGTAGTGGGATCTAAAGATATACTTTAAATAAGCTAACTCTTTCTTGCATAAGGATAGCACACAACCTATTAGCACTGCATCATAATCGGGGATTCTGGTTTTCTCTGTTTAAAAATCACAGAGTCTCTGATTTAAAAAGCAAAAAACCAAAACCTGCTGTTAAAATGAAACATCACTAATATATCTACATCTATATATAGGTACCAATTGAACACAAAGGATGACTGATATATTTACAATTTTAACACAATTTGGAAGTCTGCCAGTGCCTTAATCACTATAATAAAATAAAGTACCTATAGATTTTTGTAGTTGATTGTGGGCTTTTTCTCGTGGAAGATCAGAGCTCCCTCTGCCCCCTTTGCTCACTAGGCCACAGGTCCAGGCCCCTCACTCCCAAGCCACAGCCTGCCAGCCGTGCTGGTGCCCCTTACCTCCCACCCACGGCCTGCCTTCCCTAGCCCTGCTGAAGGGCCCCTGACTACCAGGGCTATGGGGCCAGGCACCCGGGTCCCCCGCAGCAGCGCCTGAACCCCGGCTGCTACCGATGGGAGGCAGCGACGGCTGTGGGGGAGTGCAATGTGGAGCCCGGCTCCTCCTCCCCCACGGCCGGAGCAGAGCCCATGGGGTGGGGTGGGTTGGGTGCAGGCTGCCTGCTGTGGGCTCAGGCTCCGCGTCCTGCTGCCCTCCCCCCGGGGCCTCCATGGTCCACTGAGCGAGACCCATCGGGGCTGGGCAGGGAAGCTCGTTGCCGCTGCTGGCAAAGTGCCCCCTGCCCACGTGGCAGCAGTGTGGGGCACAACTCTGCGCCACTGCCCCTGTTGCTGCCGGGCAGGCAGGGGGCGCTTCTTCAGGGTGGTGCAGCGCTCCCAGCAGTGGCAGCGAGCTTCCCCGCCCAGCCCTGCTCTTCCCTGCCATGCTGGGTCACGCCTGCTGGGCTGCAGAGAAGGCAGCAGGACAGGGAGCTGGAGCCTGAAGTGGGCACCCTGCCTCTGTACCCCGCTGCGTGCAGATCTGGGGGACGTGTCCCCCCCGGCTCCATGGGGGTGTGCACAGCAGTGGGGAGTCAGCCCCAGCCAGCTGCCCCCTGGCTGCCACGTGCACGTATATGTGCACACAAGCCCATGGTGCCCTCTGCCTGACTGCCCTCTTCCCGCTCCCTCCAGCCCCTCGCAGGTTGGGGATCTGCCAGCCTGCAGGAAGCTCTTTGCAAAAGTGGAGAATCCAGGTGTTTCTCTGTTAAAATGAAAAATCTGCTTTTTTTCTCAGTCAAAAGGGAAAATCCATGGTTATTTTCTGTTTTTCCATGGGAAACAGAAAACCTGAATCCCCAATCATAGTTGAGCCATTCTAATATTACTTGCCCTGGTACCTGAAACAGTACTGTACTTGAAACTGGGTATCTTTGAATATTGCTATATGTTGGTATATCCTTTTTACGTTTGAGAAATAAGGACTGAAGAATATTTTGACTTACCCAGGGTTACTCAACAAGTCAGTGGGAGAGTTGCAGTTAAACTCAGTATTTCAGCCTTCTGGAAATAACTCTTTATTGAAATCTTGTTCAATCCTAACGGGTTCATTAGGACCTTAGGGTGCACTGCATGATATTTAGCACAACTTATTCATGAGTGAAGAATGTTTCAGGTGTTTCAAATGGTGTTAAGCATAACACTAAACTTGACCACTTAGGGCATTTACACACATACCTTATCATGCTGCAATGTGTTGGAGATCTAGCATATGCGAGCTGATGCACACTGCGTTGCATTGTGTGCAGTTGTGTAAGTGGCAAAATGTGTGTCAGCACACCAAAAATGGCAGCGGCATGCTTTTGAACTAAAACACCTTTGATGTATTTTAGTTCAAAAAAACGCTACCATTTTCTCAGTGCTGTTGCTCATTTCACTGTTTCTACAAATGTATGTGCTGCAGCGCCGGGCACTTTTAAAAGCACCCTGTGCTGTGGCACAAGCTTGTGTGCAAATGTCCCTAGGACCTAAGGGTACGTGGACTTGGTGCATGACATTGTCACCCCTTTTCTGTTAGAACAGTTGGTCAAAATTTGGGCTTCTGTAGGTTGTGTCACTTTGGAGGAGAAACTGAGGATGGAGTGCATCTTTGCTGTCCTGTTGATGTCAGATGAATGTACACAATCCTGTTTCCACGAACCCAGAAGGAATAAAGCAAAAGAAGCTAGATTCATAGAAGTTAGGGTCTGAAGGGACCTCAGTAGGTCATCGAGTCATCATCCCCCCTGTCCCTCCAGCCCTGAGCAGGAAAGAGTGCTGGGGTCAGATGACCCTGGCTAGGTGCTTGTCCAGTCTCCTCTTAAAGACCCCCAAGGTAGGGGAGAGCACCACCTCCCTTGGAAGCCCGTTCCAGACTCTGGCAACCCTTGCCATAAAGAAGTTCTTCCTGATGTCCAACCTAACTCTGCTCTCCATCAATTTGTGCCCTTTGTTCTTAGTTACTCCAGGAGATGCCCTAGGAAATAGAGCATCTCCTATTCCCTGCTGCCCTCCCCGATTGAATTTATAGGCAGCCACAAGATCACTTGTCAGCCTTCTCTTGCAGAGGCTGAAGAGATCTAGGTCCCTCAGTCTCTCCTTGTAGGGCCTTCAGGCCCCCAGCCTTATGAGTCGCCTCCTCTGGACCCTGTTAAGGTTGTCCACATTCCTCTTGAAGTTTGGTGCCCAAAACTGGACACAGTACTCCAACTGCGACCTGACCAGTGCCGTGTAGAGGGGGAGCATCACCTCCCTGGACCTGTTTGTCATGCATCTGCTGATGGACGATTAAGTGCGGTTAGCCTTGTTGATCACTTCATCACATTGACGACTCATGTTCATCTTGGAGTCAACCATGACTCCACGATTCCTTTCTACTGCTGTGCTGCTGAGAAGGTCATGCCCCAGCCTGGAAGTGTGTTGATGGTTCTTTGTGCCCAGGTGCAGCACTTTGCACTTCTCTTTGTTGAAGTGCATCCTATTTCCCTCTGCTCGTTTTTCCAACCTGTCCAGATGCACCTGGATCCATTCCCTACCCTCTGGTGTGTTACCTTTGCCCCATAATTTGGTATCATCTGCAAACTTGGACAGGGCGCTCTCTACGCCCTCATCCAAGCCACTGATGAAGACATTGAATAGCACCCGTCCAAGGACCGAGCCTTATGGGACCCCACTGCCCACATTTTTCCAGGTCGATATCAACCCATCCACCACCACTCTTGGGGTGCAGCCCCTAAGCCAGTTTGCCACCCAGCTGACTGCAATCATCTACATCACTGCCTGTCAGCTTATTTATGAGAACAGAACGTGATACCGTATCAAAGGCCTTCTTAAAGTCTAGGTAGATGACATCTACCTCGACTCCCGCATCTAAGCATTTTGTAACCTGGTCATAAAAACAAGGTTAGTCAGGCAGTGAACCCGTGCTGATTTCCTTTCAGCATTATTTCCCCTGCCGGGCTCCCACAAATGTGATCCTTAATGATTTTTTCTAGAGTTTCCCCAAGAAGAGAGGTGAAATTAACTGGCCTATAGTTTTCCAGTTCCTCCCTCCTCCCCTTCTTGAAAATAGGGGGGGAGGGAGGACCACATTGGTCCTTTTCCAGTCCTCCGGGACCTGACCGGAGCACCACGAGCACTTGAACAGCCATGCCAATGGCACTGCTAGGACATACCTGTGGTATGTGTACCCCTCAGGTACCCCAACACTCTCTCTCTCTCTTTCTCTCTCGCCCCTTCCTTCTCTCAAAATTATGGGAAGAAATTTGGTGCGCCATGCATTGTGTGGCGTTTTAAATTCGCCAGTAATAATTAGGTGAATAATTCAGCCCTCCTAGCTTTGGCCAACATCCCCTCTAGCCCAGGTACATACTTGAGTTGTGCACCTCTGATGTAAAAGGTGGTAACCCTACCCACACCAGATCAGACATCTCTTATATCACGGCCTTGCATACGCAGTCCTTTTTCCAGCATATGGCACACATTAGTCTGTAAATATAAAATCCCCTGGAAAATTGAGTGTTGGGGTAATTATTAAAATTTTCAGAAGTTAGGGGGTACTTAAAAGATTGAGAAACACTGTGCTAGGACACTGGCCAATTCCTTCAGCACCCTTGGATGAAGATCATCCGGACCCGCTGATTTGAATACATCCAGCCCCTCCAAGTGCCCCTTTATTAAATCTGCACTAACCATTGGTGGGCTGCTGTCCCTCCTGTGTCTATCTGTGACCCATTTGGGAGATTTGTCTTGGTCTGTGTCTAGGAATGCAGATGCAAATAACTCATTGAAGACCTCAGCATTGTCCCCCCTCTCTGTCACCAGTTGCCCTAATTTGTCCTGTTTGCCCTAGTTTGTCCTTTGCTCACAGTTCAAAACTTCTTCCAGTCAGTTCTCAGCCCCAAAGTATTTTTCTGTCAAATATTGTTTCAATATCCAGGTTCAGAAAGGAGCCTAATGGTCTCTTATAGTTATCTCAAGGGCAGCAGTTATCCCCACCAGTTGTCTCCAAAGCAGTCTGGTACTTTAGTCTTGGTATCAGCAGCCTATGGCCCATGGGCCAGGCTTGAGCCATGAAACCTTTGTATCCATCCCATGGACGTGGAGCTTTAGCAGCCTTCAGTGGCTGGGGGCTTTGGCTGGGGGCCCTCTCCCTGTGCTACTGCCAGGATGATTGCTGATGGTGGCAGTGTCCTAATGCTTGTCCACCTCTACCTGGACTTTGTCATTGTGGCCTGAAGCAGGAAAAAGGTTGGCGACCCCTAGTTTAGATGAACCCATGTTAACACATACAGAGACATGCTTTGAACAGTTTCAAAAAGGCTGAACCCTAACCTTTATTTGCTGATATAATGCAGAAGCTCTGGTATATTAAACCCTTGAAACAACGATCATTTCATAAATGACAACTTAGTTTTCCCTACAGCAACCTAGACATTTACTTTCTTCTTTTGATCAATACAATCCATTAGGAATGTAGAGTATCCAACGCAGTGATATGAAATATTAATTGTGTCCATTTTAGCTGGATGAAGTTTCTTTCTGAATGAGGGAGAATGGGGGAACGTGGAGTAGTGGCTGTGTTTCATCCCATGTCCTATATCGTAAGTGCAGAATCTTGTCTTTTGTTTGCATAGAAGAGTATGGGTTTCATTTAGATATTCAACAACTGGAACTTGAGTCTTTGAAGTAGTTTCTCCAGGCCAGCAAATAACATTTCATCGCATTTATGGGGACCTGAGGACATGCGTCCTCACTTCCTCCACTGTAAGCCCAGGACTACCACAAGAATAGGTACAATCCACCCACCCACTCCAGCTCAGTGAGCCCCCAAAGTGACACAGTATGCCTGGCACTCATCTGGATTCAGAAATCACACCTGGGCTAGAGAGCTCGAGAGTGATTTGCAGGCTACTTTATCTAAGCTGCCTGCACTGCTGCGCTTCATGTTTTGCATGTGCAGGAGTGAGTGGGTGGATCGTGCTTCCTGGCAGCAATCCCGATCGCAGCACAGAAGCTGTGTATACGTAGCCTAAGTGACTTATTAATTCATTTTTATACTATGCTATAATCAAGATCTTCATTAACACAACCCAGACCATGTCTTACTATGTCTTGTGTGTCTTTTCCTCCCTTCCCCTTATATAAACTTGGCATAAGTAAATGGAAACCACCCACAAGTTATCACCAGCTTTTTGCTTAGTTTAGCAAGTCCTTGATGGAGATTAGAGATGCAGTTTTCTTTTTCTTTCCTTCCCCTTTCCCTTTTCCCTTTCCTCTCCCAAACTTGCTAAAGTCAGAACCAGAAACTCCTTTCACTTGGCATTGACTGATGCTGTTGAATTAAAGGAATCACTGCAGTTGAAATATTCATTCACTGTGCTAGTGTGGTTTGTAGCTTTTTTCCATTGTCACATGCTGAAGCGGAAAGACTTGATAGGGGAAAGAGCTCATGGGGTAATACTGCAAGACTCCCATATCTGCTCACATGGGCCCATTAGACTTCCTTATGGAAGCAAGTGAGTGAAACTCTTCCTTCACACATCAGTGGCCAACAGTTAAATTGGCACGTTCCTTATTTTTGTGTACTGCTAATCAACCAAGTCCCTTGAAAATTGATAGATGCACTCATTAAGGGCAGTTCTTGCTGCTGGCTGCAGTTTCATGAGCCACTCGCAACCAATGGGAACTGCTGATTCTCGATGTAGTTGGCAAGTTGTACTCTGCAGTGATACATCTGGCTTCACACTCTCTTTCAAGGACTAAAGCCTTTTGTTTTAATATGTTAAACATCCTTTGCTGGAATTTTACATAAAACACAAGTCAGCTATTTCCCAATTACATTATTAAAACAAGGGAGGCTAAAAGCTGTAGTCTCTTTTCTTTTCTTTTTTTTCACACATTTGTTCTGTATCTTGTAATTTTGCATTGCTGAGGTTTACAAATACCTATTTTCCTTCTGAAGCAGCCATCTGTAGATTCAAAGCCTACAAATCTCACAGCCCCCGCGTTAGAGCACATAGCAGCAAGCCTGTCTGCTTGAGAGGGAACTCGTTCTACACAGTTGATGCTATGGGTTTTTAAAGTAGCATGCACCTGTTTCTGGTTACAGGGTGAAGAATGAATTGCCAATTACTTCAACATGTTAGAACATGACACTTCATATTTTCGAAGCATGCGATACCTTTTTAAATACGGCCTCCAACTATGAAACCCTTTGTTCCAAAAAAAAAAAAAAGAAAAGAAAAAGAAAAGGGGGGTGAGGTGGAGAGAAATCAATCCTTGATCAGTTGCTAATATTTGTATGTGCAGTCTGCAGGAAGCGAGGTCAGTGCCACTAACCTTTGTTTTCCCAGCAGAGCTCTTGAACAAGATGAAGTGATCAAAGCAGGATGCCAGTACATCATCACAATCTCATTACTTTGCAAGCTGCATGCACAGATGCCGCTGTTGCTGCATCAGGCATCAGTGATTTACATTCATAACACCTCCTTTACAGCTCATTTGCTGCTAGTGGTAATTAACCAGTTCTTTTCTTTTTTTGCAGTAGTGTTGATCTAATACTTGATCTACAAAATCAGTGAAGAAAATAGACTGCAGTCATTCTGCGTAGAACCCAGCTAAGCGCAATCACAGTTGTCAAACCAAAGTGTGTATTATACAGTTTGGAAACGAACACTAAATCACAGACTTTATTATAGTCAGAAAATGGGCTTCGCAAAAATAGAATTAAGAGGTTGCATGCAGTACTTTGGGGCTTTTTTCCGTAGCTTCTTTATCTTAAGCGAGTTCAGAAATCATAACTGATTTTTTTTTTTTTTTTTTTAAATCCCCAGTATAACAACTTGGACATAGTATCCTGATATTCAAACTATACTATAAACTTGCTGTCTGTTACATCAATAGTCATAAAACTTTGTAGAATTTAGAATCTGGAAATAATGTTGATAATCCTTGAAACAAAATGGAATTTAATTTACTCCTACTTAGTAGCTGTGTGAGCTTTGAAAGGCTAACTGCAGCGAGGTTTGTGTTTTTGTGTTTTTAACCATAGGAAGGTGATTTTTACTAGAAGGCATTCAGTGAGCTGGTAGGTCTAGTGAGAAGGTCTTAATAGTTGCTTTTGTGACCAAAGCTGCACATTTAAATGTATAACAGGGTAGGTAGTTGTGTTAGTCTGAAGTCCAGCAGAAGGCAGGGTAGTTTTAAGGTTAAAGCATTTGATTGTGACTAAGGAGAGATGGGCTCAGTTCCCTGCTCTTGTATCCTGTGTCATCTCAAGCACATCACCAAGTTATTCTATGATTCAGCCTTGCCACCTGTAAAATGGAAATAATGACCCTTGCTTTCCTCACAGAGATGTGATGAGTTCAGTTATCTCCATGAGCAGGTCATATGCTAAAGAGATGGGCAGCCTCCTTGGCAATAAAGCCCCAAAAGTTTATGTAGGGTCCATGCATTTTCTATCATCCAGGCTGCGTGAGCTTCATTTAAAATAAAATTAAAAAGTTTGCCATTAATTATGAAAATATGCAGTGTAGCCATACTGCAGAACAGTAAATAGAGAGTAAAGTTTGAAACCAAATTTATATTTTTATGCTGGCTTCCATGTCCTCACGTTTCAGCATTTTCATCAAATCATAGAAAATAGGGCCTTGGGAGATCAGCTAGGTTCACCCCTCCGCCCCAACACCGGGTTAAACTGCACCTCGGCCGTTCCCAATGCACATTGGTCTAACCTGCTCTTAAAACTCTCCGGTGATGGAAATTCCACAATCTCCTGGATCACCTGTTCTAGTATCCACCGGGCCTTCCAGTTAGAAAGTCTTTGCTATTGTCTAACCTAAATCTCCCTCTTGCAGTGTAAATCCATTACTATTTGTCCTGTCACCAGTGGACATTGCAATTTATTATCTCCCTCATTGTAGTAGACTTTTGCAGATTAGAAGATCATAATCATGGCTCCCTGCAGTCTTTCCCCCCACTCTAAATTAAATGAACCCAGTTCTTTCCTGATAGTTCGTGTTTTCTAGACCTTCAGTCATTTTTGTGGTAGACCTTCAGTCATTTTTGTTGCTCTCTTCAGTTGATCAACATCTCTTTTTTTGTTGAAACAGCTGAGCATAGTACTACACCCAAGGTTTTACCAGTGCTGAGTTGAAAGGAAGGTGCCTTGTGCAGAGGACTCCTGTTAACATCTCAGGATGGGGCTAGCTTATTTGTCCTGGCAATACATATCTGCTTTATAGACATGGTAGGTGTAGAGCTGGGGCAATCAGCAGTTTAATAAGAGATTGATGGGGATTTTAGTACCTGTGGAGATCTAGAAGATGGATCTGAAGTGGTCATTTTCGGGTTTCTGTTGTAACAAACCATTCTGATGGACAAGGCAGTTTGTACCTGAGCTATCAATCCACGCTGCTTGAAGGCTTACAGAGACAACATCATGCCAGTTTGCAGTCTGTTCACTTAATTGTTTGTTCAATGGAGAGAAATTTATTCAGCAAGGAGTTGGTAAGAAGTAAATTATGTAGGCTCACAATATGTGACGCTCTTGTAACTTTGTTTTTGCATTTATATTGTGCCTTTTATGTTTAGAATATTTAACAGATAGTGCCCAGAACAACGCCTCCTGATTTTTATCTTGGGGCTCTGTATCATACAAATAATACACAATAATGTAGGTAAGTGCAGCTATCCCAGTTTTATAGATGGGAAAAGGGAAGCCGAAGTGATTAGGTGACTGCTGGAGATCACAGAGGGAGGTTCAGTCCACACTACAAAGAACACTGTTAGCTAGGTTCATGCAAAGATCACACCCCTTACTTATGCCAGTGGAGCCCCTGGTGAACGCAGTTCTGCCAACAGAAGGATGGTTTTGTTGGTTTAGCTTCTGTTCTTTCAGGTGGCGAAGTACCAGACTGCCCTCTCTGCCACAGGAGGCTTTGCTGGCATAGCTGTACCTGCACACCGATGGTGATAGAGGGTCCATAATGTAGATGTGCCCAGGGAAATTGTAGAATCACCTGTCCAAGAAGAAGCTGGATAATCATTGGTCAGGAATGGTTTAGAAATAGCTCATCCTGCATTTGTGCAGAGGTTTGGAGTAGATGGGTGCATCCAGATGAACACAGACATTAGTTTCCTCAGGGACAAGTAGCGGTGGCACATCTTGTGTCCCCGGGGAACATCCATGCCACATGCGCAGCTAAGCTGGCCCCGGCAGCCTTACCTGGGATCCTGGGGGCCTCCTGGGGCTGCAGCCACAGCAGGAAGCCTGGCCAGCAGCTGGACTGTGGCTCCTGCTGGGCAAGCTCCGGTTTGGGGCGGTATGCGCTGCCACCACATGCACCACCTGGCTTTTTTTAGGCAGGGTTTTTTGACCCCAGATTCTTCCGTGGTCAAAAAAATTTTAAAAAACCACGCTGCTCTGAGTTTGTGGTGTGTGGCACTGCAGATGGGTTTGCAACACCACATACCGCACATCTGTGCTCATCTGGATGCAGCTAATGAATCCAATCTTATGATTTTAAGACCAAGTCAGTGCAGATGTGGGATTGGTGTTCTGGAGTTAGCAGTTCTTAGTTTCTAGCTCAAGGTGCCAAGCCTCTTTTCTCAGCATTGGCCCATATGTGGTTTTAGCTGATGGTTTCATTTCAAGCTACGCGCTTACTGTGATCCCTGAACCTTATGTTCTGCTGCTGCTTGTTGGTGGCTCCTGGTTAGTATCCAGCACACTAACGCTGTCGGTTGGTACTGCTGCCTTGCATCCTTTCCATAGATAAGAAGGAAAATGTTGTTACTTCAGACAGGAGACTATTTTTTTGTCTAATTGATTTACCTGGCACCCTTCCCAAGAAAGCTTTAGGGCAGCTTACAGTTAGAGAACAAAATAACTTAAAAAATAAGAAAACGCACAAGAGAACAAAGCAAAAGAGCAAAACAGATTATAAAAGCAAGTATGAAAATAAAACAGAAGCCCCCTAAACAGTATCCTAGCCTTGCTTTCTTTGTCCAACGCCTGCCCAGATAGGAAAGTCTTATGGCACTTCTGGAAAATGGTCCAAGCTTTTGGTGGGCCTCAAAGGGGAGGGGAGGGGAGGGAGTTGAAGAGTAATTGCTGAGAATGACCTCATGCATTTTCATCAAGTGAGTTTGGCTCGTTGCAGGTATTTGCAGGAGGTTGGTTTTGGTTGACCTTAGGGATCAGGGTGGGGCTTGAGAGTGGTCCCTTAGGTCATAGGCCGGTTACAGCCTTATAGGTCAAAATCCCCAACTGAGCCAGGCACCAGGAAAGGCCCAAGACTGCACGACCCAGGTCAGATGAGAAAGACAGGTAGAGCAGACTGTCGTCAGCACACTGATGGCCCCTCACTTCAGGTCTCTGCACGGTTTCACCCAGCAGCCTCATATAGACATTGAACAGGAGGAGTGACATGATAGAGCCCTAAGGGACCCTATAGGAAAGGTCTCAAGCTTGTCACCATGCTCTTGAACCTCCCTGTCAGGGAAGAGCAGAGCCATTTTAGAGCACTCCTGTACATCCCCACCAGGTCATGTAAATACTTTATCAGCCCTTCCTGGTCAACTGTATCAAAGGCTATTGAAAAATATAGGAAGATCAGCAAGGCAAAATTTTCCCTGTCGACCTCCAAGCAAAGATCACGGTCAAGAGTGCAGTCCTTGTGCTATATCCAGGGCTGAGGTGTATTGAGCCCTGTGCAGAATGCCACCCACTGGGGAGCAGGGCAGGGAGAGACCCTACCTAACTTGTGGCAAGGTAAAGCAATTTGGCCATGGCTCAAAGAGCCGATTTTGTGTTCATAGTTTCATAGTTTCTAGGGTCAGAAGGGACCTGAACAGATCATCGAGTCTGACCCCCTGCCCTGGGCAGGAACAAGTACTGGGATCATAATACTCTAGCCAGATATCTATCCAACCTCCTCCTGGTCATTTTGCTGCAGCTCCTCCCCCTCAGTGCTGATTGGTGGAGAGGCCCCGGGGGCAGAAGGACAAGGGAGTAGCTGCCATCTTGACTGTTGGCTGCCCTTTGTGCAGCCCCGCCCCTCAGTGCTGATTGGCAGAGAGGCATAAGGGGCAGGTGCCACGTTGGATGCTGCCCTTCCTGCCACCCTGCCAGCCGACACCTTCCCCTCCTGGGCAGGCTGGGTGGCAGTGGCAGTGAGGACCACTGGGGAGCTGGCATTTTATTTTTAAGTGTGGGTTTTTTTGGTTGACTTCCTGGGAAATCGCAGCCAATGCTGTTTTTCACAGAGATCGCCATTTTTGTGGTTTCCATGGAAATCACAAAACGGTGATTTAAGTAGGTTCCTTTCCATAGTGTACGGGGCTGCAGCAGAGAAGCAGGCTCAGCCAAAGTCCCAGGAGCCTTTGCAATGGTCCCCTGGGCCGTGCAGTCGTAGAAGCTGAGGAGTCCTGTGTTTCATAGCGCGTCAAAGGGAGGGGCCGACCTAAAGGAACAGAATGGGATTTTTGCCACGGGAGGCAGAGCTCTACACCTGGTAAAGGACTGGGGGGAAGTAAGAGTGCAGGGGGAGCCTGTGCCACAGGGCAGAAAGAGCTGATGTGCGGCCACCCTGTCCCTCTGCTGCAATAGCTTCTCTGCAGTCCCATACACCGTGGAGCGAAGGGTCGCCCAACTTCTGTGACGGGGTGCCATGGTGTTGCGCCTGCTGTAACAAAGCCCGATTTTGATGCCCCCTCTAAGTCGGCACCTGGGGCGGTTGCCCTGCTCACCCCACTCTACCTGCACTACTGATCCAGGCTAAAAACCAGACTGACAAGGGTCCAGGAATCCAGTAGCACCTGGCGCTGTGAAGTAGCCATCCATTCGGTGACCTTCTCCAGGAGGAACATGATGAAGAGACATAAAATAATGAAGTCTAAAGAAGGTAGACAGGGAACTTCTATTCCTCCTGTCTCATTATACAAATGCAGGGGGATTTTCAGTGAAATTAATAGATGGGAAATTCAAAGCTAGTAAAAGGAGACACCTTTTCACAAAATATATAATGAAACTGTTTAATTGGCTAGCATAAGAAATCACTGAGGACAGGAAGTTATCCAGTTCCTTTTGTGAAACTTGTTCCGTTTTTGTTCTTTGCTTAAATTAGAGATTGGCTTTCGAGATCAGGTCATCACTTGGGTGCAGAGAGGGAAGGGGACAAGTTATAGATGGCTCCTCCATCCCCTTCTTTTGAAGCTCCCAGTGTCAGAGGCAAGATATTGAGCTAAAGAAACCTGGGAGCTGATTTCATGTGGTAATACGTATATTCCTAGCATGCCTTATGATGCTGTATCATGCTGTTTCTTATCCCACGCTTCCCTGCAGTTGGCCACGTCCACTTTCTGGGAGCCAAGAGGTGTTTGGTGTGCTGTCCTGTCCATGATGTTTGGGTTTGGGTTTTGAGCAGGGGAGGAGAATGGCAGCACTGTTGATTTTGGCATCACCTGGATCATCTTTTATGATAAAGTCATTGATTTCTACCTCATAGTCATTTATTTACCAGTTCTAGAAAACTTGCTGAAAAATACATATTTGAATTCAAGGCTATATATCCAGTTAGGAATGTTGCCATTTCAAAAATTATTCCCATGTTTTCTATCCCTTGGCGAAATTCTCATTCTTTCCAACTTGAATTGGACAGTAAGTTTCAGTTGTAAACTTCCTTTTCAATTTGTCTTTAACAGACAATGATCCAGATGGTCCCCTTCGTCCAAGTCTGGCTCCTAATAAACTTGTGTGCATGTGCACATGGAAAGAGTATTGTATTTGTCTTGTCATAACAGATTAGATCTATGATGCATCAGGTCCTGCCCCCTATTTTCAAAGCAGGTCCATATCTAATGCTTTGGAGGAGATGAATCCAACTTTATGCATCCAGTCTGATATTGTGCTCATTCGGAAGGGAAGAGCCTTCATAGTCCAAAAAAACCCCCAAAGAGGTGAACTAGCCCCTCTCCCATACCATGGCAGAATTGTTTCTTGAGTATTTTATCTAGTTTATACAAGATTTGAGCTTTATTTATTTCCCTTGGGGGACTCTTCCACAGCTTAATATATGTTGCGGTCCAGAATTTTTTTTCTGATGTTCAGCTTATATTTTCTCTTTAATTTTGTCCTTTTATTTCTAATTTTTCCCATATGCCATACTAAAATCATTTCCAATCCTCTTGGCTGTTCACATCCTTTCAGACTCTTGTAGTGATTACCGCTACCTCCGCGAAGCAGTGAGGTTTGACATCTCTTATTTGAATGTGTATAGCAAAGCATGCAGTTATTGGTCATAACATTCCTAACCTCTTTTTTAAAATCTATTTGTATATTTTGCCAAACGCATCTCCACATATTTTTACAAGATGTGATTTATTTTTAACAAAACAAGAGAAGCCTTATTAATGCTTTCAAGGAGCAAATTGTCTCAGTATCATTGTTTGCATTATAATAGCCTGAATTTTGGCATTAACCAACAGTGCTGACCATTCAGATACATGTGAACAGAACCCCGCTTCTGGCACTGAAAAGAGACAACAATGCTGAAAAATGTTGAGGGGCAGAAATTTGACCCATCTCAGGTTTTGGAGCAGTCGAGCTCCAAGTGCTTGTGAAGGATGTGTAGTGGAAATAGAAAGCTTGTCAGCAGAAAAATGTGTAAGCTGCTTCACTCTCACCCTCCTGCATGCTTCTCTACCTCCCTGTTTATCTGCCTGCGATACGATATAAAATAAAAAATACACTACAACATTCAAGGCACATGCACTTAACCATCAAGGAAGAACTGAACTGAAATTGAAAGCGTTAATATCTGTATTTTTAAAGAGATTCCTCGAGTAATGTGTGTCTGGCTATAAACCTTATAGAGAATGGACTCTTTTGTCAAGGATGTATTAAGACGGATAACTTTCTATAGAAAGCACTGCATTGTGTGGCATGGAAGGAAGCCCAGGAAAATCAAGATTGCAAGGTGTTGCAGGTCAGGTTTGAAGTACATTGATGGAGCTGTGTGCGGTAGACTGTGCCCTGGCCCACATTCTTGGTCTTTCTTCACTTGCACGTGCACACTCCCCTTGACAAAAGATTGTGCTTGGTGCATAAAATGAGTTTAATATTTCTCTTTAAAAAAACCCCCCAGTAATCTACACAATCTTGGTAAATATACTGTGTTCAAAAATAGATGTTTACGGTTTGATTCAGTTCCTGTGAGATTCCAGCTCAGCAGTTCTTTCGTCTTCAAAGGAAAAAGAAACATGTGAGACCCCTCTCGCTATCCTTCAGGTAAAAAGTCTTGGTGCACAATGATCCTGACAGCCCGCAAACCAGGCTTTGAGTGACCAGGAGGGGAATCGAGTTCCAGTAAAGTTCATTCTTTTCAAGGTCCCACCACCACTCCTTCTCTTTTCCCCTCTGGAGGCTGTTTGACATGACTACTACCACATAGTGCAAGGACTGTATAAGCCAGGAAACAGTTAGACAACTAGAAGTACTGCTTAACCTTGGGTTCTGTGGAATTTAAAATGCATGAGTATCAAGACTACACGACTCTTACCTCATCTTCTTGTACAAAAGCCCGGAGCTGCAGTTTAACCTGTTAATGCTTGAAGCGTCTTTCTGGGTATTTCTTAAATGTAATCCAGTTTCCTTTCCTTGTACCCCTTGATAGTTTTTTAACAGGATATATTTGAACTTCTGAAATGAGCCAGTCATATCTGTTAAAATTTGCCTCTTAAGCTGAGATACGAAACAGTCATATAGGTCTACGCTAAAAGGAGCGAATTAAATGCTCGTAACAAGCTTGTCCTATTACGGATGCCTGAATACTATGTGCCTTTTCCCTAAAGTGTCTATTGTAAGTGTGTGGTTTCATATTAAAGTAGGTTATAATCATTTCTCAGATGAGATGGGAATAGACCAAAGGTAAAGTAAAATCTTTTTATCATATATTTAGGGAAAGAGAAAGCAAATTCTGTCTCTGCAACTTCCTTCCCTAATTAACGTTGGTCCTGTTTTCAAGCCATTTAGGAGCCCCATTAAGGCACTGGGTTGCTCCCCTGAATGCATTAGTGACAGGCTCACTGTAATGTGGAACAGGCTTGCCGTATCATGGACACATTTATGAAGATTGATAACAACCAGGGTTCAGCGTTAACTTTTATTGTCAAACAGGCTGCAGGAGAAACGGCCTGGTATTGGTTTTTTCTTTGATTTATGAAAAGGTTGTTGCATGAAAAAAGACATCACATAAAATAGCTCTGCTGGCACTAGCATTATAAAATAGGGCTGTAAGTAGACCAAACAATAACTAACTATAATTATGTTCATTATTGGCTCTTTGAGCTCTCTGTACCTTTGATAGGGTACTTTCAGTCCCTGCTGACTAGTTTACAGTGGTTTATCTTACCGTCTGAGAGGGTACCTGGCTATAGCAGTGTGTGGTAGTGTTCGCTTATTTTATGCAAATAGTGACCAAAAATGTAAATTACTGCAGCCCCGTAAAAGTATTGGTGGGCTTTTTTTGCTTGAAGACTCAGTCCAGGATATGGTGTTGAAATGAATGGTTTAGAAATTGCCTGTTGGTACATGACTACACTGATGCTAGGAAGAAGTGATCTGCCCACCCCCTTAGGCTAAGTACAGTCAAAAAGCCCAAGACTGAATTGATTCAGTCTTTGCAGGTTGGTCGAAGCTGCACCGATTAAATTGAAACAGAAGTGAACAGACATTTACTTTTGATTCAGGAAGTGCAGCCACATGCCTGCAGTGGCTCAAGTCGGAAGCCGGGAGAGTACTAGAGCATGGTTCTCTGGCTGTGTGTTCACTTCCTCTTCCTGCTGCCCCCGAGGTCTCTGGGATTTGCAGTCCAGAATTACGGCAACAGGACTCTGCAGGGTTGCTCATCACTTCCTTTTCCTGCTTCTAGGTGCCTCTGGGATTTGTAGTCCACAGTTGGAGCCAGCAGTAAGTTTGAGCAGGTGAAGGGGTGTTTAACCCCCACCCCCCTCATCCCTGGCCCCAGACCCCAGTCAGGGTTTGCCTGGGGGGGGCAGTTGCTCCTCCCCCCCCGCCCCAGTAGACTGGGTTGCACCCCAGCGAGGCTTCCCCCCCACATCCCTTTGTCAGCCAGCCCTCACTGCTCCAGCTAGGGAGGGGCAGGGCCAGCCCTGCTCTCCGGAGCAGACAGCCCAGCCCAGCCAGGGGCTGCAAAGCATCCTGGGATCCTGGGGGACTGTGATTTAACTTGAACCAAGAAGGGGCCTGGGACAGAAGTTTCAGAAACTGGCTTGCCCCAAATCACTTGCTTCTGATCCTACATTCAACCAAGTGTTTCTTAAACCAGTTTCTGCCATTTTGAAACTGGTTTATGAGCGTCTGTTCTGTTACAGGTTTAAACCAGTTTCTGATCACTTAAACTGGTTTATATGCAACTTCTGTGCCTAGCCTTAGGGTCTTCTCACACTCTGCATCACACTTTGTTTCCTAAATAAGTACAATAGCAAAGAACACCAGATTCTTAGAGCTAACCAGAGGAATAATTTCGCTTCTGCTGGTTCACCAGTAGCTTCCATAAAAAATTGGAAAGAGAAGCAACTAAACTGTATAGAAGCCCCAGGTTTTACCACAAACTAGTTTTCAACTTGCTGTTTGTCTATTTCGGAAGTGCTTAAGGACCACACTCGAGTCATAAGCCCCCCACCCCATACAAATACAGTAGAAAACAGCTGTGACTCAGTCTGCCTTCTAAATAACTTCACTCATTCCTTTGTCTACCATAAATGGCCATTAATGTAGAAACAATAGAAACGCTGGAAACTTTTGTCAGGAACTTGATTTCTACCTGATAAATCGAAACAAGTTAAAAACTGATTTACTGTAAAATCTATATATTATGACCCCTCCATGTGGTTGGTAACATACACCATGTACCTGTGTCAGCAAGGTGTATGCTGCTAAGTGATGAATTACCCTGTATTATACAAACACCGTACTTAACTTCTCTCTCTAAATGCATGTCAGAATGTCCTAATGATAGGCTTGTTTTTCCATATAAGGATGATGGGAAGTTTAGGGGGCTTCTTTTAAATTTCTACCCAATATGGTAACTGGCTGTCAAAGCTAAATCAGACTCTTGCATGATCCAGTATTTGCTTATCAGAAATACTCACAGGGATGATTGTATTCCTTACCATAATTACTCGAATATAAGATGGCCATAACTATAAGACAACCCCCACCCTCCAATTCAATTCTGTGTATGGAAACTTTAATTTCCAGGTTTTCCAGGTTTAGAATCTAAGTACTGGAAGGTTGACTTGAATTTGAATCCTCTCCCTCCCACCCTCCTGCTACAGGAGGGAAAGCAGTGGCTGGGGGTGCGGTGTCATGTGGTCGCCCTTGCTCTCTGTCCCACCCACTTCTTCCTCCTGCAGCCTCCCTGTCACTGGCACCCCCCACCCCCAGAGCCCCTCGGTCTCTTCCTCTTCCCCCTCCCACCCTTTTACTGCCCCGGGAAGCTGCAGAGAGGAAGTGGAGGGGGGGGGCAGGGGCTGCTGCGGGTCCGACTCTGTTGCTGACCCAAGCTCAGAGCCAGGGTCAGAGCTGCAGCAACTGCCTGTTCCCTCCTTTGCTTTGTGTACACATTTAAGATTGAGGGTCTTTTTCTGTGGTGCTGATTGAAACAAAAAAACCTCATCTTTTATTTCAGTAAATACAGTACAGGTTTCCCTCGCTTTATGCTGTACATGTGTTCCTGGGAAATGGCATGTAACTTGAATTCACATAAAGGGAGCCCACTTTACAACGTAACAAGTAGGGATACGTTCCAAGACCTCAAGTACACTGACCCCCAGACCCATTTCTACCACTTTTACAAGACAATTTTAGTACTCACCAACAGCAGACAGTGCACACAAGCACAGGGTGGTGGTGAATGTTCCCATAATGGGGATGGCAACTGCAGAAACATGTGTCTCAGACAACGAGCAAGGAGCCGAGATCCACACCGGAGCCTATATTTTGGTGTGCATCACTTGTGCATTGCACCGCACAAAGTAGCTGACCGCAGGCTTCCACCACACAGATCGCCTACGTGAATCTACCTCGCATTTAATAGTTTTGGAATAAAAAGGGTCATCGCATAAGAGCAAATTTGCACATACAGACCCCTCATAAAGCAGGGGAAACCTGTATTTCTATTTAGTTGCTAACGCACAGCCCTTAAAGGAGCTAACCCCAGGATAAGTTGAATGCGGGGGGGGGAAAGGGGGTTCACTCCCTGTAGAAGGGGTGTCTTGCTGATGCAGCCTTACGTGAGATCTCAAGAAGTCTAAATGCAGTTCAGCACTGTGAATCAGAGAGAGATTTTGCACGCTAAACACATGACTTTGGATCTGGCTCACAATCAATTCACCGTCTCATGATCTTTCAGGATGCAAACTTCAGCCCCCTCCAACAGTCACAGCCCAGCTCAGCACCACCATCTGACATGTTGAATGTTTGATTGCTTTTTCTATACAATAACTTTTAGCAGTTTATTTCTTTCTTTTGTGGTCAATACTGGACTTTTGGCCACTGCATTAATTCCTGCCCTATGGGGGGGAAAAATGGTCGAACTCATTTATTGCCTAAAAGAGTATTTTTTTTATGCGGCAATATACCAGGAGTTAGCATCTTGCGGTGTTTTATACTGAGAGCTGCTGTTGACCTTTGATACGCAGGCGAAGTGTGTCAGCCCCACAGACCGCTGCGCATATTACATATATACAGCAACCCTCACTTACTTGTTTCATTTTAAAGATTTTATTGCCATGAACTGGGGATGACCGGGTTACTTAGATGTTTAGAGTCATGAATGAGTTATGCCGCTCTTCCAAAAAAAAAAGTGGCAATAAAAAATTTAAAACATCGCCACACCATTCTATATTTGGTTTAATCTTATTTGGGTTTGTGGTCCTAGCTTTAGCCTTCCTGCACTCTTCTTTTTCTTTTGAGTATCGTACCAGTTCAGCATTGCAAGATTGTTGTGCAGATTTAACCTAGGCTCAAAATGTATTCACCCATTCTTACCACAATGAGTATATTGGCAAAAACCACTAATACTTTAATGGAAGAGCCTTGAAAATCCACGCTCCTATGGAAATCAGGACATGTGCTCTGGAGGGATTTTTTTGTTTAATGTTTTATACATCAGTCCTGGAGCGGCTGTGGTCCCAAACAACACGAGGAGGCGTGAAGAGGAAATTGAGGGGTGGGGAAATGTCAGCCGCAGCATCAGTGCTCTTCCTAGGGCCATTTCTGCCTTCAAAACTAGCTCTAATCATGATTTAGACAGCAGGCTACTTCCTTTGCTGCTTGCCACTGCTCCCACAAAAGGAAAGTTCCTCCTACACCTGACAGCAAACGGTGCTCATGTGCTAAGAAAAGGATCTTGCACTTGCAGTATTTAAGAGCACCACCTGGTGTCTCCTCCCATAGGCGTGCAGTATTTTACTTGCCTGGGAGTTGTGCAAGTCTTTAAGGTAACAGTGTTTTTATCATGGAGGAGCACAAGTACTATCTTCATGTGCAGTCTAAACTTAATTTACATAATTTGAATTCATGCTGTGGTGTTTGAAATACAAGGGTTTATTTCGTGTTTCTTTTGATATATGAGATATAACTGTGAGTTTCTGCTTAGGGCAGAGTGAACTGGTAGCACCCTTATAGTAAGTTGTCTATTTTTTTTGATCCTGCAGGACAGGGATGTCTGTTGGTCTATCATGACTAGTCACCTTGGTCTAACCGGTGAAAATTAAACACAGGAGTAGCCTATCCTATGTTCATAAAATATTTACTATTGTCAATTTATGCAGACCTAGTCAGCCAGATGGATCATTTAGAATTTCTTCCTATGGACATTGTGCCTGGTTTTTATATTTTATATACTGTAAAGGAGTTTCGTATTCCTTCAAATATGTCTTTGAATTTAAGCAACAACATGTTCTTTCTTTAGTTTAGAAATTTAATTTAATTTAACTTTTAGTAATTTACCTGTGTTCTGAAAGTGCTCCATCTTTATGGAGTCAAAGCATTGCAGAATTGGTGAAAGTATCTTTATACTTAATGCAAACTGCTCCAGTAGCACTGAATTTGAAAATATAACTGCTTTCAAGTGTGGTAATTCAAAATTGTTGTTCCCACTGCAGATGTATGAGCACAGGTCCCCTCCAGCTTGTTTTATATAGCATTGTACTGGAATTTTTCTTGCCTTTTTTTAAGGAATAATGGCTTGAGAGAGCACGAGCACAGGTTTAAATTAAGTAGGTTTTTTTTAGCCTTATTCTTCTTATAAAAGTCCCCAATCATTTAGTAGTGATTTGTACCATCCAGTGTTAAAAGTTTAAATGTTGAATGGCTTCTACCTGTTTCAGGGGAAGTTGGCTCCTCACCAGTCTCTCTGATGCTCAGCTAAGTTTTTTCCTTTAAGTCCTACCAAACATAGGCATCATTTTAAGTATATAAACACATTAAAATAAATGTATAGATAGTACTTAAATTGAAGTAGGAACCTGTCGGCCCATAACATTTCACCAGACGAGAGACTTTCATAAGACCGAAGAAATGTAAAATGAACGTTCAGCCAGTCTTGGTTGCTAAAGCTAGCTTTATTTTGTCAGTGTACAAATTTGATTTCACATTCTGGAAAGATTTAATACCATCTAAACATAATGAAATTTCTTGCCTTCAAGCAGCATCTGATTATGCTGGGATGTGGTCTGTCCCCTCTTTTTCAAACCCCATAGGTCAACATATTTGAAATAACTTTGATTTTTTCCTTGCAGGGAGGGTGGCTGGCATAATTGCGAGAGCAATGAAAATTTTTCATAGAAGCTTTTTCAACACTGCGTTTCTTTTGCTTTAAAACTGTACATGCTCATTTTTAGATTCATCTCATTTATTACTGTATAAAGTAATACTGGCAACTGATTGTTAATAGCATAAGTGGTTGGTTCATTTGACAGTGGGCAGAGTGAGTTGTGTTCAAGGTCACTGTGCAGAAGTCATTTATACAGTGCTTCCTCATTTATTTTACATTTTGAATTGTGATGGAAGAGAAATTAATGCTGTCTACTTTCACTGTTTTAATAATAGGGTTTGCCTGAAACAGTTCCCTTTCATTTTTACCCAGCAGAAAAGCCACGATGTACAGTCGAGTGTAAATAAAAGCAAGAATAAAACCACCCAGGACTTAATCTTCAGGTGTTGGCATTGTTCTACACTAATGATCAGGGCTGGAGATGATGGATAGACGTGCCATTGTGCGCTACTGGATAACCCCATTATAGATTGCAGTAATATTGCCAAAATATTTTAACAGAACATAACTGTTTGATTTCTGTTGCATACATCTCGTAGTGTTTCTGTGAATTCTCACATCTTTAATGAGGGAAAAGTTTGTTCACTACTTCACGGTAAGGGACAATGAGTTCTGAAATTAAAAAACAGTGCAAAAGAGGCCTATACTACCATGTCGTCTTGCCACTCTCTCCTTTAGTGGCCTTTGCTTTGTAATTATTGTTTTATACTATGAATGGAAGCCCTGGTATGGTGCTGGGAAGGGATTTGGTAGAAAGACTTCTTTGGTGGGACTCAGTACAGAAAGAGCTATCATTTATATGTTAGGTCATTACAGCCTGTCTTGCCTGTCCCTCCACCTAGGCACCTTCGTTGGCTCTCCCTCCCTTGCTTCTCGTGTGCAGGCTGCATCAAAATCTTGCAGAGCCTTTCTGCAGAATGTCTCGTCTCATCCATCCACACAGCTCAATCTTGCACCCAAGCTCTTACCTTCTCAGTTTATGCAACATCCTTCTCCCTGACCTTGGCAAATAGTCATGTCCCACTCCAATCTGTTATGAATACTGTTGCTACTGGGGGGCTTTTTTTGCTTGAAGACTGTGTCCAGGATATGGTGTTGAAATGAATGGTTTAGAAATTGCCTGTTGGTACATGCTAGGAAGAAGTGATCTGCCCACCCCCTTAGGCTAAGTACAGTCAAAAAGCCCAAGAGTGAATTGATTCAGTCTTTACAGGTTAGTTGAAGCTGCACAGATTAAATTGAAACAGAAGTGAACAGACATTTTACTTTTGATTCAGGAAGCGCAGCCACATGCCTGTAGTGACTCAGGCCAGAAGCTGGGGAGGGGGGGCATTAGAGCATGGCTGTCTGGCTGCATGTTCACTTCCTCTTCCTGCTGCCCCCAAGGTCTCTGGGATTTGCAGTCCAGAATTACAGCAGCAGGATTCTGCAGGGTTGCTCATCACTTCCTCTTCCTGCGTCTAGGTGCTTCTGGGATTAGTAGTCCATGGTTGCAGCCAGCAGTAAGTTTGAGCAGATGAAGGGGTATTTAACCCTCACCCCCCCCCCTTGTCCCTGGCCCCAGACCCCAGTCAGGGTTTGCCTAGGGGGGCAGTCTCTCCCCTTCCCCCCCCTCAGTAGACTGGGTTGCATTCCCAGGTGGACTTCCCCTCCCAAACCCCTTTGCCAGCCAACCCTCACTGCTCTAGCTGGGGAGGGGCAGGGCCAGCTCTACTTTCCAGAACAGAGAGCCCAGCCCAGCCCAGCTCATAACCATGTCACTCTTCTCCTTGCTTTCATCTGCTAACTCCTTTTCTTCTGCTATTTAGTATGAGCTACTTGTTTTCAAGCCATTTGCCCACCCTTTGGAGATGTTTTCTGCTGACTCTGATTGGCCCATGATGCCAGACTCTATCATTCACTTGTTGAGAGTTTCCAAACAAGCACCTTAGCTGTTGCCTCTTATGTTTGGAAAAGAATTCCCTGTAAACCTGCTCAAAGCTGCTTCATTTTCCTCAGATCCCACTTCAAACCTTTGGCGCCACAGTGCCTCCGCGGTGCCTCCAGAGAACCTGCCAGTACTGAAGGTGCTGATGTGCCATGTTTGTTGCCTGTTTCACTGATCACTCTCGTTGTCTCCTTTTACTCCCCCATCTCCTTCTATCCGTTCTTTGTCTTCTATTTAGATATTAAGCTTTTTAAGGGAGGGGCCTCTTGTTCTGCACAGTGCCTTGCTGTAGTGCTATGTTGTTAGACTCCCCGCTGCTTGTAGTGGGGTCATTGGGCTAAACCAAGCAACTGGTAAAACTCTGGTGGGTATCAAGGGAAACTGAGAAGAACACCAGTGTCATAGCTACTTTTTGCAGTTAAACAGATGAGAATGAAACACTCAACACTGCATAAGGCGGGGGTGGCCAACCTGTGGTACATGTGCCACAAGGGGCATGGGCAGTCTCTGGGTTTGGCACTTGGCAGATTAGGGAGGGAACAGGGAACAGGATGACACCTGAGGGCCACCGTGATTCTCCCTAGTGATGGCCTTGATCCTGCAAGGGCTCCTGCTCTAGCCTCTCTGGGTCTCCCCCTGCTTCCTCACCTGCTGTACCTTGGTGTTAAAAGGTAATGAGAGGAGATTGCCTTCAGAAGCTGGTGAGCCCATGTTGCTTGCGCGCACTCTGTGTCTCCTTCTCTTTTTCTTGGACCCTACTTGGCCCATCTAAATTTTGGGTTCTGAGTCTCCCCCTTTGCGCCCCACAGTCTCTTGGCTTCAGGGTTTCCAACCCCACTGGTCCAAATTGCCTTAAGGGCTAACTTCATGGCCTTGTGTGCCCCTGTGTCTTGCAGATATTACTGTATCCACAGTTTAGTTCGTTTGTAAAGGCCTCTGCCCTCTTGGCTTTAGCCCCCCTTTTCTCTGACTGCAGCCTTCCAGCCCTGTCCCGCTGATTTGGGCTCAGCTCTCTTGGCCTTAGCCCTCCATATGTGTCTGGACCCCTTAACCTGTCTTGCACCATGTCTCGGCTATCCTGGCATCCCCAGCGCAGGGTAAGGTTGCTCTCAGTTCGGCCCAGCTGTCCCCAGCATCCCTGACCCAGAGCAAGACTACTCAAAGTTCAGGCAAGGGCCCCTGGCATCCCTGACCCAGGAAAGGCTGCTCTCTGTTCAGCTTCCCTCTGAAGCATTTGTGCTTCTGGCCCACGAGCTCTGTGATGGTACCTTTGCAGCCTCCTGTCAGCCACATCCGGTCCTCCGGTTCTCAACAAACACAAGCACCCGCACAGCAGAGATATAAGCACTCTGCTTCCACAGAGTATTTCCCCGCTGCCGGACGATTCCCTGCCACAAGCTGTGGTTCGCTGTGCTAGGCTCACTCTCACCCTCGTGTACCTCGGGTATCCCTGGGTGCTGTTTCCTGTGGTCGGCTTTCCCGGGGGAGCTCTGGCTCAGGCCCTGGGCTTATATACCTTGAAGGCCTGCCCCCCCAGTCATGTGGCCTTCCCCAGCCATATACAGGGGTTTTACCCTCTTCATTAAGGGCCAGCCTACATTCCTGCTGCCTTCTCTTGAAGTGGCAGGAGCCCCCTGGCTCCCTCTTACAGTCCCCTGTTCTCCTCCATTGTGCCCAAGTCACAGGGTTTGGGCTCCCTGTTACCCGGCGGGAGGGGGGTTGTTTTATTTCTTCACATTGATTCCCTTTGCACTCCTCTGTGTTTTCACCTGGAAACCCCCTGTTTTGCTTCCTGCTACAAACTTTTCCAGTCTGGCAGTGCTGTCTGCTGTTTGAGAAGCTGTCATGTTGCCCCCCCAAGATACCTTCACTCTCAACGGCGGGTCCACTGATCGCAGGTCTGCGTGTGCATGCGTCTGTAAAGTTGTATCACACTGTATCTGTGACCTGCAGGATCTGTTTTCCTTGGACATTTCAAAGTGCATTAAGACTTCAATGTGTGTCCTTTTTTCCATTTTTGTGACAATTACTTAACAGTCCTGATCCTACAGGATTATATCGGATGCCCGCACAGTTGGAAACTCATCAGCGATTCGGATTCTCCCATTCAGGATGGCCGTTTTATTACAGAACCGTGTAGCTTACCCTGTGGCAGTTTCAGAGTTCCTCTTTGGTTGGCATTTTGTTTGAACGCTATCAAGGAGATCATTTCCTCGAGCCCCTCAGAATATAATGAGCTGTGCTCTTTGTGAGAAACTAGATAGATTCAAAGTCACTTTCATTAAATTTGTTCTTCGTGAATATATTTAGCATGGGTATATATATATATTTTAAAAGCTCTTATTTTCTTTGTGTGTTCACTGTATACCAGTTTCCGTTGCGTCAGCTTGGTTGAAAAGGTAGGAGAATGACCTTCTTGGAGACAATTGATCAAGAAGAGAAGCATTTTTCTTGGAGGTTGAGGTGCTTGGGGGGGAAGGCAAGAAAGGAAACGCCAATCAACACGTCATTGTAAACTCCATGCCAACATGTTATTGCAATTGTTCCATCTAGTGCCCTGTCCAGATCAGGCTGCTTTCAATTTTGATTTTTGCTGAGGAAGCCATTTTCAATTTCTTTAAAATGAGAGTGGTTATTCCTTAGAATAATGCTGGGATCCCACCTATTAATGATTGGAGAGAGGTATCAAGCCATCCAGCGCATCCCCCTGCTAGACGAGGACTATTTTTCCTGTTATTCTGTCGAATTTAGTTGTGAATGTTCCAAGCAGTGCCAATTCCAGCATTTCCCTTAGAATATAATAGATTATTATAATAGGTTATATGATTATAATAGAGTCACGATTATAATAGATTCCCTGTCAGACTGTTTGTCTGGTCATCTTAAATTCATCTTTTCTCTAGGCAACCCCATTTGTTTCTGCCATTCCTATGCAATTCTTCCCCTTCCTCTGTGCTTTGCACCCTATTGACAGAGTAAATCATATCTTGAATGACCATTCTGGGAAGGAAAGCAGATTTCTGAAAAGGGGTGATCTAATAAAGATGGAGCAGATGTCATCAGTACATTAGAAAATACTCCATGGAGGTCTCTTAAAACAGGCATTTAAGAGAGGTGATGAGTATATTGAAAATCTGGGAAATCGTGATGTTACAGGTTTCATTCCACTAGTATTTTCATTGTTAGGTCTCTTACCCTTTCTCCATCAGTCAGACTCTCCAGGCCCTGAACCATTGTAATAAAATATTCTTTTTTTTTATAAAGAGAGATTAGCGACATTTCCCTTTTAGGTGGATATGGCATTTCCCTACCAAGGAGATATCTTGTCCTTTGCAGTTTATGATTGTCTGCCTAAGAGCAGGTTGGTTCATCAGCAAGATGAGAGAACATTCCTCTACAAAAATCAATTGCTAACTGTATGTCAGACTTACCATAATGCACATTGGAAGCATCTTGGAAACCCTTTCCTGAATGGAAGGTGTGACAGTTTGTATTTTATGGCTACCTAATGATAGGCAGTAATCTCATTTAGTGTTTTCCCAAAAGTGGAAACAGTGCATTAGGGTAGTATAACAAGCAGAGCCAATCAATACAGTGCCAGCACTTTTCCCTACTAGACTAATCCAAGAAAATGGACATGGTCTTCTGAAGGAACTAGGTTGATTTACATTGAGCTCCCATCAATACCAGGTTGGCATATCTAAGGAGATAGGCAGTGGCTGGGAGACATTAAAAAAACCCACCAAAACAAAACAAAAAATGTATTGCTATAAAAACAAGTGATTAAGAGACAGGAAATCAAAGCCCCCAAAGTGCTGTAATATTGACAGCAGCATAAAAGTAAACATCGACACATTTCAAATAAGGAATAATGCAGAAGCTTTGAATTGTGTCACTAACAGCATGACTCAAAAAAAAGAAAGAGCCTGCCTGCGTGGGTTGAAGTATCCCTTTTGAAACAGTACTAGACAAGTTTACAAAATGTGTGCAATAAATGTGTAAAGGGACCTTTTCTTTCCTTCACCTCAATTTTGTGGGACATGGGGTATGTATGGGGACTTTAAAATCACTTGTGACTAAAGGTTTGGCGGTAGGTTAAGTGTGTGCGCTTTTATTTTGTTAACTTGTGGTTTCTTGCACTGGGTTATGAATCCAGGGCAAGGTTTCAGTCACGAAAAATGAGCACTGGTTTAGTTAGAAATTTGAATCATCGGAGCAGTGAGTCATAAGTCTACAAAGAGCATATGCATTGCTGCCCTCACACTTTATTTCATATTGATACAGCTATAGGACTTACCATAATCAGTCACTACAACATTTTATCATTATTCATTTTGATGCATAGCAGCTTCTTAAAATGCTCGCTGGAATCAGCAGAGTGGGGATTAAGGGAAAATCCTCATCTGTAAGAGTCCACAGAAGGCTGAACTTTCAGATCATGAAGACTATAAGCACATGGGGCAGCATTTAAATTTTGTGTTAGGCGTTTCACAGAGATGTACAATAATGAATGAAGAGTGGAAGAAGGATGTTTTATATAGGTATATAGTGTAGAATCAAGGAGATTTAATATTCCTTTTTTGGTACTACATCTTGAGAGACTGCCAAGAGTAAATTCCCCCAAGGAACAGTATTGTGCTTTGCATTTCACTTTCATGCCCTAGTAAAATATAGATCTGCCTAGGCCAATCAGCAAAATAAGAAGGAGCAAAATATTCATCTGAGAATACTCTGTCTGATGAGTCTTCTCTTTTTGACCTTATTGAACTAAAAATAATGTAGTCTGGAATATGTTTGAAGAACCGGTTTCAGATTCCTTATAGGATTAACTGGAAGATCAGTTGAGCATGGTGTATATGCACATAAAGCAAATAGCTGTTTTTAAAATAGATGAGACATAAAATTTTTTTAAATCTATTTTTATTTTTCATTGATTAAAAATGGACATTTGTAATTGATGGTTTGCGTTTTTTAATGTAGTTTGATTGCCATGCTGTAATGGTAAGCACCATTGCAATTATGTTGTTTTAAAAAGGAAATACCCAGACCTAGCTAATTTGTTCAATAATACCTAGCACTTTTCATCTCTAAAACAGCTTACCAACATCTGCATCTTTTAAGATTAATCAAGTATTATAAATATGCGCCCATTTACAGAAAGGAAAATAAAGACTTGTTGATCCACCCAATATCATGACCAATTCAAACTGAAGCTGAAGCTCAGGAATCATCTATTAATTCTACAACACTGCTGGTGTGGATGGCACTTCATGGACAAATGCAAGATGACAAGAACCTAGCACAAAAGTTTACATTTTAAAGGACTCAGCTTGAAGTGCTCACTTGTCACAGCACCTGACGGTGGCTGGATTGGGTTAAGCAGAAAGATGGATGCGGTAGACTCATGAATTCATTTAAGCAGAGAAAACGGACAGTTTTTAAATCAAGCATGCATGCGCACTGGTGCATGCATGCACACGCGCACACATATTTGAGAAACAGGATTAGAACTTGGGGAACTTTCATCTTCCGAAATACCGGCTACTATCAGTTGAGGAAAAGGAGAGCTCTGTGATCCGGGAAAAGTAATAGGCCCCCCTGTAGGCCTGTACAACAGGATAATGTCCCCTTCCCATGTGGCGCGCACACAATCCCTGCATGACAAACCAAAGTGTTATCAGATCATAAGGATATGTGTACGTTAAGGTGGATTGATACCTCCTGAGGTTCTGTGATTGCTTCTTTAGTACAGGCAAGAGCAGGCCTGTTTATTGATGGTTGGGCCTTTAAGTAAAAGACCTGCGCTCAGTTGAAATAAATTGTGGTTGAAGCGTTTCTATCTGCTAGTACTGAGATCTGGATTTGGAAGATGTTGCTCATCTTAATAACCCTCCTCCCACAGCTCATCCTCGCCGTTATTTTTTTCCCTGATGTAACCCAGGTAACAACAGAGTTAACTCTAGAAGCAGCCTTTCCTTCCAGCCTCTAAAATATTTTCCTTCACTTTTTATTATTGGGTTTACTTTTAACAAAACAGCCCCATAAAGCCCTCGTGAAATGTCTCTGAGAAGGAAACTGTAAAATGTTCTGTTTTTCTTTCCCTAGGCGATATGAGTCTCATCCAATCTGTGCTGATCTGCAGGGTAAAATTCTCCAGTGTTATCAGCAAAACTCTCACGAGACCCTCAGCTGCTCTGCACTGGCCAACCAATACCTGCATTGTGTCAATCATGCCAAACAGGTGGGTATGGGAATATAGCTACTGACTGGTTCACAAGCATAAAAGTGGGGAGAAAAGACCTGTTGGATATATTTATTTGTAAATCCTTTTCTTCTGCCAGTGTAGGATTTTTCCCAGCAGCGTGTTCTTAAATATGTGCTATGTCAAGTCTCATTTTAAATTACCCAGGCAATAAGGTTCTCTTATCTTCCCTGGGGAGACTGTTCCACAGTGTAATAGCCATTGCTGTTTGCAGAGGCCAGGAAATACTTGCTATTTTAGCAGGAAGATAAGGGAGTTATCTGATGGGTATGTTTGTTATCAAATGGTCACCTGTAACATTTCCCATTTCAGTACCAAATCAGTGTCTGTCCTGGATGGACTTGCTGACCAGTCAGAAGTCTTGATTTCTTATGTGTCATATGTTTCCAGAATGTGGCATTATACCTCGTCACGTTAACCTGTCACCTGATTTGCCGGCTTTATGATATTGCCATAAAGTGCTAACTTTTTAATGCCATCTGAAGAATGAATTTGCTCTCTTATGTCTGGAGGCTCTTTTTCTTTAATTGTTTTTGAAGAAGTAGTGTAAATCAGTGGAAAATAGAATATATATTGTTTAAAAGCCTGTAACTCCTTTAGAAAAAGCAGTGATTTAATATTGTTCCTTGTGTCTGGCATATAACTGCGCAGTTCAGGTTTTAGAGGTAAACCAGATGGATTCTTTCCTAAAAAAGGCCTTTGATGCGTATAATCATAATAATATGGCAGTTGGATATTTTATTCGTGAAAGTACCACTCCTTATTGCATCAGTCTGCAGATGAAAACTGGAACTGAAGATCTGAGGAAGAGCTGGTTTTCTCGTGGAGTCCTGTTCAGCTGGGTCTCGTGGCCGTATTGGAGCAGCATAAGAGAAAGAGGCAGTCACCAAGCATATATTTAGAGAGAGGCATATACTGATTTATATGCCGGCCTTCTGCCAAAATGCTCCAGGTGGCTTTTAATAGAAGATGCCCCCAAAAGTTTATAGAAACAGAAAAAAAATGTTAAAATAAGAAGCTACAAGACAAATTCCCCGCCCCCACAAAACCACCTAATACTCAGCAGCAGTCCACCTCTTCCACTTCCCTGCCTCTAACCAGGGAAGTGGTCCCCACTCTTCCCAGCCTGCCTTCAATACCAATGTAAAAAGAAAACAAAGATTCTTCCTGCACCCCATATTCCCTCCCATGTGGATCCACTCCTCTCCCCTGCCTCACACCATAAGAGGAAATAAAATCCCCTACAGCGTCAAATATTCCAGTGTTCTTTTATGACCAAGCATATGTGCTCCTACTTATTATATCAAGACTGATAACTTAAGCTCAGATCTCTGAACATACCTACGTTTTCAGGGTGGTTGAGATCTGGTATCGTGGAACGGGTCCCTCGCTAACTCAAACACAGAGTATTCCCTCCTTGTCGTTTCTGAAGAAGACAATGGGAGAATAATCATATATTGAAGCTGGGTATATGTAAGCATGAACTGAAATAAGCCCTTTAGTGGTAGTCTTCCTTTTATTTTTTTTAAAGAAAGTTGGTGAGCTAGTAGTTAGAAGGAAAAGTTAAGAACACCTGCTCCACTTTTTCAGCACAGACTTTGACACGTTCTTCCAATATTTGCTAGCAAATCCTTCTTTCCTTTATTATAGTTAATTATGCCTACACAGAGCTTGACCATAGCAAGTCACTGACCTTTTCGCGGTTACACTGGTTGACTGTTGCTTTGCTGTTACTTCAGATTTTATTGACATTAATATTGCTAATGGTCTGCTGCTGTGTAAATCTAAATTCTAGCCAAACAGTCACAGTTGTGTTGCAGTGATAAAATTATTCATGCAACCTGAGGTCTGCAACGCTTAATAAACTTCTCTTGTTCTGTTATTATAATCCATGGTCCATGTAGTTAGTGTGCCCCTTTCAAAATAGGCATCTCTGCTGGATTGGCAGGCCTGGAAGATGAGCTTAGCTGAACAGCTGCTGCGTGTTTGTTTTCGGTATGTGCGGGGATTACAGAGGCAAAGCAGTTTGTGTAGTTGTCGGGGCAGCTCCCCAATTTGCTTTGATGTGCAACATCTCGCCATTAATGAGTATTCCCAACAGAATGTGATTCTGTAGCCTATGGTACGTTTAGAGATTATGATGGAAAGGACTAATTAGGACACTGTCCATTTCCAGTGCCAGTACAAGCCTGTACCTGTGCAGGTATGTTCTTCTATCACTTGTCCTGTTCATTTTTCAGTGCTCTAAGCTGGGGTGTCAAAAGATACAGTGCACAGAGCTGTTTCCCCTGGCAAACGTTGCATCTCGGGGGGGGGGGGGGCAGTGTGAGCAGGGGCAAGTCCTGCCACTGAATGCACAGGTGTGGAGTCCTTTGGGGATGTCGATCAATGGCCGCATTAACGCCTGTGCTGCTGCCACTTGCCTCAGTCTGCAGTCAGGTCCAGATCTGGCCCAAGCAGCTCCTTGCATTCTGGATCCAGCCTGCAAGAAGCCCTGTGGTCCTGATTTGACCAGGGGAAGGAGTGGTGTCGACTTCTGATATCCCTGCTATATGCAGTTCAGTTCCCACTCCTTCCCTTGACAATCCAAGGTTTCTGCCTTATCACCTTTTCTTTGCTAAATCTAATGCCACCCTCTTCGTTTTTTAATGCCTGTTCCTTGCTCAGCCTGTAAGGTCACAGAAGGTTTGGAAAGCTCGGTATACCTGTGTAGACACTGGCCAATGCCCTATGTCTCACACTCCCTTGTGCACAGAAATGGCTACTGCTAGCTCCATTAGAGGCACTTCCCAGCCCAAACTGGTTTCCTTTTCTGCACAGTTTTCTGTGAGTTCCCTAAAATAATTGCCTGTGGCTTAGTAAATCTTTCAGGTAGCTCTTTAGGGAGGCTGTCAATAAGACCTGCTAATCTGTAGGTATAGCAGTCTGCAAGCTTGCAGGGGCTACAGCCCTGCTGTGGGCAATGAGACATAATTGCAGGTCTGCCCAGGAGGACTGACCCAGCTGATAGAAATAATCAGCTGGCACAAAGGGAAGTTGAAAGGCTCTCAGGGAAGAGGGTGGCTGTAACACCAGGCTAGGGTACACTCTCAGGGTCTGGCAAAAGACCCCAGCACCAGGGAGCTCACTCCAGAGGAAGAGAAGGAAGACTGCAGGGCTGAGAGAACAGCAGATTTGAGCATTTATACTCTGGTGTTTCCTGTGAGGCAAGCGTGCTCAGGAAAATAAAGAACTGAGTTAAGTTTTAAAGATTGATCTGAGCAATCCCCAACCCGCTCCAGTAGGCTTTTAATTTTTCCAAGTTTTCCCTTATCAGTGTGTGGTGCTCATCAGCTCTAAAATCTGAACTAAACTTGCAGGTCCTTGTGACACTCTCGTGGATGTTTATAGATGTGTAGCAGATGGTTAATCAATAATAAGAGATTTGTTATGTGACCCAATAGGTCCAGTTTGTATAGGACCATAGTTTACAAGGTCTATAACACTAATTTACTAATGTGTTTATAAACATCAATAAATCATTAATGTAAACATCATTTAAAAAAAATACTTTTCACTATTAAGCGTGGCCAGTACTTCATCAGAGGTCAGTTATAGGGACAAATGAATTGAAAGTTGGGAGATGCTCTTTTTCATGATAGCAAAAGGGGCAAAAAGATTATGCTAGATAAATTTGAGCCCCTTGAGAAACCTCCTTATTGCAGTTTCTGCCAGACATTTCCAGTAGTTACAAAATGTTCCCTGCATCTGAACCTGGTCTCTTTAAAACCCTTCTCTCATTCTTGCTTCTGTGGGCTCTGAGAATGGGGATTCATGCAGGTTGGTCTCAAGATAACAGAGGCGGGGAAGCCTTTTCTGATGGAAATATTTGCAAGAGGAACAGTTGTTTTTCATAATGAACATCAGTTCTCTAGAGCTCATCCTTCTTGTGTTGCAGCTGTAAATGTAATTATTTTTACCTGCTCATTACCAAAAGGCTATGCAAATAGTTACTTTGAAATAATTGTTAAGTGTTATTGTAATACACCACAAAGATTAACAACTGAAAACATGTTCGGCAGCAGATTCAGGAACGAAAAAGTTAACTGACATTGATGACAAGAAGCCAAACAAAGAGCGAAATTTGCCAAGGGGAACAGACCAAGATATTGAAAACCAAATAAGTTAACTAATCCGATTTCCAGGTGGTGAGTCTGAGCACTTGTGCTCTTGCAGAGAACTCACTGTGCTTTTCATAAATTGAATTTATTGACTCCTCTTTCTTTCCCATCTTGCTTATAATTATCTCACCCTCTCTTCCGTATGCTCCTTATTTCTCACTCTGTGTGTAATCTCATGTCTCTATCTGGTTTTTTCTCCCCTTGTTAGAAAGACCCAGAGAGCTGCTAATACAGAGGAATTCGACACTTTTTAGTTATCTTGAGTTTAAATCTTTACCTAAAAGGCCTTGGTAGCAGGCTGATAAACTGAAGCATATTGTTAATATTTTTCATACTTTTATAATAGGAGAGGGACATAAATGCTCTGTCTGTGCCCATGCTCTTTAAAAGATTTCCTTGCTGTTGCATTAACACCAGTGATAGCAATGAGAGCCCTGGGGCAGACTGTCCACTGGTGTTTTATCACTCTTATCTTGGTCTACTCAGAGCTGATAAAGTGGTGGGGGTATAAAAAAACAAAGCAAACAAGAAAAACCACCTTCATCTGAATCCTCTTGCATTGCAATATTGCTATACATGAGTCACTGGCGTCTAGCTGCAGATGTGGCCACATGCCATTTTTATACAGCATAGTTTCTAAATGGAGGGTAGGGCTAGGATTTAGAGAGAACACATCAAATTGGAGGATTGGGCCAAAAGAAATCTTGTGAGGTTCAACAAGGACAAGCGCGAAGCCCTGCACTTAGGAGGAAACAATCCCACGCACTGGTGCAGGCTGGGGCTGACCAGCTGGACAGCAGCTGTGCAGAAAAGGACCCGGGGATGACAGTGGATAATAAGCTGAACATGAGCCAACAGTGTGTGCCCGTGTTTCAGAGAAGGCCAATGGCATCCTGGGCTGCATTGGTAGGTGTGTTGTCAGCAGATCAAAGGAAGTGATTATTCCTCTCTATGCAGCACTGGGGAGGCCACATCTGGAGTCCTGGGTTCAGTTTTGCGCCTCCCACTACAGAAAGGATGTGGGGAATTGGAGAGAGTCCAGCAGAGGACAAAGAAAATGGTTCAAGGACTGGGGGACATGACTTGTGAGGAGTGGCTGAGGGAACTGGGCTGATTTAGTCCGCAGAAGAGAAGACTGAGGGGGATTGAATAGCAGCCTTCTGCTCCCTGCAGGGGGGTTGCAGAGAGGATGGAGCTGGACTCTTCTCAGTGGGGGCAGATGACAGATGTTAGAAAGGAGCAATGGGCTCAAGTTGCAGCAAAGCAAGTTTAGGTTGGATATTAGGAAAAACTTTCCCAGGAAGAGGGTAGTAAAGTGCTGGAGCAGGTCACCCAGTGAGGTGGTGGACTCTCCATCCTTTGAGGTGTTTAAACCCAAGCTAGACAAAGCCTTGGCTGGGATGATGTAGTTGGGGCTGGTCCTTCTTGGAGCAGGGGTTGGACTAGATGTGACCTCCTGAGGTCCCTTCCCACCTGAATTTTCTACAATTCTAAATACAGTTGTAGGCATGTCGGGTGTGGACACCCACTGCTCCAACCATATTCAGTTGTGACTATGGTTGAAAAGAATATGGAACATGATACCAGCCTTTAGTCTATGCTACCAATAGAGCAGTTTAAAAAAAACCCAGTTACAAAACATTGGTCTCCAGTTTACGTAGAAACAGTGTTCTATTTTATAGCATAAAGTGGACCTTAATCATCTCTTGTAGCCAGAATAAACCCTTATATGACCAAATTCCAATGCTTATAATACATATGGATTTTAGTGAAGCATCTGGTCATATCTTATAAAATATAGTAACACTGCTGGTGACTGACACACGGCTAGAAAGCTTTAACAAAGGATAGCATGAAAAGCCATTGCATGGATTGTGCAAGGCATCCTAGGAGTGGCTTTTCATCTTTTAACACTTTCATTGGTGGCTTGGAAAGGAGCAATCTGGTCAAATTGGCAGGTGGTATTAAATTGCAAGGACCAATAAAGGACTTAGAGAAGAACTAGAAACATAGGCAGATGTTGACAAAGTGGCTACTCCAGGTAGGAAGAGTGATACAGAACTCGGACACTTTCCTTGGAGCAAATAATACCAAAGGAGGGACAGGCTACAAACGTTGGATTCAGCGTGAAGATCACATACAAGAGCAGGCTGGTAACAGTCCCTCCATACACAGTGGCGCTGCCCACCCAGAATAATGCAGTGAGTTTTAGGCACATGACCAGATACCGACATTGGCAAATTCTAAGCATTTAGAGGAACAAAAATGATTAACAGTGGATTTGAATGCAGAAGAGCCTTCCAAGGGAAGTAATGGGAGCCCTATTGTTTTGTGACATTTAAAAGAAAGCTCGGCACATTTAAAATAATTGGGACTATCCCTGCATTGGTGAGGAAATGGACTAGAGGATCCTAATAGCTTTTTTCATTTTCTGCCTTCAGTGATACTAGCTACAATAAAATTTATGTCGATTCTCTAGAAACTTGGCAAAGCACAGCGCTGTCATTTGCCACAAGCCAATAGAGAGAACTAGCCGGTATAAGTGACAATGACTGAGTTCATCCACGAGAGTTGCAATTCAGAAATCATCCTGAAACCTTTAACGGAGATAATGTAACAAACATATTTGAGGAAACTGTTAAGATCATTTTAACAAAGGTTAATGGCCCACAGTTTGCAGCTGCTCGCGGTAGTGTTCCTGTTTTACAGGCACAGCTGCCATTTATTTCCAAGTAATAGAAAATACCCCCAGCCAACCTTGCTGACTCCATCCCTTGCAGCCTACCTGCCTATGCAGAGCTGCAGTCCTGCCGACAGAAATCTATGAATAATGAGCAAACACTGCAAATTGTTTTCTCACTTTTGAGATAGAAATGCTATCAAGATCCTAAATGAAAGAAGCATTTTTTTTTTCCCTTTAACTTGCACAGCTTTACCCCGGCTCATTTGGGAATTTCCTATGTTAATTTATGCAGTGTTAAATTTATGCAATGTTAATATTCAGCCCAGCAGCAGTTGCATGCAAGTTTTTTATATTGCCACTGCAAGGGGGCCTTCTAGTTAAAATGGCCTTCATCAGTTCCAGCCAAATCTCTTTGGGGGCTGCTGCCAAGGTTCAGATTGTATATTTTGTTAACTAATAAAAGTTTTACTTACCTGCATTTTGCAGGACTCCTTAGGAATGTGGAATGGACTCTTCTTTTTCTATGTTCATTTATTTCCCAGGGTTGTTTCTGAAGTTGGTAAAGGGAAGAGGAGTTCTCTGTTCTGCATGTCCCTTTGTGGTGCGGTAGCCTGTCTGTGAACTGGTGCTCAGCACGCTCTTTTTCCTTACACCCCCAAAAAACTGCAGTGCTTGGTGCAGCTGAACTGCGCAAATCAAGTTGTCTTCGGAAACATTGAAGTATATATGTGGGTGTAATGCAAGTGTGGCCCGAGACCTCAAAGACAACTCATGGGTTTCTCCACTTCCATGATTTTGCTGCACCTGTGCTCGTTGATTTGGAGCAGACTGCATGCTGCCCTGACCCTGGAAGTCCAGGCCCTTACCACTCGCTCCCACAAGCACCAGGGTCGTGACTAGCAAAATCTGCCTCTTCCCCCAAGCCAACTGCTGAAGTATTATTGTCAACTGATTATATCTTGACTTCCCCCTCAAGTGCCAGGGCACATAACTTGGGAAGCCTTGAAGTCAGGACCCAGTTCTCAGGCCCTGAAAAGGCCAGGTACCTCCCCGTCAGCTTTTAAGATTCATGATTCCCACCTACAGCTACTGCCTTCTCTGGGGCACTAGGAGTGAGGAGCTCCAGGCTGCCTCTGGGGATATCTCAGCCTTTCAGTGAACACAGCCTCTCAGCCAGCCAGCTGAGGACCAGCTTCCAGTTAATACTCACATTACTCAGCCTGGTACCTGCTCCTTCGTGCCGCTGCTAAACTGCAGGTTCTTGTTTCCACAGCCCTTCTGGCACCTAGACTGCAGCAGTAGAAAGTCAGCAAAGGCCACCAGCGTGTCCAACTGAGGCTTGTGTAGACTCAGTAGAGCCCAGCACCAAGGACTTTATTAGAGCCTTTCTGGTGGGATTTGATAGTAAAGCTCTTGTATGGGCCAGCAGGAACGAGTGTTAGTGCAGCCGGTCATCTCTTGCCTCTTGGAGTACTTGGAAGTGGGGTAACCATGCAGTGTGAAGCTTCGGTGCTTTTCCATTGTGGTACCTGGCCCAGGTGCCAAAAGCATGTGGTCAGCGTTACCTGTTCGCATTCGCAAGACTCTTGTAATGGTGGCTCACAGGACCCAAGGAACAGGTCATTTTATAAAGTGTTAAGTTACTTTAAAAATTCAGCAGAAGGTATCCCAATGACTTTGCGTAGGATTTACCTACTGACACTGAGGTAAGTTTTACCTGACTGTAAGGGTGGAGGTGTGGTTTTTAACTGGACGTGAGTGACTAGCACCCGTGAGCACTAGTTACTGAGGATGAGATGTACTTTTCTCTGCTTTTTCAGCATTATCTCAATGTCCTGCTCCCTGGGGCTCTGCAGGTAATGCTTGGTTCCTACCCAAAGCTATTCTCATATGTCCTTCTTTTTGTATTTTTTGTGTGAAAACCTAGAACGCAGCCAGCTGATGCCTTTCATGGAGCATCAAAACAGTGTTTCAATGTTGAAATGTGTGTTTTTTTTCTCCCTTTTCTTTAGCAGAGCATGCTCGGGAGAGGAGGATAGAGGCAGCATCCAAATCCAGTACAAGCCCATCAACTCTAATTTCAGCAGCAGAGCATTTTTTTCCCCCAAGAACAAGATGACAGCCCATTTACAGGGCAGACAGATAAAGAGAGGAACTGGAAGAGCCGTTTCAAGAGCAGCAGCCATCACGGCTCAATCAGTGTGGCCATTTGAAAAGCCAAGACCTGTATCTTATTACATCAGAAATCATACATCTGAGGACACTGTTCAGTTTTAGTAAAAACCCACTTATTGGTGATTAAAGAAAGGAAGAGAAAAGAAACTTCCATTGACCTTAGGAGGAAAATATCCTTCAACTGCTGCTATTTTGTGGTAAAATCTACTCCATATCTCCTTGCCGTCGAAGCCGGGGGTACGTAACACTTGGTGTGCCAGAATATGGCATCACTGTATAAACTAACCCGTTACTACACCACACTGTGCAGCCTGTGCTCGCTGCTGGCATTTAAGCAGTTTTCCTTTTCATGTGTAAATGAAGCAATGTTTGCTTAACTTATTACCAAAATTATGTAATAAAAAAATTCCTTCCCCTCCCCTCCCTTGCCCTCTGCTGGAATAACGTTGTTAGTGCTCCAACACTTCAGGTGTAAGGTGGCCTTCAGTTGCATTGCACGGATTTTGTTATGCTCTCCACTGCTGTCACTATTATAGCTCGTCCTTTATCAACAATAAATTTATTTTGTGAGCAGGACAGATGTCCCTGACTAGTCTGCTTCTTTCCACTGCTCGTAGGAAGCAAACGGTCCCTATGTGGATGGAGTCATCCAGTGGGAGTTGGCTTTGCTCTTGCTCTAACCAGGACTGTCCAGCTGGCAGGCCCCATGGGCTGCAAGTGGCCCCCAAGGGGTTAAAGTGCAGCCCCTGGGGTCCTAGTCTGAGTGCTGCTCCCCCACATCACTTCCCTGCTGTTGCTCTCACAGTCCCTGGGCTCCTCGTTCAGCTTTTGCTTCCTGCCCCTGTCCCTGGGGACGATGCAGCGTAGCCCGTGGGGCAGAAGGGACCCACAGCCAGGGGCCTAGGAGAACATGGGGATCATGCCTGATCTAAGAATGCAGACATGGTACAGCCACTCAGAAATTGGACAGCCCTGCCCTAAACCACAGTTCAGTCATGCCAGAACATGGGTTCAGAAATAATTTACTCCTACATTGTCACCTTTCACATGGGAATCTCCAAGCACTTTGCTGAAGTGTCTGATATCTCATGGCACACTGAGCCTCAGCTACTCACTGGGCAAGAGGGCATCTCAGCGTAACACTCTCCTGCCTCCCAGCTGATGTTGCCATCCATGCAAGGGGAGCTCTGACTCTGTCCTTTGGAAATAACCTGAAATCTGCATCTAAGGGGCTGCTGGAAGTGAAAGGCCCCTTGATGCTTTCTGAAAGGAGTACAGATTCCTCTCGTGTCCTGGCCCAAAGGGAAAAAGTGGGACTGCTCAACAGCTTGCTGCAGCGTTAGTTGTAAAGCACTTCGAGGTTATCTCAGGCATGCAAGGCTGTCTACCAGGCTGATTTCTGTTCTGAGTGACACTAGGGTAGCCAAACCCTATCGCCCTTACTTCAGTGACACTCCAGGGATTTCAGCTTACAGCTATATCCTACCAACCTCACGCTCTCTCACGCTTTCTCTCTCTTCTCCCCCCTTGCCGGAAAACAAAAATGTCAAATCAGCAGCCTACCTGGAACCCTCTGCTATTTATTTACCTGTTCTGATTCCTTAATTGGCTGCATTTGAACTGTATCCTACTATCCAATTGTGAGCACACCTGCAGATCTCATTTGTATTCGGAGTGTTTCAGTGACTCTCCTACCCTAATTATCAAGATGCTTTGTGATTACAGTTTAATTAAAGGGTTGTGTTTTTTTAATGGTACAAAAAGACACAGTGCTCTTTTGAGTGTGGAGGAGCTGCAGTAGCTGAAGGAGAAGGAGAATCCTGGCAAGCTGTGTGGGATGCCAGGTAAACTGCTTGGGAGAAATCATAGCAACACAAACGACGTGTTTACCTGGTGACTTGGTGCCGTGTTTACAAATCAGCTAACTTGCAAATTCTCCTTTACACGGTTCTCTTTTGTAACTGAGAGCCAAGAAGTTGGCAGATCCATCCTTTGCCAGGCTTTGAGTTGGCAGCGAAACATGGCACTGAGGAAAAGCAGACGGTTTTAAGGCCAGATGATTCTATAAAATCAGGGAAAGAGTTATGTCGGGAAGGAAGGTCTCTATTATTGCCAAATGTTTATTAGTTTCCCGCTCTGACAGCCATGAGTGATGGGAGCCAATCTTGCTTTTCTTCCAACTGCGTGCAGGGCTTTGTTTGAGATGCCCTACTCTTTAAACATCTCCTTAACACTGCTATCGGCGTCTCTAGCACACTCTCTGGTCTGAGAGCAGCTGATGGCAGCCCCTTCTAAATTTTCTCAAGAGACTCATCAGTTGTCCACCAGTCTGTAGGTGGATTACAGAAGTCCCCTTTCCTTGTCCTGGATTGTTGCTTTGTAAATACAAATTGTCTCTTGTTCAGGGTTCTTCATTGCAGTCATTGGGTGAAGTTTCTTCAGAGGCTGTTGGCCGTGCTGCTTTAGACAGAAGCATTGTTGCAAACCACCGGGAACATCTCCCTTCTCACAAGGTCTAAATGAAATCGTTACCAGGACACCTACGGTAGAGAAGAATTCAGAAGTTGAACGCAGCTGATTTTCCTGCAATGAGACAGACATAACTACCTCGTCAGGCTGGGCTTCCATGAGACAAGTTGGTCTCCCAGATTACAATGGAAAAAGAGAGAGCAGAGGAAGGAAAAGGAGAGAAATCCTGGCCCACGACCTACCCGCCCTTGCAGAAGGACCAGCAACTTCTGCACATAGGTCTGTGGCTCAAGGAGGGGACTGAAGTCCCCTCCAAGACCTGTGGTAGACACCGTCTTCGAATCGGCTGGTTCTTTCCTGAAATATTCTGCTCCTTTGTGAATCGGAAGACAGAGTGGTCTTGCAGATCTTTTATTTTCATTGCAATACCATCTGCAACCCTCATCAAGTTGTAGCTCCCAGGCAGCTGTGATATCACTTCCTGACTCAACATATAGGGTCTGAGGCCTTCCCAGCCTGAAAGCCCGTGGGGGATAGGGCATTTCTGCTTTCCCTGTGTTACAAGTGGGGACTTGAAGGCTAGGAGACCAACTCATTCAAGAATTGAACAGAACAGTAAATCGAATCCAGATCTTTGCTGGCCAGTAGCATGAGCACTTACTCCGGTGCAGCCACCGAAGGAAGAGCCTTGTCATCCTTTGTAGGACTACAAATGCTGCCTCCTCGCACATGCTTCTTGTAGGCCCGCTGATCTTTCCTCCCTGGTGAACAGGGTGATTCTTGCTCTTTGCATCTTCACGCACCCTGGAGGAAGATGTCTGCGAGCAATTTTGCCTGAGATCTTAGCCAGTTACAATGAGACTAGAAATGGAAAGAGTTATCATGGTGGTCTGCTCAGACCTTTGTGATCGCTCTTGTCTTTCCACGTCTGTTGAACAAATCAGTAATACTTTAAAGTGAACAGCATCAGAGTCACCAGCGCTACCCTGGACTTGAGCGGTTTTTCATTGTAAAACTCCTTTGAATGCGAGGCTTTCTTTCCTCATCCCGACTTACTGGTAATTTTCCTCTAATGAGTCTTTAGCATCTGCGTGTGATGGCATAACCTTGCAAAGATGTCACTTTTACCTTTGAAGATAACCCTGCATTCATTTTTTCAATTCATTTGCATATCATCTTTAATATGCAAATGACCAAGTGATAGGGTCAGTTCGGTGGCTCAGAGGGCCACTGATTTGCTGTTTTTAGATCTCCAGCCCTTTTTCCCGGGGTCTGTGGATGGTAGCAGCAATCCCAGCTGGGACTCCATCTGGTGAAGCTAAATGTCATCTCTAGACCTGAAGTCTTCTGCCTGAGAAGAGGCCCCCTAGGAACAAGGTCTTGGGTTTTTGTCCGTTCTCCTTACGTTATTTCTGCCTTGCTACGCTGCTTCCATTAGGGCCTGCCTATCATGTTTGAAAGCCTGCCCTATCTGCCTTGTGCCTTGGCTGTCAAATCCGTAATGCAGGTGGGCTCCTGGTGCCAAGAGCCCAGGACAGCACCCGATTCTTTCTAACACCGTTGACATGCAGCACTCAGGGAAACTGCATCACCGTGAAGTTTGCTTGCAGGGAAAATCCAACCTTTTACTGGCATTTTGGTCCCCCATCCTTGCTGTTCTTCAAAGGCAGCTTCTGGGGTTACCACTTGTGTCCAAACCCAGTTTGCACCAGGTGCAAAAATTACCTCAAATGCTGTTTGACCACCAGAAGTTTTGGGAATCCTCCCCCCCCCCCCTTAAATGTATGTGGAACAGCATTTTTTTTGCCTTACTGGGGGTCTATAGCACAGCCCCCTTCCTTTCCAGCCAAGCAGGAGAAGAGTGGAGGCTGACAGAAAAGCACATGTTGTACAGGACAAGCCCATTTTTCCCCCACCATGTTGGTATTTTTCTTTGTATCCCATCAGTACCTAAAGGGTCTGAATCAGAATTGGGGTGTAGACACAGAGCGAGAGACAGACCCTTCCCTCCCAATGGAAAGGTGAGTGGGGAACCAGAGTTACTGGTTACTTGCCTTGAGTTGAGTTACTCACCGAGGGTGACTCAGACGATCAGCGGTGGAGCCAGGAACAAAACCCTCTTTTCCTAGTCTCAGCCCAGCGTGCTTTGCCTTGGACCTCGCTGCCTGCCATGCTGCTGCTCACCTAGAGATGCCTGGGATTCCTTACAGTCCTCCTCTCATCTCCCAGCCCCTCCAAAAATACATGCCAATTGGGCAAGAAGCCAGCCTTGGACAAGCCTTCCCTGATGGCAAGTAACAGCAGGAGTCTGGGTTTTGCTGGCTGGCAGATTGTTTGCAAGTATTTGCCTGGGAATTGGCATGCTGATTTGAATGGGCATCACCTTTCCTTGCTCGACTGATGGAGGGAGAGAACAAGAACTGATTTCCAGCTTCGCGTGACCTCCCTCTTTTTGTATGCAGATAACTTGTCAATCTCATCCAGCAGAGGAAGGACGCGGGAAGCCCACGTATTAATTACGTGACACTGATGCGGATAGAGCACAATCAAGATTAGGGCCCATTGTGCTAGATGCTGTACAAACCGAGTAAAATCAATAATCCTTGAAGAACAGTTTCAGACCGTGGCCCCCAATCTGCACTCCTTGAGCGAGGTGGAGATAGTTCAGCCCCTCCTTCCCTTTTCCAATAAAAAGGGCAATAAGGGGAATGAGGCTTTTCAGGACATTTGAGTGACCATTGGGCCAAAAGGTCTGGGAGCCACTGGCTTATGACCATGCAAGGAGAGTGCCTACCAAGCACACAGGCTATACATGGGAAGGGATGTGATGAACAAGTGAAGTATAGTGGCTGTCCCTGGACACATTAGAGAATAGGGTGGCAAAAGACCTTGAGGGTCATCTGTGCAAGGAGGTTGGCCCAGGTGTAGCAGACAGTTTCTGCCCCATCCCAGAGTGATGCATACCCCACATTCAGTTAAATACCAATTTATTTGTATGTATAGGAGAGGGAAATCCATCCTCTCGAGCTGCCTGCTAAGCCACTGTCAGTGTTACTACTGTAGACAGCACCACAGGTTTGAATCATTTGGGTCCTTGGACATTTGAAGGTGAGTGGAGTCATGGCTTTCGAGCACTGCAAGGGGTGTATTTCTGACCTGAAAATCAGGTCGTGCGGTGCACTGACTTTCTAGCATGCAGCCTCTCCAAGTTGGGAGGAAGCAATGAAAGGCGCAGTCCGGTGCTTTCCAGCTCATCAAAAAAGCACAGTTACTCCGGCGGGAGAGCAGGCCTCGTAACCAGCTGGTGAGCCCAGCCAGCTGCTGCCCTTCCCCGGGCAGGAGGAAACCATCGTGGAAAGCCCGCACGGCCCGTGGCAATGAGGACTGCGTCGCCACCAAGAGTGGTCCTGCAGCCCCGGCAGGACGGGGTCCTGGGGAGCACGGAGCGCTGAACCGGAGCTCTTGCGAAAGAATGTCGGCTCTGTGAACAAAGATGCCTGGTAATTAGAGAGGTAATTAGTTTGGTAATTACTAAGGTAATTAGTTTGATTCTCTCTCAAGCCAATGACTGCTGCGAAGACAAGAACACTCAGACGTTGTGCTGGAGGGAGCACCTTGGGTTGCAAAGCAGCAGCGGCCCCATCCGCTGATTTAACCCCTCGCCTGCAGCTGGGGCAATGGCATGCAAGAGTCATGGAGAAGGCTCCATCCATGGAGGAAAGATGATGACCGGTATGTTCCTCTTCACCGAATCCTTTATGCCCAGACGCCCCTGGGCACGTAACCATAAAATCCACAAATGCCAGAGTCAGGTTCCCATGCTGCCGTTGGAAAATGCCATGCAGGTCGCCTGATTTTAGCCACTGAGATGAGTTGTAGGGCTGAGGTGGTCCCTGGAGCGACTTAATCCCTTGTTATTAAGGACTCTAAAAATGAATAGGCCCAAGGGTGCATCTCAAAGGGAGCGGCCCCTTTTAGAGCTTAACCCCTATGGATTTGCTGCCTTTCAGGGTCGGAACAGGTAACAAAGCAGGAATCATGGAGAGTCTTTTTTGCAAGGGAGTTTGGGACTTACTGTTGCCCTTATATTTTTATTGTACAGTTGCACTGAGATTTAAACTAAGCAGAGAGGAAATCCCTTAATCCAGCCTGGCATTTTGCTGTGATCTTTGCCAGATGTTGCCCACGTGTGGTCGGCTTCCTGCAAACATTTACTCGCAGGCTTCGTGCTGTGCACGTGAGTGATCCCATGGACTTTCTGCTTGTGTGAAGGTATGTGGGCAGGATCAGGGCCCTGAGCTGGCTGCGCAAGGTAGTACTCAGCTCAGGTAACAAAGCCCCGGTTGCCCAGCTGGACGTGGTCCCTGACAGTTGACCCTGGGGGTGGGCTTGCAGCTGAGCTGTGCAAGGATAGTGGGGGGTGGCCATGGAAATCAGTGGTCATTGCCTGTTCGCAAGGTGGGACTCCAGGCAGTTAAGTGAGAAAGGCAGGAGCTGGACCCAGCACAGGCTTTTCTGTGCTTGTGTTAGGCTGCAATGATAGGATCGTAGGACTTGGAAGCAGCTCCTGAGTGATTGGTAAGTCCAGGCCCCTGCCTCCATAAGCAGCCACCTCATAAACGGGTCCGTTGTCCTCTTAGACATCATCAGGTTGTTTGCTGCCCTTGCTGTTGGGTGCCTGCTCCGGTCCTGCGTGCTCTGGCAGCTGGGAACTTTCTAATTTCCAGCCTGTGTTTGTTGATCCCATGAGCAGTCCAGGCACAATTCTGCATCCCAGACTGCACCAAAGCCCTTGCTCAGCATCATCCTCCAGTTCAACGCAAGGTCTCGTTGCTTTGATGCATGTCTACAGCTGCCCTGTGCAGGAGTCCCAAGAAACAAAAGCTCTTGCAGCACTTCCCCGGGTTGCAGGGAACGCTGGCACCGTGTCCAGCCCCTACTCTTGTATGGTGCCAGCTCTGCTCCGCTCCGCAGATGGCTTCGTCTCCCCTGCGCTGCCTCCCCGGTGAGAGCTCCCAGGCAGCCCATCTCCCTAATGCACGTGCACAACCCTGGGCTTTCAGCCCACCAACCTCCCTGCAACCAGGAAGGTTCATCGGCTTGCTCAACCATAAAGAGGGGTGGCAGGGGGCACAGAATGAGGGCAGAGGGGAGGTACAGGCAAAGCTCTGCTGAGCAGTGGCTGGAGACATGTTTCAGGGTGGAAGCAGAGGACACAACACCTATGCATCAGTTCCTTGTCTCATTCCTTATAGAAAGTGGTTTTTTGCATTTGCATTTTATTGATCCTTGGTCTTTGTTGGCCTGACAATAGCCTGAACTTCTTCCAGCCTGACTCTCTTATGAATCAATATCCTGCCACAGCTCCCTTTAAATGGCAGGACCTGAAACCTGTCTAGGGGTTAGTTGTGGAGGTGACAGTCCTGTAGGCAGGGTTGGTTTTGGCAGTGGTTGTGGAGGGAGAGTTGCCAACTCTCTTGTGAGCTCCTTTTGGGATCTGGTGTCTGTCCTGGTGCTTCTGTTCCCGGTGCCAGGTGATTGAGTGGGAATCTCTGCTTTTTGTTACAAAGGAAAGGTATATTTCTAGCCCCAAAGTTTGCAGAGAGAAGCCTGAAGCTGTGACCCCAGTGTCACCCACAGGCTCCAAACCCAGATGATGGGGGACAAATAAACTGAGCCTGTTGTTTTTGGACTCTTATCATTTTGAAGGCCATATTGGTGTTTTTTTCTTTAGGGTTTAAAACTGGCAACACCAGCACAGAGTCAGGGGAGCTGAGACTGGGGTGGATTTAACAGGTAATCTCCTTTGTTCGTGGTCATTGCTTAGATAGGCTATATCCACATCTGAGCACTGCCGCCATGCAGCCTAGCGACAGTCAAAAAGCCGCAGTGTGTGGTATGTGTACGTGCAAGCTTATGGGTTTTTAGAGTAAAGCTTCGCAACAGTGGTGTCAACAGCAAGAGGACGTTAAATAGCCTCCGGTCACACGAGGCGACTGTGAGTCCTCTCGAAGATTGCAGCACTGGGAGCATGTGCTCCATGTATTCTGGGATCTGCCTGTCCATCCAAGCGTGCTGGCTTTGTAGCACCAAGTCTCCAATGACTTGGTTCACCCAACGCGCAGCCTGTTTGCTTGAATGGAGGGGACACCCATTAGACAGTCTGTTTTACAGAGCACCCCCGTGTACTTATGCATCATGAGTGAGTCTCCTCTGGTTTTCATCTTGCTGGTTTCCAGAACCACCCTGACCGCTGCTGCTGCTAGGGTACCCAGTCTCCTAATAATCCTTTTGTACCAAATCTTGGCTAGCCAAGGCTCCCGGCTGTGAGATGGGTGCTGGGAGTGGCAGCAGCGCCCTTTCTTCTTCCTTACTGTTTACATAAGCCAACCAAGACTTCATGCAACAGGTTTATTACTGTGCTCAGTCTCCCAGGAGCAGCAAAGGTCAGGACTGTTGTAAACCGAGGCTTGTGGTTGGTATTGGCTCTTTTCTGCTTCCCTTGCCTTTTAGGCTGTAGCTGGATAGTCGGGACGTGTCTCGTAGTGGTCAGGCAGGAGGGTGATGCGCAGGTCACAGGGGCAGACTGGGCATGGGGTTGCTGTATCTTGTGCCGACACTGATCCCCTGGGCAATTGGGGAAAATTGCAGAATTTTGCCGTGCCTCAGTTTCCCAGCTCGCAGCGGTGCTAGCAGAGTAATTTCATTCCTGTTGTGAAACGCTTTGGGAACCGTGGAGGAAAGGGTTAGGGCCGTGCAGAGAGAACAGCTTGTATTTGCTGGCTGGTGAGGAAAGGAATTGGTTCTTCTCTCCCTGTAATCTCCGTCCAGGTTCTCGTTAGGTCCTTCTCACTTTAAGATATGAGCCCCTCCCTGCAAAATAACAGATCGTGATGCAGAGCCAGCAGCTGGGCCACAGCTCTCCTTGCCTCTCATGTGGTTGCTAGACATTTTTCTCTCCTGTGCTTTCAGCACATGTCCGTGTAAGTGCATCTGTGCTGCTCGCCCTGTTCTGTTTTCCGAAGTTGCTCCTTTGGGCAGTCTCGACCGAAGAAGTGCATTTTGCGTGGGAGGCAGCGAGGTCTGGGGTCATTCTCATCTCCTGTGGAAAAGTGGTCCCATTATCTTTCCATTGACTTATCTGGGTTTCATGTCATCCAAACGTTGGTCGGCAGTCAAGTGACTGTGCCTGGTAGGGCTGCAGTTCATCTTTACTGTAACTCCATCCCTGCAAAGTTTAGCAGCTCTGCAGCTGCTGATTATCCAGCTTTCCTTGGTTAATATGAAGCTTTTAAACGGCCTCAGAGACCTCTGTAGTGGACCGGCAAACCTTGTTATGTGCTAAGAGGCAATAATGATGACCCAGTGGAAGACACGCCTAGCACGACTCCCTAACCCATGGCGCAGCTATTTGGCTAATGACAGTATCTGACTTGTTTACAAAGAAAAGGCTGTGCCACTGCCCGACCTCCTCCGCTACGTGGAGCACTGACTTCCCGAGTGAGTACATTGCTTTTGGGTCAGAAACATGCCAGCCAGAGCACAAGAAAGGGGTCCTTCGTCTTCTAGAAAGTAGTAGGACATCTTTAACCCCGCCTGGGCCATCCTAGCTCTCATCCATAAACCACATTGACCCCGCTGAACACAGAATGAAACCGGGGTGCTATGAAAGTTGGGGGAAGCATGGTTGAGTGGTTAGAGCCCTGCCCTCGGGGCTCTGGAGACCGGGGGTTTGGTTCCCAGCCCTGCACAGACTTTCAGTGTAACTCAGGGCAATTCACTAAGCCTTTCTGTGCCTTAGTCTGGGAGAAGCAGTGATGCTGCTTTCTTAGCTCACGTGGGCATCATGCTGCAGAAGGACTGAGCAGGGCTCGGGCAGTATGGTAAATGGGGCCTATTGAGTGACTGAGATCCAGGAAGGCCAAATTGGGAATTTCTTGTTTCAGAAAGAGGTCCCTCCAATTGTGCGTGCCCAGCTTGAGAAGCCTCAAAAGGGATGATTTTTCCGAAAACACTGATTGCCCCTATTACGTTCAGGCCCCTTTTAAGCATCACCTCCTGGATGGATCCCAGGTCTCCGAACCCACTCCTCTCGTCTCCCTGGCCCTCATTTCCTCCCCTCCCTGGATGCGAAACTGCCAGCAGCTTGATTTAAGCAGCTAGACACGCACCTGGTTTGCACGGGTGGGAGCTAAATCTGCTTCCCCTTGAGGGAGTCATTTCTTTCCCACCTCAGAGTAAGGCAACAGCCCTCCGGGCTCCCTCATTTCCAGGTGGAGCTTGTGCTGAGACTTTAATAATTTCAGCTCTGATCCTTCCCAAACGCAGTGAAATTAATTCCCTGCGCATCCCAGGCATGCACAAAACACCCAACCTGTAACCGGGCATTTTTCTCCCTGTAATGAGAACGATTCATAACCCAGACCCCTTTAAAGATTCCAGTTACTGTGGTGCAGACAGAGCTGTTCATAAAAACAATTCAAAGGTATTTTGTTCCCTGGTTCCTGGTGAGAGAAAAGTCTTCAGAGAAAAGTAATTGTTGGCTTAAAACTTCAGCCTGCATTCAGCAGCAATTCATCACCTCCGTGTGTGTTTTGAAGCCGAGGTGGCTCAATATTCAAGCTGGGAGTGCTCGGTAGGAAAGAAGAGATGTGGGGCAGCGTGAAATATCACCAGCAAAATTCCTTCTAACCTGCTTTCGTTTCATGCCCTCCTCGCCCATAACCGCTGTGCAGCAGGGAAGGAATCAGAAACCCCTTTACGCTCCAGCCTTCAGCAAAATACAACCAGCAGGGACATGGTAGTGGTGTGGGACTTCACAGCCCTGCCTCCTGGGGTCTGCCTGAAGAAGCTTGTTCGAGGGACGCTGACGGATCCTGGGGACAGGAGTTGCAATGCCGGTTCCTCTGTGCTGCACCACTGAGGTGAGAAGTCTCCTGCCTATTTGCAGTGGGATGGTGTGTGTTTTTGTTTTGGCGTTGGTTGGTCAGCAGGGAGTTTAGATAGAAAAAGCACCCCCGTGCTGTCTCATGAAGACTTTGTGCATTATTTGTATTGGCCTTAAATAAGTCCCCCGGTCTGTAATGTTTATGCCGCGCCCTGTCTGGAAGAGACGCAGCAATCTGTCTGGGGGCATCCTTCAGTGCGATTCTCCTGCCCAGTCCTTCGTTACTCCAGTCTCACTCCAGGCGTATGGGACTAGAAGGGGGCACAATCCTGCTCCAACCCTCTGTTGAGACCCATCAGCTCTCATTTCTGCAGAAAGTCAGGAGAGGATTGTGCGTGACACTGCCACCGGCTCTGGGGGGGTGGTATGTGGGAGGCTCCATAGTGATGGCCGCGGGGGTACTGAGGGTGTATTCCCAGGAGCTGATAGTATTTGGGGTCACCCCTGCAGGACTCCAGAGGTGCATAGTTACCACCGCACCTGCACAAAGGATCCTCCAGCCTGGCTGGTAGCGGGGACCTGTCTCTAGACCAGTGATTCCCAATCGGTCATGCGCGTGCTACCAGTGGTACGCATTAACAGATTTATTATGATTACTTTACACGATAAAAATTTGCTGGTGGTAGTTCAAGTCGAACTGAAAAACTTGCTGGCGGTACTTAAGGTTGTATCGTTTTCAACTGGTGGTGCGCCATCTGTCAGAGTTTGGGAACCGCCGCTCTACATCTTGCAGGCTCTCATGGAGGGGATCGCACCCCGGCATCGATTGATCTGAGCAAAGGCCCTTATAACTGCATTATTAGGCAAAAAATAAAACCTTTTTGTCTGGTTTCTAATTCCCCGATTACCCGGGTTAGTAGGTTTGGAGGTAGCCCTGGGAGCATGCAGGACCACGGACAAGGTTCATCTCCAGCAGCCGCTTGCAAGGGAACGTCGGGCCGGATCAGAGCCGTGTCCCGGCTGGTCTGGCATCCTCTCTCCAACGCGGCCAGCTGAGTAAGGGGAAGGTGCGGGAAACCCCAGAGCAAGCAGCGGTGAGGCAGTCTGCACCCCAAGCAAGGCATGAAAAAGTATATCAGAATCAGCCGGCACCTCTGTATTATGGGAATCACTTTGTGCCGGACTGGAGTCTGCTTCTTTTCATCTGCTGATGCAGGCAGCAGCAGGAAGATCAGCAGGACTGGCCTGGAGGGATGAGTGGAGGGAGGAGAGGAAGTCGATTCCCCATGACTGTCATCCCCTGATCTCTGTTGCAGAGTTAGCCCTGATTTCCCGGGGCACTGAGGAAGGAGGATTTCTATAGGGGGTGCAGCTCTGCCCCTTCAAGGGGACCGGTGAGCTGTGAAACCCCTGGAGCGAGACTGCAGCGTGCTCCCTTGCATTCCCCAGCCTTCCCAGGAAGTGAGATGAAGCCCCGTGGGCACAACGGGAGCAATCAACGATCTGCGCCAGGCAAGGGGCTGCGAAACATCTTTAGTGTCAGATTTCCCTGCTTTTTTGCTTAAGGGCAAAATCAGCCACATGCATAGAAACCCATTTCAGATCCTTTTATGGCCCATTTAGACCCCTCTCTCGAGTGGCGAAGCAGATGGGAGGCTGTGGTGACGTGCGGTCGTTTCGAGAGTTGTTTGCAAGGTTTTGAAATGTCGGCATGAATATAGAAAGGCAGACCCCCCCCCCCGGTTTCACGCTCGGGGCAGAGAGGCAGGCACGAGTGTGCTGCTGTCAGCACAGGGCAGGGCTTGCTGTCGGCAGTGCCAGCAATACTACTCTGTGTCTGCATGGGCCCTTTTCCTCGTCCAGGGGCATCCACCTGGCTCCAGGGGGGGAAACAATAGGGTAAGTGCCACTGCATCAGATAGGTCCCTTCTGGGGGGATGGGAAGTGATTTTGCACCTGGCTTCTGCAGGGGTCTCACCATGACTTGAGTAAAGAGGATCATCCTGGTGCTAGCATGAGTTGGGGTCCCCAGTGTCAAGTGTTGCCACTGAGTGAATAGAGACCAGGGCGCCAGCTGTGCATCAGGTGTGATGAAGAGATGCTGCGACCACCCGGTGCCAGATTTTGCTTCTGAGGCTGAGCAGGGCAGGACTCTGCAAGCTCCGACTACAGGCGGTCGGCGCCTCCCTGGATCTGCGTCTGGTCACTTATCCTGTGCCGGTGGCTGGAGCGCTGCCTCCCACATCCGTCACACCTCCCAGGCAAGCCTCATTGGGATCAAAACCCGAGTTTATGGAGGGGGAAGAAACGCTGGGTCTCGGTGGCGTTTAGGCGCAAACACTTGTTGGCATTAAGGCAGCTCTGAGAGTCTCCATCTGACCTGGTCCTATTGTGGCTGTTGTTAAGCTCACCGGAGCAGACAGAGCTCTGAATGGGTTGTGCAAAGTCAGGGAGAATCGAACCCAAGCGTCCTCATTTCCAGCCCTGCACCGACAGCCTTCGTCGCAGCTGGCTGTGCAGTGGGAACGCGGTACACCCCCCCCCCAGTTTCGGAGAATGAAAGCCAACTGCATCATTGTTCAGATGCAAAGTTATTTTTTAATGGGACAATGGTACTTACCCTGTTAAATGTTGCTTATCCCCATAGTTGTAACAGGGGCCTTGGGAATTTGGCCTTTGCTAATAACTCAGCACGTCGGACTAAATGGGTCACATGGGGAAATTCCACTGCTGCTTTTCTTTTCTTGTTTTTTCCCCTCCCTCCCTCGCTCGGAGGCGGAAACATTTGTGCAAAGTGGGAGCTGGGGAAGCTGAAGGGAGGCGGAGGATGGAAAGGGCAGCAAGATGAGAGGAGCAACTGTGTAAATAGTAATTAGTCTTGCTTGAAAGCCTAGCCGGGGCCAGATGTATTAATAATGTTAATGGCTGCCTGCTGCAGTCTGGAAACCAAGGGGGAACGGGCAGGGCTGGGAAGAAGGGGTGGGGATGAGGTGTATCGGGTACAGAGTCCTAAAGCTGAAGATTACAAAGGGGTGTAACCGTCTTGCCTGCCCCCACTCCCCAATTCCCCCTCCACGATTCCCCCTTTCCCTCGCTGCTTAGATCCATTCCTGCATCATTGCAAAAGCCTTTGTGCCATGGTCACTCTGAACCTGCGGAGACAGATTCCCACTTGGTGTTAACAGAGCTGAAGTCAGCAATTACCCCAGCAATGCACTGGGATGATCGTGGCATGCTCCGCATCCCTGCAAGGAAAGGCTTACTCGTAGGTCTAGTAGCTGAGGATCCCCTGCCCCTTGCCTGTATGATCCTGGGAGCACCTCGCAGCCAGTGCAGGTCAATGCAATCCCCATCCCGCGTGCTAATGCAGTACAGATAACGTGTGTGTATGTGGTAATGCTATGAGCCAAACTCCCCAGCGAGCATCCTGAAGGAAGGGACTGCACTCCCCCAGCCCTTGGAGCGGGGGGATATAACTGGTCATGCCTGGTTTTGTGGGGTGGGGATGAGAGGCCCTGGAGACTCCTAAATCAGGCAGGAGCAGACCCAGCGTGGGAATGCAGGTGCTAGCTCCTCGCCCTGTGGCATAACCATCAATGCGCTCAGCATCCTGCTCCGAGTTGATACAAATGAGGCTTTTCAGAGCCCCAGGTCCACATGGGGGATGATAAGTGACCTATTGGGCTGCAACGATTGCCAACAATGGATTAAAACATACTAATTGCTCATTAATGCTTTTAAAGCAATCTATGAAGTGGGTCCTTAATGATACCATATGGCTCCTATCTAGCTCTCCTGTCCATGGATTTCCAAGGACAGGGTCTACACCTGGTGCTCCAGGGTACCATGCCCCATCCACCTGCTCCAGGTCATGTACACCGTACCCAGAAAAGAGGGGATGAAGCTGTTCTGGGCTGCCTCCCACAGTTGCTTTCCCACACGGCACTTGTGAGTAGCGGTAGGGGACAGTTCCCCTGGAGTGGCTTGGCTGCTTCATCCTCAGGTCTGCTGCCTGCAGATGGGCGTGGGGAGCAGCCCATGCTGATGCACCAGAGTTGCAGCGTTGGATCTTGCCAAACAGGCAGAGCAGTTTGGCATTGTTATTCCCATCCATCAACTGGGGAAACTGAGGCAGAGGGAGAGGGAGTCGCCTGTCCGGTGCCACGTAGCTCCACCATGACTGGGTCATTACTTGATCCCATATATCCCAAGTCCCAGCCAAATGCCTGATTCTCTGGGCTTTGATTTCCAAACAAAATCCCACCTGCGTTTAATGGAAGAGGACAGGCCCACAGCTGGAAACAATCATCAGAGCTGCGTCAATGCCCCGGTGAGAGTACCAATAAGGATGCAAACTACAGTGGCTTCACTCCTGAGCCAAGGAAATTTTGTACTGACAAAGGCAGGAAGAAGCCAAATTTAAGTGAAACATTAAAAAAGGAAGCAGAAGAACTCTGGGGCTTGGTATAAATTTGCATCACAAAGGCCATTTTACTCTAACACCTCGCATATTCATCTAGGTCTGGGATACCCATCGGGTTTGCGCTAATTTGCTGCCGCTACGGCTATCTGAGTAGATGACAAGCACCAAGCCTTTCTTCTCTGTATGACAATTTTTAAAAGCTCCTCTTGATCTGTTCCACGTGAGAGCCTGTTGCCGCTCATGGAAGTTGTGCACGTAGCTTCATGGCAGGACGTGCAGGACACCAGTGGCTTCCAAAACACTTTGGACCCTCTCCAGTCCATGTAAATGGCAGGCTGACAAAGGAAGATGGGCATTTTGCTGTCTGGGCTCTGCACCTTTTCGTTTTCCGACCACTCTGAGTTCAACAGCTAATTTGTTGTCAAAGTTTCTGCAGCGTGTTGGGAGGGAGACGCACACTGTGCTCTCTCCTGACACCTTTGCTTTTGTTCTTTTTTGTCTGTGGGTTTTCTTCATCTTAAGAATAAGTCCATTTTATAATGCTTTGGTGGTTTGACGTAGTCTAAGATCACAAGAAGTTTCAGCACATTTGTTAGTGCTTTGCTGGACCGGGGTCTAGATTTATGCTAGAGAAAACTGGATCAAATAGGGCACATCTACATGTGCATTAATGTGCTTTAGTTGAAGCACATTAGCCTGTCTTAATGAGCATTAACTAAAGAGCATGGGGCATTTGTACGCATGTTTGTGCTCCAGTGCTGGGCACTCAAAAGTGCCCGGCGCTGCGGCGCTTGCATTTGTATAAACAGTGAAATGCATGTCAGTGCTGAGAAAATGGTGGCGGTGTGCTTTCGAACTAAAACACGTTGAAGGTGTTTTAGTTCAAAAGTGCACCACTGCCATTTTCTCAGCGCTAATGCGCATTTCACTGTTTATATAAATGCACGCGCCACAGCGCCGGGTGTGTCAGCTCAAGTGCAGAGCAGACTCAATTGACTGAATTGAGTCTGCTCCGACGCACAGGATTTCCAGCATGTTGGAGCAGATAAATGCTTGTGTATAAATGCCTGTGGTTTTTCCCTATTTTAGCCTATTTTAATACACATTAAAATAGGCTAATGTGTATTAAAGTGCACGTGTACACATACCCATGCTGTGAGAAATAGAGTATGGAAATTCCTATAGAAAATGTGTACGTGTACACATGCGTGCGTGAGAGTGAGGTGATGAGATGGGTGTCAGCAAGAGAGAATGAGATCAAATGTCCCAAGAGAGAGCTCAGACTCTAAAATGAAAATAATTGCCCTCGTTACAGTCGTGGTACACCTTACTTTGTCCACAATAACAATTTTACTGTGGTCCTAACTTCTCAAAAGAAGTTAGGGAGCTGTTGCATGTTTGATGCAGTGTGATGAGCCCAGTGACTTACCCCCTCGCCGGCGCAGCGTCAGCCTTCTCCTTGCGACTCCTTTAGTCTGGTGGGCTCTGAGGAAGCATAATGATGGCTCTGGTTTCGGTCATCAGATGGATTCATTCGAATGATGGTGTCTTTTCCCTTGGCTCTGATGTTTGTGGAGAGGATGAATACTCTTCTGCGTGCCTTCTCATCCCGTCCAGCTCCGAGTAGCCCAGGCTGGCCGTGTCTTTTGGCCTGGTCTTGATGACGCAGCCTCTATGGTGGACTTTGTGGCTGTGAGTTGTTCGCCGTTGGTAGCAGCATGCCTTGCATCGCCCGTTGCCCATCCATCTGTGTTGCTTTCTGCTGTTTGTTTCTGGCCTGTGTTCAGATGCTCGTGATCCCGAGCAGTGCATAGCTGTTCATGTCTGATGTCTGCTCCTCTTTATATCTGCTTTCCTGATTCCTCCCCACCTGAACTGTGGTAGCTGGTCAGGTGGATTGTGCTAGAGGACAATCCTAATCAGAAGTGCAGCCATCAGGTTGTCCAGGCAGGGCCATTGGATACCTTTTGGAGCCGAAAGCTGGTTGCCCCCCCCAGGCATGGGAGGTGCTGGAGCAATATGCTTCTGCAACAACAGCCAGCACGCTGCTAGCACGGTGGCATGAGTGGAAATCAGGGAGAGGATGGTACCATACAACTAGAGAATTACAAGTCTAGTTCCTATACTAAAGAAAGGGGGAAAAAATGTGATCTGGGAAACTTCAGGCTTGTTAGGCTGGCCATATTAGCATGCAAGGCTTTGAAACACGTTTTGAAGGGACAAATAATTAAAGACAAGGTGGGGAAATGGAAAAAAAAGTATGAGGGAGGACGTGCCTGAGAAACCTGCTATCTTTCTTCTGAGACAAGGGGATTGTGGTGGATCTCATCTATCTAGACTTCATTAAAACCATCTGATACAGTCCCCCTGGGAAACTATTTGCTATGTTGGAGAAGCTGGGGATTAGTAAAAGAATTGCAAGGAACAAGATTAAGGGGAGATGACAACTGGTTAGGTTGAAAGGGGAGGGGAGGTCACGAGCAAAGTTATTCCAGGATTCATTCTTGGGACTGGACTTACGTTCATTTAAGAAAACCAGGCATGTACTAGTAAAATTGGCCTATTGCCACAGCATCAACAGAGGAGGAGCGGACTATTATTCAGGGGGAAGTAGTTGACCTTAAGAACTACACCCATAGAAGTGGGGCAACATTTGTAGTACAAACTCATGCACTTACGGACTAAAGCCAAGAGTTTCTACTATCATTTAGGGGTTCATCAGTTGGAAACAATTGAAGAGGCAAAAGACCTGGTGTACTGTCTGACTGACTGTGAGCCACCAGTGCAAAGCAACCATGACAGGGAGGCTCATTAGCAGGAGAGACATGACAGCATCAATCCAATCACCCAAGACATTGATGAGTCCTGATTCGGCATGCCGTGTGCTCCTCCTGTTCAAGAAAGATTATTTCAAATGGATAAAAGTTCAAAGAAGGTCTACAAGGATGATGAGGAGAATGGAAAGCCTGTCTTAGGAGAGGGCACAACGGGCCATATCTTAAAAGGTATTTAGGCATCTACGTGCTTATACAGTCGCCTAAACTCCCATTCAGCTCAAACAGGAATTAGGCACCTAAGTAAGATTTGGGATCCAGGCCTCCCCTCTTGCGATAGGATCTCCACTCTGGTCCTGGGTCTCAATGGGGGTTTCCACGCCTTTTTGGGTCCGGCTCTTCTAGCAGCGTGACACATTTTGCACAGAGAAGCAAGGAGAGGGGTGGGGTGATCCTTCCACCTAAATGCGTCGGGAGGGAAACACCAGGGAGGGAGAGGAGCTATTTAAACTAAAGGACAGGGCAAAATGGCATACCCTGGCCCTGAATCCAGTTAGACTGGGCACGAGCAGATGATTTTTTGCTGTTGGAGGAACGAGACTCTGGAGCAGCTTTCCAGTTGGGTTAGTGGGGCCAATTCGTTTGAAGACGGGGCTCGATCAGCTTGTGGAAGGGAGGCGACGCTGTGGTCCCCTTCCAGCCCTTTGTTCCCAAAGAGCAGTAGTGACAATAGTAATGGGTAGGAGGAAGTGTCGGGGATGTAAAACGTCCATTTGCTTGGAATAAGCATCGGTTTGCCTTTCTCCTGGCTCTGGTACCCGACCTCGTCCTAGCGCATTTCTGGCTAGGGTGGCGCCTGGCTGATTTACTGCAGCTTGATCACTTTTAACTTTCACCGCAGCTGGTTTGTTGCCCACAAACTGCACTGACTGTGTACCAAGATGTCCCCGGCCACAAATGCAGGGGAGCCTTGTTGTTTCTCCTGGCAGGATGCTCCTTCCCCCAGATCTTCTGTCTGGCTCTCCAGCAGCTCGATAGTTGCTCAGTAATCTGGTATTTGTATGATCCCAGATTAAAGTCTAAGTACCAGAGCAGAATAGGGTTAGTGTTTGGGTATAGTGCAGTGTCCTGGATTATAAGCTGGTGTACAGTAGGGATATGTGATCTGATATAGTGCCCTGCACTTCCATCTGGATCTCGTTTGATATTTGCCCTAATTTTGGTGCCTTGCAAAGAGGTCGAGTATTTGGTTAGCTCTGGGTACAGAAGTACCCCTTCCCTTCCCTTCGCTTCCCAAAATGCTTCTCTTAGGGCAGGGTGAGGCCTTGTGATGAGGGAGTCTGCGCGGTTGGCAGGGAATTCAGCTGTCAATTCAGTCTCTTTCTCTGAATTAAAAGGTAACAATTAAAAACTCTTCATTCTGTTCCTTGTAAGGGGGCGGGAGCAAGCAATGGTACTCCTTACGCACCCACAAGTCGTTTATTGGATTAGACTCAATATGTCTAGAAACAACCTGCTTTCAGAGGAGCTACACAATGACTCTAGTCTCGCTAAGCTTCTTCATTAATTAACTCCATCTGGCTGGCGTGCGTTCAGATAGGGAGATAAATTGTTTTGATCATTTGCTGTTTACATATTTTCTTGCAGTTTAGTAAAATACAGAGGCAGCCCACAATAAATAAACTCCATGCAAAAAAATATTAAAAAAAAAAAAAAAAAAGATGAAAAATGTGAGTGAATGCTGACTACGTGGGAAAATGAAACATAATCAGTATGGGGAAATTGAACGCGGAGTCAACACAAAGCTTATGCATTGGCTGTAACCGGAGGCCTGTGATTCTCAACCAGCGCGCCACGAGATCCTTTCAAAGGTTATGTGCAACGTTAGTATGGCGAGGTGTGCAAACACCTACACGCGAGTCCCGAAATAAGCCCGGAGGTTTCAAATAGGAACCCAGAATGTCAAAAACATTATGATGATCTTTCTGAGTTTCTTGCGACACAAGACTTGCTTTATTATTTTTCCATAGTCAAAAAATGTGTGCAAGTGAAAAGTTGGCATGTTCTGCAGGGTGCCTTAAGTCTTAAAAATGTGAGAGCCATTGCCCTAGGCACTTATGTGATGCACAGGCACAGTGCTGCAAAAGGTCCATATCATCCTGTATGAGAATACGTGACATTTCTTTAGCGCTAAAGGGCATCTGTTGGCATACACTGTGTATAAAGAGGTTGATTCACTAGCACATTAAAATCCGTGGGGATCACGGCACAGGGGACACAATGGTGGGAGTCTACTACAACCTCCCACCCAAAGTCCTGAGCTGGACCAGGAGTTTGCCCGGGAGCCGGCTGAGGGTGCATGCTCCAGGACCTTGGTTGTCATGGGTGACTTCAATTACCTGGACATCTCGTGGGAGGATCACTCAGCAAAATCCGAGCAGTTGCAAAGCTTTCTCTCGTGCGTGGATGACCTCTACCTGAC
>NW_017728931.1:140435869-140454416 GCF_001723895.1 Crocodylus porosus | reverse complement strand
TGCTTATCTTGCTGGGATCCTATGACCCCAGCTGACTTCCTGCCCTTGGGGCAGGGGGCTGGACTCGATGATCTCCCGAGGTCCCTTCCAGCCCTAATGTGTATGACATCTGCATTGCACTGGCCCACTCAGTGTATAAAGAGGTCGATTCACTAGTGTACCTGTGTTTCACTAGCACACCCTGCATATAAAGAGGTCGATTCACTTGCACACCCTGTGGTACTTGGTACTAGTGTTCCTGGAAGGGAAGGGCCAGTCCTCCAGCAGTGACTGTTCTGGCCCCCGTCTCAGGCGAGAAAGGCAGATGGTATTGCATTAGTCAGCTGCAGGCATTTGTCCAGAGCCTGTAAGGGTAAGAGATGATAATCTCACCCAAGGAGCCAGTGCAGCAAGAGCCCGATTCTGCTGGGGGCGGACCAGTTCCCAGAACAGGGGCCGTGGACACTCAGTGTTTTACAGAAAGCGCTTGGTATCTGGCAGGGCTGAGCACTTCAGAGGTCATTTCCCTGCTTTAGAGCGGAGTTGCTCAATTCCCTTTTCCCGACTTAAAGCCAAATCCCAGTCCAGCGGGAAGCGATGGTAAAGCACCCACTGATTTGACCAGGACAGAGATCCTAGCCTTATTATAGGGCTGGACTGAGGAAGGGGCAAGAGGCTGATAACACGGGTGTGGATCAGACCTGGCCCCACAAATCTGTGCCAGCCTCCCCCTCTTTAAATAGGGCTGGGGAGGGGGTTGGTTTTGACTCAGCTCTGAACCTGCCTCTCCTTTGGCTTCAGCAACACCCCCAGACAGCCCAGCTCAGCTGCCACTCTCAGATGTGTACGGCTGGAGGGGCCGGCCGGCCTCCAAGCACGGGCAAAGCCGGCTCCAAAAAGTGCTGGTGAGAAGAGGGCACGACGAGATGCCAAGTGGCGTCTGGAGGCGTCCGAGTCCGTGGACTGGCAGTAAAACACCCTCCTGCTGATGCCTTTCTACCTGAGACAAGACACAGAGCAGGTATCCTGGCTCCAACCTCATGACCCCATCAGAGGAGAGCCTGACCCGGGAGGAGGTTTCTGCACGGCCCCTTGGTCAGCAGTGGGTGGGTGGGGTTGGGGTTAGGGTTAGGGTTAGGGTGCCCTGATGCTTGAGGGACTGCACTCCTTAACGGTTCAGGGCCCAGCAACTAAGAGCTGCAACAGAGGTTGCATTTCCACACCCCTGCCCCCTTGCCTCCCAACCTCCGTGCAGCCGGCCTGACCGAGTGAGACAGACGCACGGCCGGCGCGGGGCTGCGGAGGACAGGGTTTCCATGGCAACAGGCAGCACATGGGAAAGCGCAGGACTGACTCTCCTGGCCCACGTGACTGGACAGCTTAGCTGGCAGGAGGAGAGGCGAGAGCCGGTGGGTCCCACCAGCCTCCACCCCCTGCGTATGCGCCTGCAGCCCTGTCTCCTCACATGTCTGCACATGCTGCCCTGCAGGCCCACAGGTGTGCGCAGTCGCATGTGCTCCCCTTGCACACAAGCACGCTGCCCTGCATGCTGTCAGTGTGCCTCCCCCACGCGCGTGCACAGCTCTCGCCCTACGTGCGCATGCTCGTGCATGCAGGTGGCCAGGCGTGCTCCCCATCACGCCACAACATGCTCCCTCATGATGCAGACACAGACGGAGCATGCTTCCCCCATGCACGCCCCAACCATTCACCCCTATGTGGGTCTGCACTGCTGTGCATGCTCGCTGCCCCTGGCATGAGTGCACCCGAAGGGCCTTGTGTCCTGACGTGCCCACTGCCCTCCCTCGCTGCCTTCTCCCCTTACGCACACACTGCTACCAGTCGCCCACTGAGCGATGCGTGCTCATTCCTTCTCTCTGTCTCTCGCATGAATGCACATATGCACATACATGCATGCATTGACATATATGCATGCACCCACGTACACCCTCCCCAGTAAATACCCACTGCCTGTTCGCACCCCCTCCTCAGGACATACCCGCTGCCCACTCACTGTCACCACCCCCAACCCCAGATGCATGCTCATTTCTTCTGCCCCTCGCATTCCCCTTTCCTTGCTCTCATGTGTCATTTCACCCTCCTGCTCATCCACGCTAAATGCCTGTTTTGGGTCCTGGGGGCATTTGGAGCAGGACAGTTCAGACCTGTGCAACACAGACCTGCCCCTCCTGTGACTGCCAGAGGCAGCTCTGGGGCTGCATGCTCTGCTCAGTAGAGTTGGTGGGTCCTTTAGCCAAAAGGGCCATCCCTGATGTGGAAGCCAATAGCCCCGTGTGCAACGCTGTGTGCCCCACTGGCCCCCTTCCTGCCCCCTCTCACCTGCTCCCTTTGCCTGATTGCAGGGGCACAGGAGGAGCTGGTCCATCAGCACCGCTAACGGCTATTGGACTTCTCCAGGCACAGCTTCCCTTCCTCCCTGAAGAGACTATAAAGGGCTGTGAAGCAGCCGCCGAAGATGAGAAAGCACCTGTATGTGCTGTGCTCTAGGGACCGGCAAAGGGACGTTATAAAAGCCCTGCTGTAATGGTGCTGGGGCTGCTTGGGACTTGACCGTCATTGCTGCGCTGTGCATCACGGCTAGCTGGATTTTCCCGGCAGCAACAGGGACAGAACTGCAGAGTCCAGGTTGTTATTGCTCCAGCTAAAGCATCAGCGTTAGCACTGCTGTGAAGGAAACCATGCTAGCTTGCAAGAATAGCGCTGTAGTATAGTCTAGGCTGGTTCACAGGACAGTAGCTGTTGGCACTACAGGGTCTGTGATGCATGCCGTCCCAGCTTCCTGCAATCTGTCTAGCAAGGTGTGTCTCATTGCACTCCCATCCCCTGCTGCAGAAACCACGTCTGCCAGTGATTTTTCCTGTTACCTTGCCTGGCAATCTCCGTAGAGGGTCTGCGGGCAAAATGGGAGGCACATTTCTTTTTCCTCTGAGTCCTAATTGCAATTCTGCAGGTCAGGGCTGGGCACGTGGGCAGGGCGTTGTGGGAGAGACTCGTGTGGCTGGTACCTGGGCTATATCTCATCTGCAGATGCATCCAACTTCAGCCTCCAGGGCTGTCACTGGCACCGGATTCATTCGAAAGATTTTTGTTCTTTAATAACATGAACATATCCTTTCATCTTTTCTTTAAAACGAGTGCTGTGGAGCAGCATGCAGCAAACCGGGCTGCAGACTTCTGACCAGCTCCTTAAAACCGAGACCTCTCACTGCCCTGTTGAGATAGCGAGTGGTGTTAAGGGCAAGTGGGGAAACTGAGGCAGAGCGGTCAACTAGCTGGGAGCATAATTCGGGCGCTCTCAGAGTGGAAAAAGATGTCATACTGTAAATGTCTGAATGTATTCATCTGCTCCAAAGCCCGTTGAGGCCAATGGAAAGATACCCATTGACTTCAGCAGCTGTTTGATGAAGCCCAGAGCTGCTAGTCTTGAGCTGCAGGTCACAAGCGTGGGCAGCTTGCTCCATTCTGGGTGAAAGCACCTTAAAACTCATTAAAGACTAGTTCAAAATTAGCAACGAGTGAAGTAGTAAGGGGGTGTTGTGAGTGGAGGCACATTAGCAGGATGGGGTTGATAGGACTGGAGGTCACGGGGGTGCGGTAGATGGAGGTGTTTCGGCATAGCTGTGCAAGCTGTAACGTTATGGCGTGCTGTCAGAAATCAATACATTATCAAGAGGCTAGGGGAAGCCCCGGACAAGAAAGGCAGAGGGTGCTGAGGCACGTGGGTAGGGTTAGGTTTAGGATGAACAGCAAAAGATGCTCTTGGGTGCAGCAGCGAGGCTGGGAGGGAAATTGGGACTAGGACGGCAAAGTGCTTTCTGTGGTAGGACCAAGGTGATAAGGTGCAGAGGGAGCTCCCTGGTGCCTGGCTGCTTTATACCTAGTCCATCCCCTCGCTTTATAGGCATCTGTTTCTGCAGCCTGCAGTAGTCGTGTTGGAAAATCTTCAAGCGGGCTGTGAATAGGGTTTTTAGTACCGGGAGGGGAGGGGACTGCCATGTTCTGCTCATCCCTGGGCCTTGGCTTGTATCCCCGAGGGGTGAAAATGGACCCTGGGTTTTGCTAGATGAGATCACCTATGTCCCTGTATGTATAAACAGAGTAGAGTTTCCCTATTTAAATACCCCTGCCATATCAACTGGTTGACCTGGCATTTGTCTGGCATCTAAAACCGTCGTGAAGTGTTGCTGTGGCCTGTTAAGAGGTCCCTGTGTCCCACCCCAGAAATGGCTGCATTTTTGTGCATCAGTTAAATGACTCCAGTCAAGCACAATCCCGTTTAACTTGAAGAGACTACTTGTGTGAGAAAGGCAGATAGGATTTGGCCTATAGCTTTAACAATCAGTTAGTAAAAGCAGTTGGGGATCCATTTTTGGATGAAGGTGCAGTGTAAAAAATGTAAATCTTTTCTTTAGTGTTCACTCTATGGTTTAAGGCCGTATTTTTATCTGATGGTAATATAAAAAGTTGAATGGTTTCCACTCAATACTAGAGGCTCAGGGTAAAAAGACAGCTTTTATAGCATATACAGCTCAGGGTGAACTTTTTAATTTAATCTCATAATGTATACTTGGGCATCAGAACTAAAGGCAAACTGCTTTCAAATATGCATGTATAAATATTTAAAGTATTTTATCCAACTCTTTCTCCCTTCCTGCTTTTCCCCCTGTGTTTTTTGTTTGTTCAGTAGCCTGCAAATATTTTTTCATTCTTCAGGTAGAGCAGTAAATTTGCATATGTTTGAAGAGAGTTTGCTGCCATTTGGAGCACATGAAAATATTCAGCATTTAGGGCCTAATTTAGCCAGCTGCAATGTGGCTGATTTCATTTAGAAATAGCTGTAGTTTCAGTCCTGGTTTTACAAGGGTCCATGGTTCAAGGTGCAAATACAGAGGAGAAAGGTGGTTCCTGCCTCAGAGCAATCCTACAGAGAGTCACTTTTCCAAACCTTCAGCCATATCAGCAGCAAAACCCTTTGGGCGGGGGGCTGGACTCCATGATCTACCCAGGTCCTTTCCAGCCCTAATGTCTATGAGTCCGTGAATCTATAAAGCGACCGCAGCAACCCTCAGGAAGTCCTGCTATTCCATTGAGGGGAGACGAGAAGCTAATGGCTGATTTTGCAGCAAAACCAGCTTTGATTAGGTATTAAAAAAAACTTTTTAAATATAAGGATGGTGAAGAGACTCCAGGCAGCGGTGGGATCCTTCCCTCTGGAAGGTTAAAGACAGGTTTTGCAAACAAGACAAGTCTACGTTTCCTCCTGCCCCTGAGCAAGGGAAGGGACTAAATGATCTCGAGAGACCTCTCCACCCCTGCCTTCCTGGTGGGAATCGGCACGGAGCAGGAGCTGCTGAGCGTCTGTGCCGGCTCTGATAGCTGAGCGTCCCAGGGCTCCCTACAGGCCATCCCAGGGCCCCGGGGTGGTACGGCAAGACTGATACCCTATTGCAGGCCAAGGAACGGTCACAACTGGCCTGGGTAACGCAGCAGGTTTGCAGCGCAGGCAAGATGAGCTCCCACGGCTGCTGCCTTGATCCCAGCCTGCTGCTTTCCATCCCTCCTCTTCCTCTGCCCTGGGCAAGTCTCCCTCTGCCTCAGCTATCCCTGTGCAACAGGGGGGTGACAGGCCCTCCCCACCTCCCAGCGGTGTCAGGAGGGTTGATCAGTTAATGTTTGCACAGCGCTTTGAAGCTGCCAGGGGTGGTCTAAGCACTAAGTATTAATCAATGGGTCTCTGAACACCCAAGCTAGATAGAGGAGCGAGTGAGAGACAGCCGTCCTCCCGTTTCTGTTCTCAGATGCTCTCTCTGACACATGCCATCGCAGTAAAAGGAAGGGGCTGAGACTGCCTTTGAAGTCAGTTGATTGCTACTGGTCCAAGACCTCACGCTCATTTCTAGTTGAAGGTGAATCGATGGAGTGATCTTCACCACGTCGACGAGGAAGGGTTGCGGGGGAGGAAAACCCACCCGGTTCTGGCTGAGATGCGTACGGGCTGTCAGCTGCAACAGCAGCCGACTGATTTATGTCTTAGGAGCTTTTTGAAGAGAACAAGCTACAGACCTCCGGCGGCGGGGAGCCAGCCGGTGGATTTTGCAGCATCTTTCGTCCCTGCGCGGATGGCTTGAAGAGGAGAGGCTCCTCTTTCTCCTTCATTGCCTCTTGTTGGTAGGGCCTTCATGTCTGGGGTACTCCCACTCCGGGAATGGGAATAGGATGCGTTTCCAGACGGTAGAAAGCACGAATAAACTTGTGTTTAAGACGCTTGCTGGGAGCTGAGTGTAATGCCTGGCTCTGCCACAGACTCACTGAGTAACCTCAGGCATGTCCCATAGGCCCAGACCCTCAAAGGTGTATACCTCGCATGAAAATCAAAGGGAGTTAGGTACCTAAACACCCTCTGAGGATCAGAGCCTTCGATTCCCTGGGTTTCAACTCCCCGTTCGTGAAATAGGGATGATGATTTTCTGTGTCAGTCCCTGCCCGTCTTGTCCAGTCAGCAAGCAAAGGCAGGGCTTGTTTCTATGTGCTTGCTTGCCAGGAAGCACAGCAGGGTTCTCAGTCTCGGGGCATGGCCTGAAGGGCCCGCAGCCAGATTAACAGCAAAAATGGCCCATGTGCTTGTGGACTTGCATGGATAAAAAGCCACGTGTTGCGGGAGCCCTGCCATTGCCCTGTAAGAGGCGGGGAGCCTGCAGGAATCCCTCCAGGTGTGAAGGAGCAAAGAGCTAGAAAGGGGATCCCTTACTGAAGCTGTTGGATGTGCACAGGACCTGGGACTGCGTGTGGTTTCCCAGCTCTCCTCAAGTGTCAGGACAGCAGGTCTCCTTGTATCCAGGCTTGGACCCAATCATCATGAAAGGGGCTGATAACTGCCTTGTCCTGCCCGCATGCCTTGACCCTGGCCTGGCTGGGCCACCTGTGGCCAACATCCCCATGGCCATGGAAGTCCTTTGCTTCAAAGCTGGGGCGGTGAAGAAAGATGCCCCGTGGTGACAACCTGGCTACTAGGGTGGGTGCTGACAACGAACAAACTCATTTCAAGGAGGCCCTCGGGCAGCAGCCACTCTGCTGGGCTAGGTTAAGTCCGACACGCATCCCTGATGCCCTCTAGTACTTAACTCTCTGTCCGTAACTCTTCACTCATTGTCTTTCCAGAAAATGAAACACAGATAGGGCCCCATTGCCATCCATCCTGGCCCAGTCAAGTGTCGCCAGCTGGAGGAAGGCAGCTCTGTGGTCGGCAGGAGGAAGGCTGGCCCATGGATGGCATTAGCTTGGGTTAGGTGACTTGCCCAAGTGCACACAGGGAGTCTGTGGCAGAGCTGGGGACCGAACCTGAGTACCTGGGAAACTCGGGTTCAATTCCCAGCTCTGCCACAGACTCCCTGTGTGCACTTGGGCAAGTCACCTAGCCTCAGTTCCCCATTTGTAACACTTTGCTAATAGCATTTCCGTAGTTTGCAGGGTCATTGTGACGTGCTCTGATCCTATGGCAGTGAGAGCCAACAGAGCACCTAAGAAGCTGCTGCCTCGTGTGTGTGTTGCAGGGGGAGAAGAGGGCAGGCAGGAGTGAGGACCCCTGTCACAGCATTTCTAAAGTCTCAGATTGCCTGACTCAAGCCTTGCCACCAATATCAAATTGCCACGAGCATCTGGGCCAGAAGGGCTGTATGCCCCAGTGTGATAGATGATGTGTTGATTTCTTTTTTTTTAATTTTTTTTTTTTAGTTTAACACCTTGCATTGATTCACGTCTTAGTTTGTAGATTGTATGAGAGGCTAATTTGAAGGCGGCCCTGCTTGTCGTCCATCAAATGCTCCAGGTACTTTGTCTTCATTTTGATTTGGCTGCTACTTCTCCGCTTTGCGGCTGGGAGCCTGCCAGGCAGCAGTGGGGTCTGCGGCTGGGAAAGTTACGCCGCAGGGCCAAAGACCGGCGACAAAATGTGCTGCTGACTAGACGGGAGGCATCGCCCATGCAGAGCGCAGCATCTCCCCCCTGCGCAGGCCGACTACAGTTCAATCCTGGGCCAGGTGCAGGTGCCCCCTCACTTCCCACATATGCCCTGGACAGAGGCACGGGCCTGTGTGCAGCTTGTCCAATTCTCCATCGCTCGGGGGCAGAGGAAGCCAGCTTTATGCTGTCTCACTTGCCCTCTTACAGCCGCTGGGAATTTCTCCCATCGCCGTCACCAAAGTCTGTGCAGTGGAGGTAGAGCAAAATCCCCACTTTGCTCTGCCCAAGATACCCCTACACCCCCCAGGCAGGACAGACCGACCCTAGGAGCTGGGCCAAAGAGCCTGTTTGTTTCTTCGCTTCCCTGCTGAGATGAGCTGCTGGTCTTTGCAGACGGAGTCATGGAAAAGGGCCATCGTAATAATGAACACCTACAATGCTGGCCAGCCCCAAGCTGCACCTACCAGTGCAGGATGCCATCGAGTCAGCTGCATTCAACAAGCAGGGATTTCATTGAAGAGGTCTTGAGCCATCTGGTCCCCTCGGATCTGTTCAGAAAGTTAAGCTTATTGTAACAGAGCTGGTCCAGTGGTGGTTAATTCAGTGTCAGCCCGTTCAGATCCACTCAATGGCTTTTCTAGTCCTATTGTATAAAAAAAACAGGCTCCATTGCTTGAATTTTTAGGATCTCCCTCCCACGTTCATATCAGTAGATCATACCAGGAATGATGGCTGCTGCACTATTAGTAGCCACGTATTGATGCCCCAGTGCTGGGTTGCTCTCTAGGGGCTGTTGCTGTCTTAGGGAGTGTTATCTCAATATACAGCATGGCCAACACTTCCAGGGGAAGTGTCGTTGGTAGGAGGTATTGCCACAGATGAGCACTGAACGTGCAGGCAGGATGCCACGTGCAAGGATAACGGAGAACAAGCCCAGCGTGTCTGCTGCTCCTTCCCAGCATTGGGATACTCTGCGGAGCGAGGCAGGTATAAAGCAGAATAGGGGAGCAAGTGGAGTTAATGCAGCATCAAATTGCTTTCACTTGTGTTTGCTCCCTGCAGTGCATAATCGAGTTTTCCAACCCTCTTAGCTAGTTTCCCTACTCTCTTACCTTGTTGGACTTAATAAGATTCCCCAGGTCTTTCTTCTACATGGATGAAAAGGTCAAGACACAGTAGTTGCATATACTTCCTAAGGCTGAGAAGTGTGTGTGCGTGCATGTGTGTGTGTGTGTAAGCAAGTATCTGGTGGCTCATGGGGGTTAGTGCCAACATGCAAAACCTCATGTCGCTCAGTCACCGTTTCCATTCCAGGCTAGGTCAGCGGTACTCAAATGATGGGTCTGCAATAGCCTCAGTGGCGTTACCAACTCTGGAGCCTAGTGAGCTGTGATCCACAGAAAGGTTTGAATTGTCCCCTTTAGAGGAAAAGTCAAGGATTTAAACTGCTGTTAAGAGATGGTTCCTCCAGGATAGCACAGATGGTAGAAAGGCGTGATGCATGGCCAGCTAGCAATGTTGTTCTGGTGGTAGAGCCTCATCGGCATTAAATTCACTGCAGCCAGAAGAGAGGCTCTCCAGAGAGGATACTTCATGATGCTCAGTTGTCTGTTTGGGGGCACTGTGCTATCCCTCTCCTTCGACAGGCCAGCGGAGCATCTCCTATTTGGTTGCAAAGTCAGGCGGAGATCCATCGCCCTGCTCGGTTACAAGCACCAGCTCAGAGACAGCCCTCTTGCTACTGAACATCAGCACCTCCATGGATTTAGGTACACAGTGAGCTGCAATGCTGGGGTCCTTTGCTGAATCTGAAATCAGCAACATCTTAAGGCTAAGTGCCAGCATGTGTATGTTGGCCAGCTAAGCCGAGGAGGTGTCTGCTGAGGCAGGGGATGTTAGCGAGGGAGTTTAGATGATAACTTAAAGAGCATGTGTTGGAGGGCGGGTGCTTGTGCTTGCAAGGTAATAACTACAGGCAGCTAAAAACAGAGAGTCGGGATCCCCAAGGCTGAAGATCAAGGTTGTTTTAGTTGAGTGACCAGGAGACCTCATCCCCTTGTTAGGAGTGTAATTTCGAACCGTCTCTCCCTTCACACCCACCTACTACATTAGGAGGCTTGGCTATTGTTGCCAATTATATTTTATTTAAGTGCTGATGGTGGGAAAGGCAAAAACATACATATGTCTCATGCCCCAAGGAGTATCCCAGCCAAGCACAAATACAAGTGACCCTGGAGGGCCGTCTCTTCACCTTCAGAGCCAAAAGCTTGATCCCCTCCCTGCCTACAGCCTCTGATGCTGCTAGTATATATATATATATATATATATATATATATAAAAAAAAAATTTAACTGCAATATTTTTTTGTTTTGTTTTCAGGCTAAAATATGTTATTCGTTCTAAGAGTGATCGTTTTCATTATGTGTTTCTTTGGAGGTGAGGAGTGGTTATGCAAAAAGGATCATTTTTATGTAGAAGATGCTCTCTGAGGACCCTAATGTTATCAAAATATATCTCGGATAGGACGGAGGGAATGTGCATCCTCTCAGCCTGTTCTGTCAAAGCCTTCACTAAGTTTTATACCAAAAATCCCATAATAAATTTGTTAACATTCCTCCGGTCCCCAGGTTAGGGCCAGAACCGGTCCGGAGGGTATACAGCTGACAGAGCCCTCGAATGACCTCGGGGCTGACCGTCCCAAACTTTTGAAGCAGAAAAACCCTCCTTGCCCCGGAGCTGGGATTGGCCGTGTTTACCTAAGCAGCACCTCTCGCGTCCCACTTGGCCAATATTTATACCACGGAGGAGACGAGGGTTGGGCTCCTCCACGCTGGCGGCGGCGAAGCTGAAGTGTCTCCCTGGGTGCTGGTAGGAAATCCTTGGAAAATCTTTAATTTGCTGGTCGGCTTGCAGCCCGCGGTGCCAACTTTGCGCACGTTGTCTCACAATTGGCCAGAGGGAGGTAAGGCTGTTTGAGGGTGATATCTTGTATTGGGCCGATGGCGCGGACGGGATAAAGCTTATCCGGTGTGAATGGAGGGGCCTGATGAAGAAGGCCTTGCATTCAAAAGCTTGCCTAACTTTATCCCAACCGCGCTGCCGGCCCGACGCAAGGGATCGTCCACAGAAACCCTTGCCGGTTGTATAATTCCTGAACCGTCACAGCGACAGCGGCGCGTTTTTATGGGCAAAGCAGTTCGGCTCAGATAAGTTGGATGCCGTCCCTGTGTGGATATTTTGTTCTGAAATCTCGTGTGTGGGTGGAGGGGGTGTTGCTTTAGGGCAGCAGAAATCATCAGTGTTTGTGTTTGACCTTTAAAGTCGGATCCAATCCTGCTTTTCTCGTCATGGGTAATGAACAGTCCTGTGCCCACAACAGTGAGAGAAAGCAGAAGCTGATGCACTTTCAGCTCAGTACATTGCCTAAGGCACACGACTACCTGGTTGTTCAGCGGAAAGCAAATGCATCCTAAACCCAGGCTAGTGGCTCTGTGCTTCACGTGGGGCACATTGGGAAATTCGGCTTTGCACCCTGAAGCTTGTCATTTCATTGCCTTTATCCTAGTGCATATAGCTATGGCAAGGCTCTTGTGCCTGGCCGATTAAAAACACTCAGTGCCCCTCCTTAGACAAGGTGCAAGCTTGCCCTGCAGTGTATCCCCCTGCAGCCTCCGGTGTCTGAGACTCAGTGGTGGGTGACTGCACGCCGTGCTGGCCCTTTAGCTGAGCTAAAAGAAGTGGGTGAGGTAGTTTTCACAGTGATGAGCATTGCGACTTTTCAGAAAACTGGTAGTTACTTGGGGGTAATACCAAGGTAATCGCTACTTCAAACCTTGAGCTGGTCATAGGGGTGAAGAGGGTATTTCCCCATCGTGAGCACTTATTATAGACATTTTACCATCAGAAACTGCCATGTCTGGAGGGAAAATATGATGTGGGACCCGTGCACTCAGCTGGAATCTCCTTCTGTCCTCTGTCCCTGTCAGAGATTTCTTCTTTTCACTCTTCGGAAACTGAAGGACCCCAGTCGGCTCTGGGACCGGCCCAGTCTTCAGACTCTCACTTACCTGAACTGTCTCATTGACCCTGAATCGTCCATTTGCATCATAAAGACCGACTCACCCGAGTAAGGCCTGCCGGATAAAACTCTAGTGCTTACTTCCTGAGCAAAATAGGCAAAATAACTGGAAGGAGACCCAGGCCCCTTGCTACGTGTTGCATATATCGCACAATTAACCGGTTAATCGCACAATACATTTAGACTGACCACACGTGCAAGGTAATGATCACATGATAAAAAAATGGCCACCCAGCTATAAAGTTAGTGCTTGAACATGTGTAGCAACTCCGATCCAGCTTGCATTTGAAAGTGCAGCAGGGCCTCCAACCTCTGTTGACCTTGAAGGAGGCACTATTTTTTTTTTTTCCCCAAGGTAGCAGCCTTTTCTCATGCTGAGCCATGAGGATGTGTAAAGTCATCCCAGGCATCTCCCTTTCCACCCCCAGCCTTGCCCCTGAGCGAGCAGACCGTGGTGCTGATCAGTGATGGATGAGAGAGAGCTACTGATGCAGTATTTCCCATTATCATGTCAATACAGCGGTGTTATAAATTGCATTCATACTGCCATGACGGCTGCTGCTATGATCTCCGACTGCTCTGCTAAAGCTCAGGCTGCAGGGGCTGGGGGTGTTTTGTATTTGCGAAGCCGGCTTTCATTTGCAGACGCCTGACTCATTGCCAGCCTGGAGGCAGCTCTCTCTTTCCCCCCCTCCACCTTTCTGCCAGGGCAGTCCTTTTTTGTGGCTAGCTGCACTCTCGTGGCGCAAGCACCCTGGACTCGGTTCACGTCACCCGTTTGCTTGCGCAGTGCGGAGCAGCTCTGACCAGCCCCCGCGTTGCCCCCGGAGAGCCGGGAGGAGGACGCCGTGGTTGTTGGGATGGGACAAGCCTGAGCTGGCGTGGCCGGGCACGTGCTCTCCACGCCGTGTGCCTAGTGCGGCTCCTAGCCCCGGCTGTGCCGGCGACAGAGGGCAGGCATGCGGGAACGCGGGATTGTATTTCTCATTGCATTTTCAGCTCAAGCGCGCTGGGCTCGTAAGCTCCAGAGCTGTCTCCTGTTGGCGATTCGCTGCAAGCAAACAGATTTGCACTTTGGTGGGTAATAAATGAGCATGGGCTCAACTCTTCTCCCTGTTACGCCCGTAATGAAGCAAGTGGGATCATGCAGCTTAGTGGCTTCGAGGCCGTATGTGGCTCTTCCCCTTAGTCGGCGCTGGTTCACTTGCAGCGGGGAAGGACAACTCGGTGGCTAACACCGCCTTCAGGGAGGCTGAATCTTTCTCCCCTTCAAAAGGACGCTCCTTTGGGGCAGGGAGGGAGGCTCAGTCGGACAGCGGGCTCTTGGTCAGGATGCAGCTATAAGGCTGGGGCGCCCTGGAAGGTTTGTTCACCCTGGACATGCTTGGCAGCTGCTGCATCGGCTGGGATCTGGATTTGGGACCGAGAGGCAAAAAGCTTCAGCCCCTGTTTCCTTTCCCAGTCACCTAAGCTTGGTGGGATCTGAACCGGTGACAGAAATGAAGGCTCTCCACCCCAGGCAATTGAGCAACAGAGCTACTGAGGTGCTGCTTTTTATGATACGTAAATGAATACAGAATAAATGGAGCCGACAACACGGGTCTATGGGCCCATATCGTGTCTACAGGAGCCAACCTGGAGCTCTGGGAGCCAGAAAGGTTGGAGCTGTGGTCCAGCATTTTCTCTTCCTGCCACTCAATAGACACTCAGCGATGGGAAACATAGTTTTGTTTTGTTTCTGGAGGTTTCACTTTATGATTTAACAACCTTTCCCCATCTTTTTCCTTGCCGACAGGTAAATTCTACGTGCCGCTTGGAAAAAACGAAGTACGAAAGCACTATGCGTCAGAAACAAGGATGTGCCAAGATATCGGCTTTGTGCCTAGATTCCCACGTATTGGCTGCAATATTCCCAGCATGCAGAATTGTATACAGCATGTTCAATTAATGGAAACAAGGAAAATCAAACTAAGAGGAAAAAGCGTAGAGATAGAGGAGGAGGAGGACTGGAAGGAGTGTGCGGATTTATTTCCTGCCTATCATTCACATCTCCTTAGAAAATTTAGCTGTACAGTTGTAGGAAATGGTTTTCCCCTAAGTTTGCCATCTGTTGGATGTGGTCCCTTCTGTTGGGGCCAGGCCAGTCTTTTATTCCTTTATTCTTTGAATGGACGATTTGCTTTTCTGATGTAGCTGGATATAGCCCTCCCCTGCGTTTGCGGCATATTGGACCTGTTGCCAGGTCTCTAAGATCATGTTTGTTCAGGTGTTAGTATCATCTCAGGAGCTTGGGATAATAGGGCGTGGCCAAAACGTATGTGCAAGTGCAGGTCTTTCTTGCCCACACATCCAGGATTCATCAATGGGAGTAACTTGAACTCTGTACAGTCTTTGGGGCAATCATTCCACCCTAAAGATGATTTCAGTGTTGTTGTCGAATGAGACAAAATCAAAGGTCCATGAACACTTACTCAATCTATTTCAGAACAGACCAGAGATATTTATTGCCATTTCTTTTCTTCCATTTTTGCCTCACTACACTTATCTTAACACTTTGGTGGGTCATTAGGAACATGTCCAGTGAAGCAGATGGTCTGGAGAAGTTGTATAACATTGCAACATTTGGCACTTCAGACCGTGCAGGTGTTTGCTGGGCCAAATTTTGCGGAGAGTGGGTGAAAGACTTGAATGTTGTGTGTTGTACTAGCTCAGGAGTCTTGTGGGTGGAGCGACTCAGATGCAGTGCACCTCACGCGGCGTTTCCACGTGCTCATCTCATCCTCCCCAATTTCTAGCGTGGGGCCCTTACATGACACGAAGGTGACCTGTGGAGTTCATCCCTATCTGCTAGACTCTGTACGTGGTGGGGATTAGAGCTTTTGGGACTTCGCAGAATCTGGATCCCAATGTAAGTGCACGTGGCAGAGCGGCACAGCTCCTTCTTGATGCTCACTGAAGGAGGCGTTTCATTTGCATTAGCTTATGTACCACTTTGCTTATTAAAAGACTTATAGATCATCCTTAGATAGCTATCAAAATCGAAGGCAATGTATATATATGTGTGTGTATATAATATATATATAATGTGTGTGTGTATATAATAGATATGTGTATATGTATGTATATGTGTGTGTAATATATATATGTGAGTGTATATGTATGTATATGTGTGTGTGTGTAATATATATATATGTGTATTATAATATGTATATATGTGTGTGTATAATATATATGTATATTTCTATCTCAGATTTTGGCAGTCTCCCTCTCTCTCTATCTCTAATCTCACCTTGGATTTTGGTAATTGTTCAACAGGGAGCTACAGTCTTTTAAAAGAACTCCCTAAAAGTCTGCTGTCCCTTCTAGGTTTTTTTTTTTAAAGGATATCTGTAACTCTCTAAATATAATATAGGAGTGGACAGGGAGGTGGGGAATGGTTTTCCCAGCGCACAAACATTTTCAAGATTTCAAAACTTTTTTCCATTCCACACTGGGAGAAAAATCAAGATCTTTCTTAACCTTTTATGAACATCTCTGAGAGGAAGGGAGGATGGGAGGGAGGGAAGGAGAGAGAATAGCAAATAACCCAGTGCCTAGTACTCATCTGGGATGAGTGCCCTAACCACTGGGCACTTGGTTATTTTCCATCGGGTCTTTATCTCACTCCTAGACCTGCAAAACCTTCCTGACAAAAGTTTAATCATGACCGACCCTTGGCCGTGACAAGTGTTGATTTTAACAGATTGGCATTTTCTAAAGTAAATCAATTGCATTAAAGCTATCCCGGCTGGCTCTATGGGGATATTTGCAGTGACATCCCCTGAGCACATATACTCATCCAGGGGAGCGCGTGCATTTTTTATCAGGTTCATTTCCCCACTGAGGCCGAGCCAAATAGCTTCCTATTTACCCAGGTCGTTAGTGATTTATATGATAATTGGTTTAAAGTTGATTTTAACTATTTGATTTAAATCTCTGGGGATTCGTATTTCTAGATGTTTTCAAGCCCCTGGATATTCCACTGATGAAGCAGGGCTTGGTGTATATATACTTAATTGGTCCCGATGCCAATTAGTCCAGAATTATTAATTTCCTATCTGGACAAGAGTCTGAACCTTTCAATGAGTTCTAATCATTCGAGCATCGATCTTTGTGCGTTCGACAGCAAAATTAGGACGTCATTGCCATAGAGTATGATATACCCCAGGGCCACACGCCCCGGTTTCTGGCTTCCCGTGCTAGCGATTGTAGCCCCATCGTGGAGAGCAGCGGGGAGTGGTAGCTGCCCTATCTGGTTCCTCTCTGTAATGAAAATGGTTGTGAAATATAGTTATTGGTGATCACCTAGAAGGAGGGGATAGTGCCGGGCAGTTTCATCCCGATGATGAAGTGGTCGCTGAATCCCACTCTCTCAAGGACTGTAAAGAGAGACTCCCAGACAGCTGTATTGAAGGCGTTTTCAGCATCCAGCAATAATGCTTCCAAAGATTCCTCCGAGTGCTGTGATATTGCAGCTATATCAGTGAGTTGCCTGAGGTTGTCTTACCAAGGCCTCGATATAATAAATCCAACTTGATTTGCATGCATAATTTGAATGATAACTTTTTCCAAGGGCTTTGGCTTGAATCTGCACATTGCAATTTATCAGGGAAATGAGCTGCTTATTGTGCAGTTAGAAAGAGTTAGCAGACTCTTTTTTCTAGCTGGGGCATAACAAATATAACTGCCTCAAGCAGTCGATAATCTTATTGCTCCTTTCTTTGGAGTGTGCTGTAGTTCGGCCCCTGATATAATCCTGCTCTTTCCCATAATATTGCCCTTGACAGGACTGTGCAATCACTAGTTTCATAAAAGATAGCCGGCTAATTGTTAATTTAAGCCGCAAAGGTGGCTTCCATATGTATGGAGGTAGTAAGTCTTCATATCTAACTACCGACTGACATTCACGCAGTCTGATACGGGGATATTAAAAAGTAATCTATCCTCTCGTAGCTAGGGGGAGAGGCAGAAAGAAAAATGATTTTGCAGAGCTTGAAAGTCACAATATACCTATCAGACCCAAATCTGGGATAATATCGGATGCCTGTTGCTGCAGCGCTGGGGACGTTCCTGGGAGGACGGTGGGGTAGGTGCCCATCTGTGGTACTCGGGTAAAGAAGCCGTCGAAGAACTCGTGTTGGGCCAGTGCACTTGAGCTGAGGGTAACGCACACGAGCATTTAGTCTGACATTTGCCATCCCACATCCCTCTCTGGTGGGGTCTGGTTTTTGCTCGGCGATCTGGGGTGTTAATCATCTGTGTGACTCGAGCTTTAGCACTGCAGGAACTAGAAAGAGCTGCTCTCACGTCGTCCCGCTCCACGTTTTGGACCCGCCGTTCCATTAGACGAGTCTCCTTTACCTTAATGATGTCCGCTGTTTGCTTTGAAAGCATTGGCTTTTTTCTTTTAATGGGATTATTTAGCTAGGTCTGGTTCCGGGAGACACAATTAATGTGATTGGGCATGTTGGCTGTAATTGAAAAGCGATATTCTGTTCAGACAGGCGTTCGTTTGCTTATTGGACATGCCCTTTTTTTTTTTTTTTTTAACCAAAGCTTTGAAGACAAGTTTCAGGTGTTAATCAGGTCTCTGACCTGCCTGGTCCAGTCTGTGTGACACACTGGAATTGCTCGGCAGCAATTGAGATAGTCCAGACACAACCTTTTGGCTAAATAATAGCTCCTTTGTAGCAGCCGTCCACAGAAGAGACAGAGCCTGGGAGACGGCAGCAAGCTTCTCCTTCAATCAGAAGGAGTACAATCAGTCAGGAGGGTGTCTTGTCCTTTGGAAGTACGGTTTGCTTTGGCCTGCTGTAGCAATAGCAGTTTGTTAGGAAGCTTGGATCTGAATTCACAGCCCCGGCACTGAGGAAGGTTGCACGGAAGGTTTAAAATAGATCTATGCCTCTCCCCTGACAGTCAGTTTTCATGAGGATCAGGACTTACATCGCAGCTGTGAAATAAGGTTTGGCCTTAAAATAGTGGGTGCATTTCTTTCTTTGCTCCCACAGTAATAAGACTGGCACCCAAGCCAGGCAAGTCTTTAAAGAAAACCTGCAAAGATTAAGATGGAAAGTACAGGCTCTTCTGTCAGGCCTCTGGCGCTCTCGGCTTTGCTCCAGGACCCCTGCAACCAATGTCACATCCCTGCCATGGCCACATGACCCCAATGACACAGCTAGGGGCATTGATCTGGACAATGCTGGACTTTTCGGTGATTGTGTTGTGATGCCATTGCTGCTGCTGCTGCTGCGTATCACTGTAGCACCTCGGGCAGACCAGGTTCTTTGGGTAAATCTGATACCTTTTATTAGACCAACTCAATGGCTGCATGCGTACCATTATTTCGTATTTCTTTATTACTTATTAGACCAACTCAATGGTTGCATGCGTAGCATTATTTATTATTTCTTTATTACTTATTAGACCAACTCAATGGTTGCATGCGTAGCATTATTTATTATTTCTTTA
>NW_017728931.1:140366445-140435769 GCF_001723895.1 Crocodylus porosus | reverse complement strand
TCAATGGTTGCATGCGTAGCATTATTTATTATTTCTTTATTACTTATTAGACCAACTCAATGGTTGCATGCGTAGCATTATTTATTATTTCTTTAGTATTTATTAGACCAACTCAATGGTTGCATGCATAGCATTATTTATTATTTCTTTCTTATTTATTAGACCAACTCCATGGTTGCATGCATACCATTATTTCTTTATTAGTTCTTAGACCAACTCAGTGGTTGCATGCATACCATTTTTTCTTATTTCTTTAGTATTTATTAGACCAACTCAACGGTTGCATGTATGCCATTATTTCTTATTTCTTTATTACTTCTTAGACCAACTCAATGGTTGCGTGCATACCATTATTTATTTATTATTTATTAGACAAACGCAATGGTTGCATACATAGCATTATTTCTTATTTCTTTAGTATTTATTAGACCAACTCAATAGTTGCATGCATACCATTATTTCTTATTTATTAGACCAGCTCAGTGGTTGCATGCATGCTAGCCTCTGGCTTCTTTACTATTCCTTCCATCCAGGAAGAGCGGCACACACCAACTGCAAATGCATCCTCAGTCTGACTTAAGGGTATTTATACCTGAAAGCTTGCAAAGGAGACTTTTCCCAACTATTTGAGTTGGTTTAATAAAAGATGTCAGATTTACCCAAAGAACTTTGTCTGCCTACGGCTACAACCTACACCCCTGTAGCTGCAGCACCTCAGACCCCGAGCCATGGACCAGAACTTGACTGTCAAGCAGTGTAAAAACCCAGAGCAGGATGGTCCCTGATCCAAGTAGCTCACACTTAAAGCAGAAGACAAAAGACACCGATCAGTCAGTACAAAGAGGCAATGAGATGGGGCAAGTCATTGTTATAGGCAGCAATCTCCGTGCCTGTGTAACTGTTGTCAGTTGTCTTCCAGCATCTCAGCAGAGAATCTAGATGGCGATAACGTGTGAGCTTGGCGGTCCATCATGGCATAGGAGAAAGCACAAAGACAGTTGTTCGAAAAAGTAGCTAGTGGACAATGCTGACTGGGCTCATGGGTCTCCTGGAGGCAGTAGCTGACCTCATCAGGAGTGTCTGACAAATGATAAGGAGAGCGGAAATAGGCCACGGAGGGCCTTGAAATGATGACAGCTAGTGATGACAACAAGCTTGTGTTTGCAGTAGAGAGTGGAGGCGATGGACAGACACGCAGGCGTGTTCGAAGGAACCGACCAAGAAAATGATCTTTGCTGCAGCTTTCTGGATGGATACAAGTGGGACAGAACTGCCTTTAGAAAGGATGCCGTAATAATCACCACACCGGAGGATGAGACCTTTAGCTGTGTCTGAATAGGAAAGGCCGCGTCTTTGAGAATCTGCTAGATCAAGACTTGCCTTGGATGCGAGGACTTGGAAGGAGGTGACACCCAGGTTACGGGCAGGATGTTGATTGCATTGTGCCTGCCCACGACGGAGGCAGTGGAAAGGGCTTTTTTGAGGGGAGGGGCTCGGTTTAACCCACGCTGAACTTGAGCTGACAGCTAGACATCCATGAGGAGACGTCTGAGTGAGAGAGAGAGATGCTGTGATTTTAATTGGGACAGGAGGAGACGGGTCTGGTACAGGGGGAGCGGGCCTGTGAGTCACCAGTGCAGAGAGAGCTGCAGGGGAAATGATCCCTGAGACGGTGCAGAGGGAGAAGAGGAAGGGGAAAAAAAAGGGAAGCAAGGACAGGGCCCCGCGAATCCTCTGCAGAAGGCCAGAGAGAGGGGAGGAGGACGATCAAAACTGGCTCGTGGGCTAAACTTAGCAGCACAGAGCCCAGCAGCGCTGTACACACCACCCTTTGATCCCGTCACTGCTGCGAGCCATTTCAGCAGGGAGCCAACCCCGCCAGAGACGGTCCTGGGAAACTGAGGCACACACAGGGTGCGTAATTGTGCCCTGGGTCAGAGAGGAAGTCTGCGACAGAGCCAGGAATAGAAAGCCAGCTCCGCTCGGCTCCCGGTCGCATGCCTCATCCGCTGCGCTCTCTCCCCTCCAGGCAAGCATCAAGGCAAATACTCAAACCCATCAAGTCTGCGTGGAACCAGAGCTGAGTCAAAGGTCAGCGCACAGGCACAAAGATGCTCGTATTTACTGACCGCTCGTCTGGGCGGCTGTTGAGCATGAAAGTCGGCCTCGCTGCTCAGGCAGGGTCAGAGGGGTCGCTGTGGGGAAATGATTAGTTGCTTTAGGGAAAACAAAAATTGTACAGAGAGGGGAGCGTTCAGGGTTGATCTGCTGGAGATGAGCTGAGTTACAGCTATATCAACAGCCGGGCCCTTGAGAGACGGGCCGAGGAGCAATGCATTCTCTGTGGCATTTTAGGAGCCTTTGCCCTGCTGGACTTACGACAGTGGAAACAGTGCGGGAGGGAAAATAGCACACAAACTCACCTTGCTGTGTCACCCATCGCTCTCCCCGCGCTTGGAGGGAGAAGTCTGGAGTGGCAGCTGCATTACCAGAAAGAAAATACCAAAAATGCTCATGGCTCAGTAAAGCGGAGCAGGATACAAGCAGCAGGTGCTGTCCTGCTGCCTGTCAGGACATCTAAGCATGGCCACAAACACCGAGAAGGCATGTCGCTGCAAGATGATGCTACAGATGCCCTTTGGCCGGAGCATCAGAGTTCATAAGCCGAAATGTGCACCTCTGCCAGCACAAAACGAGCACAGCCAGGTTAGCTCTGCTGCTGCTCGAGTGCGTGTGGCATGGGCTGCTTCATTTGCTCCGAAGCAGCATGGAAGAGGAGGAATTCGGTTTGGGGGGTCAAAGCAGTGGACTGGGATTTAAGAACCGTGGATTTGTTTCAGTTCTCTGTGACCTTGGGCTCAGAACGTCAAGGGGATTTAGGTGCCTCACCAATGGAAAGCAGGAGGAGTGAGGCTGCTGGATACCTTTAAAAAACTCCCTCTTCAATATCTGCTGGGGCATCTACATGTGCATCATTAATGCACTTTAGTTAATGTGCATTAAATCTAGTATCTTTGGACATTTTTACATGTGCTCCAGAAGGAGCTGGGGGTGCTTTAACTAGCAAACCACGCAAATTAAAAGCACCTGATCGTCATGTGTATTAGCGTCGTCTGTGCGAAAAATGGCAGTGGGGTACTTTGGACTAAAGCTGATCGAACAAGCTTTAGTTCAAGGCACCCTGCTGCCATTTTTCAGTGCGGGGGCGCTGATGCACATGACGCTGGAGTGTGGTAATTTCCGTGCCCCAGCAGATTCAATTGATCGAGTCTGCTCTGGCGTGCTGGATTTCCAGTGCATTGGAGCAGGCTCCCTGCATGCCTGTAGGAGCCCTTCATTGTGAGGTACTAAGAAAACGCGCATTGGACATGCTTAATGCACGTTAACTAAAAAGCATGGTCTTTAAGTGACACTTAATGCACATTAGCCTATTTTAATGCACATTAACTAAATAATGCACATGCTTTAATGCACATTAAAATAGGCGAATGCACATTAAAGCATGTGTGTAGACATTGTGTCTCTTAGTTCTCCATCTGTCAGAAGGGAGAAGATAAAACTCACTCTCCCCCAGCCTTTTGTCTGCCTTATCTATGTCTATTATAACATCCTGGAGGCAGGAGCTGTTCCCTGCTATTAGCCAGGACAGAGGAAGACACAAGAAACATTGACTGAGCCATCGAGGTGGTGCTGCAGTAAAAGCGGTCAGGATGGTCATAGCTGTCCAGTGCCCACGTTGTAATGCCGCACCGGAAGTAGATGTCCTACCAGCAGCAGCTAGAGGTGTTGCTCAGCAGTTTCTGGGAGTGGAAGCATAGGTTCATTAGTGTTTTAAAGTGTTTCACCAGCATAAAGCCCCAGAAAAGTGTTAAATGTTGCTGCCGTTGTCATCTTCACTCCCATCATTATCAGACTTGCTTACCCTGGTTTCCTACACCCACAAGACATCTGTGCTCCAGATGAGACACAAAACCAAGGTTTTGACCACGTGATGCAGGTAGTGATTCCCTGGCATTTTTTCCAAAGTGAACTCCAGCATCCATCCCATTCGGGGAATTATTTGCACCCACGTGTAGTCCAGGTGCACCAGGGTAAGGAACGGGTAAATAGTAAACCAGTACAGATACTCGCAAATCAAGAACAGGTAAGTAGTAAACCAATACGGGTAAGCACAAATCAAGAACAGCTAAGCAGTAGGTGGGTGGCAGGGAGGGGTCCCAGCAAGGATTTCAGTGGGATCATATGCCAACGAATCAACAACTATCATTACACAGGAATAACGGAATATAAGGTGCTATCTTACAAAATATGAGGCACATAGCATCAGCAATAAAACTTAACTCTTTAGGGGTCCCCAAGGCCTTGACAGGTCCTGAGGTCTTGCCAGCGCTCCAGGGACCAGTGTGGGGAAGACCCTAATGCCCCTTGGCCCTTTCACAATCCTGAGGGAGCCTCCAAGCTCAAGGGCCCTCTCCCTTTGGCTTTCCTTCTAGGAGCCTCTTACTAGCTGGGAGGAATTACCCCTTCCCTGTGGGAATCCTTTTCCCCGGCAACCCACGACTCTGGGGCCCTGGATTAGGGGTCCTCATCCCCCTCGGCCAAGTTGCTCCTCACGTGCAAGGCCTCCGAGGCCACTGGCTCCCCTCGGGCCGTGGGCCAGTGGTGGCCCTGTGCACTGTTGCGTGCACCGAGGGCTCTGCCTTCTGCTAGGGGTTGGCAGCCCGGGCCGCCTTGTGCAGCGCTGGGGCTCGGTCCACTTCTGGACCCTCCGTGCAGGGTTGTCTGCACTGAGCTGCTGGCCCTGTGCCGGTGGCCGTGGACTGACCGGAGTTGCCCCGAGCAGCTCTCAGGGGTCCCGATCCCTCCCAGATCGCTCCGTGCTGCGCCGCTGGCGTCGCATCCTGGCTGCTTGCCTGGGACTGGGGACCTGAGCTACCTCATGCAGCTCCCAGAGTCCCGGCTCTTTGCATCCGAGGACCTTAAACCATATTACAGGCAGGAGCGAATTAAACTCCTCGCTGCCCCTGTGAAGGGTTTAAGCGCTATCCCTGTCGCAGGGAAATTACGGGGCTTGTTCGTAGGTCACAAAATCAGGTCCCCAATGTCAAGACCTGACCCAGACTCCTCAGACCATTCCCTCTTCGGTGCAAATATGAGCTACTTTTTCACTCTGGGGTCCACCCCGTGCTAATGTGAGTCCATCGTCTGGTATCCTTCCGGAGGAGGCTCTGAGCTTTGTTTGAAACGAGAGCCAGAAATCTGAATTTGGTACTTGCTGCTGCACTGGCGATGCCCTGGGAGGGTGGTTCTCAATCGCGCTGGACTCGAGCCTTATTGGACTCAAGACACCCCTCCATAGCTTTAGTGAATCAGCGGCACCCAGTTTCCAAAACTAATTCATTTATTACGGTACTTATGCCCTGGCAGAAGGGGTGGGCAGCAGGGGCAAGCCTGAGCCTGTGCTTCTCTGCTGATCTCTTCACACCTCAGGGCACGCTTCAAAGCATGCTAGGGTGCCGTGGCATCCTGGGTGGGAACTGCTGCCCGAGGGCAAAGCCTTGGCCTGGGTTTTTCCGCCCTGGCATGCAAGCGTGAACAGCTGAGCCCATTTGGGGGCTTTTTGCTCTGGGAGTCCAGTATGCTTGGCAGAGATGCCAGCTGCACCCTGCATGTGGCAGCATGCCTTGGGTTTACGTTCAGACTCTGCGCGTATTCTGGGTCCGCTCCGTGAAAGCCCAGTTGTGACCCTCTGCCCTTCTCTCGGAGACCCGAGGAAGGCTACGTGTCCTTCCCGACTATACAGTGGGTCCGGTAAAAAATGTCACCAACAAAAATCCTTGCCGCTTGCATTTTTCTTTGGGCCTTCACAGCTACAGCCTGTGAATATGCTATTCAGCATGAAGCCTCTTGTCCAGTGGGAGCGGATCCGTCTTTTGCGTTCTTTGGTTTAATTCACTCCAAAGTCGGGCCGGGCCGTTATCTCCCGCACGCCTGGTGCTGTCAGAGGTTATCTTCCGGTGTTACTGATAGTCATCCTCTATTATAGCTATGTAACTAGGAGATGAGGGGAAGAGCTACGGCATCAATCAATGATAATTCACAAGGGCTCACCTGATTCAGTTGGGAGCTAATGCAGTTAAAATGCATCTCTTGCTGAAAAACCTTTAATGACCCTCAAATGCAGCTTAGGCAACAACTAGAGAGCTAAGATCCTCTCTAAGGATCCCTGGCTGTGCTAAATGCATTAGCTGAGAGAACTCTGCCAAAGATGCTAGGCCCAAAACTTCACTTTTAATAGTCCAATTAAAAGGTCATCTTTATTCATAGCCACTGCACGTTGGTGTCTGATAGCCCGCAGCATCGCCTGGTCAATGATGTGGTATTGGGACAGCAGATGGTAAATATTGGCCTTTTCCTAGTAAGCAATGCATGATGGCGATGGTGCTGGAAGAGGCAATGCTGTAGATGTCTGCAGCTCCGGCAACAAAGCAGCAACTCTTGCCGTTTCCATCTGATCAAAGCCAGCCCAGCTCAGGGGCTGAGTCATGCCCGACAACTCCTGTGCCCCTCCTAGGAGGGCATAGCTTTTGGGGTGGAGGAGATTTCCCCCGCTTAGCTGGTGGCAAGAACCAAATGAAACAGGTCAGTCATCCCCTTGGAGCCTACTTCACCGTGGGCCTGACTCAGAGTTTATTGAAGTCAGTGGAGAGACGCGCTTCGGTGCACCGTGTCCCTCGGTTCATGGCTGGGCTCTCGAGCACCGCAGCACTTTACTCCAGACCACCCAGGCGGCAGATTTTGAGGTCGCTGGCTTTTCTCTGGGCGGTCTAAAGAAATCCTGTGGCGAACGGCAGACGAAACTATCCCATTTTGTAAAGTCCTCGTCCTCCCCCTTTCCTGCTCCCCCGAATCTTTAGGACGGTTAATTCCTAGCAGCAACTCTGCAATCCTTCTGCTGTCACCTGCCTGCCCAGACCCTAACCTTGAATGATACACATAGCAATCCCAGGAGGACTCCTCCGATTGATTGATGCCTATCCACGCTGGTGAAGGAGGGAGGATATTTACTACTCAGCAGAGGGCCCTTCAGAAAGATGTTTTATTAGGGCTCCTTACAATACAGGAAAATGCAATAAAGAACAGAGAGACAAACTAAGTGAGGTAAATATACCATACCTCCTATTGGGTCATCATAACAGCTGTAATATACAGGCGTCCGGACTCGCATAGGTCACTCCTTGGCCATCACCTGAAGAAGGGAATAGCTTCTGTTTCCTAACTGATATATTGACCCAATAAAAGGTATTATTACATTGCCTATCGCCGCTCACAATGGGGAGAGCATTATACAGAGAGCGATTGCTCCCTTCGGAGAGCTGCAGAGAAAGAAAATATGCACACGTGTGCGTGATGGATGGAGAAGGCGTCTTTTGTTGCAGAGGAGGAAGAGCTCCAAAGATACTGGCCCAATGGTCCGGCTTATGCAGGGGGGCTGAACCTGCTGTACACGGTCCGGTCCTTGCTTTTTACCTCTCGTGGTGGCAAAAGCTATTCTAATTGGAGCGGGTGCCATGCTGGCAGGGGCGGGGAAGACTGAATATTGCACAGACCTGAGGCATTTGGTTCGGTCAGTGCATCTGAGACCACTTGCAGCTGTGACTTGACCAGGCTGCGGAGCTGGGCTGGACCGTGCGATGACCTGCGTGTATGTCACTGGCTACTGCAGAGCCCTCACACCCGCTTTGTGCTATAGCCCACGGCCGTTACGTTGCAAAAGGGATGCAGGGGAGTTAGGAAAAGGAAGCCAGTGTTAAAATCCTTCCCTCCTCAGCAAAGCGTTGCAGCACCAAGCGTGCAGTCCCACGGAGACCTGTGCGATTCACATGTCGGTGCCGCTGCCTCGATGCAGAAATGTCGGGGCCGGTTGTGCAGCTCCGGTTCCAGATGTCATCCCCGGGTACTTTGCTGATCCCCCCCGGGCTGTCATCTGTGTCCTTACAGCAGTGGTTCTCAACCTCCTTAAACTCGAGGCCCCACCTCGGTAGACGCAAGGCGCCTCTCAGAAAAGGCCAGCTCTTAGCTTTCACTAGTTTCTCGACTACAGAAACGTACTGGAGCAAGTCTCTTGTGGCGAAGAACTCAGTAAGACCACAAGAGGTTTTGACACTCTGGATTCCTATTTGAAATCTCCGGGTTTATCATGTGAATCAAGCATAGGTGTTTGCACACTCGACAGTGCTGCACGCTTAAAAGGACCTTGCAGCACCCTGGCGAATGCGGCACCCTGGCTGGGAATCATTGATTTCAAGGTACAATTCCCTGCGTGACTTTTGTCAAGATCTTTGTTTCCCTTCCCGTACTGTCATAGCCACACTCTCTCTGTGCGACCTCCTCTTCCTGCCCCTGTCTCCTCCTCCCTGGGCTGCCCAGTGGGCCAGCTTCAGCAGGAGGGTGCTCTGGGGAATATCCCAGGGCCTGGTGCTTAAGAAGCTTTGCTGGGAAAACCAAAACCTTTGATGCAGGAATTGGCTCGGATAGATGTCTGTGCCATGCCAGGTACTGATCTCATCCAGGCTGCTACGTGGAATTATAATATAGCTCATCATAGTCCGTGCATGGTGGAAGAGAGCTGGGATGTTCGTTAGAATTACAGGGATGTAATTACAGGAAGAAGGGATGTTCATTAGAATTATAAAGCCCCAAAGAAAAGTCTTTGTCACGCCTGCAGGAGAGAAGAAAAACTTTGAAATACACCACGCTTGCTAATAGTGCCACGTACGTTGATAGTGTTCCCTACTCTGCAGGAACCTAGGGCCAAGCTGGGAGTAAATCCTTGATTGCTAACCTCTAGGCCAAGTGGCAGAGGGTGCCCTTGTCCATGTGGCACCGTCGTTGAGCGCGGCCTCCTGTTTGACATCCGCGGGGCATCTGCAAGGGGCTGGAATCGTTGCTTTTGGCACTCAGCCCCCAAATTATTCATGATTCCCCCATCACCGACATGAGGTTGCGTTCGGGAACGCAGTCCTGCCAGCCCTCTTTTCTGCCATCCGTCCCGCATTGTGGATTTCCAGGCACGCCCCGAGGGGTTTAGCTGGACGTGGCTTTGTTGAGGTGTGTGAATGCCACCGGGCTTAGCAGCGGCCGCTTAGTCGGTGCTGGTTATCTCCTTCGCCAAAATGCTCCTTTGGAAACGTCAAATGGCGCTTCTGAACTGGGATCCAAGAAAGTGCCGCAGTGAGAGAGGAGCAGGAGATGCCATGCAGTTCGAGTCAGAAGCTTTTGTGGCCAAATGCATTGGAAACAGAGTGGTAATTAGGAAGCACGCTGCGCATTTCCAGCTCTTTGCGCCTGCAGCAACTGAGATTGCCCTCTCCCCTGATGTGTGCACACGCACATGCACGCACAAGCACACACACACAGGAGGTAATAGCAGGATTCATTTCCAAACTGCTTTCCCTGTCCCACAAATCCTGGAGTGATCAGATTCAAGAAAACACCTGTTGCTAGCCTGAGAGCAAGTGCTCTGGATTTCCACAGCCTGCAAGGTGCTGACGACCTAGAACAGGGGTGGCCGACCTTGACCTGCAGCTCCAGAGCCACGTGCGGCTCTTCAGGAGTTAATATGCATCTCCTTAAGTCTTTACGCAAGCACATGATGACCAGCTCCCATTTGGTCACCCCTGACCGCTGCCATTTGCAAGCTGGTCGCCGTGTGCTTGTGCAAAGATTCAAGGATTTCATGGATTTCATAGACATTCGGGCTGGAAGGGACCTTGGATGATCATCGAGTCCAGCCCCCCGCCCAAAGGGGGGTCACAGGATCCCAGCAAGATAAGCATCCAATTTGCTCTTGAAGGTGTTCAATGTAGGTGCTTGAACCACCTCCGCTGGCAGGCTGCTCCAGACCTTGGGGGCTCGGACAGGAAAGAAATTCTTCCTTATGTCCAGCCTGAAACGGTCACGGAGGAGTTTGTGACCATTCAATCTTGTCATCTTTTGGGGCACTCTGGTGAACAGATGTTTCCCCAGATCCTGGTGGTCACCCCTGATAAACTTATAGGTGGCCATCAGATCACCCCGAGCGATATACGACGTCAATCTCTTCCCCCTCGTCCAGGCGATAGGTCACCTGGTCATAGAAGGAAATGAGATTGGTCAAGCAAGACCTACCTGCAACAAACCCGTGCTGGTATCCCTCAGGATGTTGCCATCGGCCAGTCTGCTGAGAACGGCGTCTTTGATAATCTTTTCTAAGACCTTCCCCAGGATAGAGGTCGGGCTGATGGGCCTGTAGTTGAAGTAGTTGAAGGAGACGCATATTAACTCCTGAGCAGCGCACGTGGCTCTGGAGCTGCAGGTTGGCCACCCCGACCTAGACCATATTGCTTTTGCCCCATGCCCCAGGGGTGCAGGGTTAAATCTGCACCCATTGGAGAAGGATGCTTTTTGGCACTTTTAGGAGTGCCCATCACTCGGGAGCTCCCAGGCACAGCCAAAAAGGGAGGGGAAAACCGATGGTGCTTTTTCACCGTCTGGGCCAAGGTTGCTGTGGGGACTTTCAGTCCAAGTTCCCACGTCCCCGTGGTTGTTCCCCGCCGTCTCTGCAGCAGCTTGGGAGCACGGCTTTCGAGCCGCACGTCAGCCCCCCCGCTCCCACTCTCCCTATGCAGCAAACTCAGAAACAAGACAGCGACGTTGCTTTGCGGGCGCCCACCGCAGCTGCTCTTGTCCCTGCCAGAGATGGAGAGCGGGTGCAGGGAGCACAGCCAGGGTTGTGCACGTATCTTGGGCAATGCACGGAGCACAGGTCACAAGCGGAGCTTAAAAGCGAACCAACGCTGCCCGGTATCCCTGCGCAAACACCAGCCGTTCACTTCCTGGGCTTCTGCCTCGCAGCTGGCCTCCTCTGCATGTGAATCTCCTTCTTAGTATTAGAGTGTTTTTCTAATAGAGCAAAACATTCAAGCTGATGCTAAAGCTTTCCGAGTTTTTGCCGGCCCTGGGATCCCACCTCTTCGCCCTGCGGAGGAGACGCTGATGGCCTATCTGCAAACCCTTCAAATGAAGTCACCCTGTCTCCTCCTTTGAAGAGCTGACAGCAAAGGCTGAAGAAATGGGGCTGGCTGCCAAGAGTGGAGGTTGGGCCGACGGGAGGTGAAGCCGTGGTGGCGAAGAATGGAAATTTGTTTTTAGGTGTAACGTCAAAAGATCCTTATGATCTTGTCCAGCTATGTTTCCTGCCGGCGTGTATCACAGCCTACTGCCTAGCGCTCTTGGATATAGAGATTACAGAACAGTGTGGAGGCCTGGTCTAAGCCACAGGGTCATTGCAGTGCTTTTATTTATGAGCTTCCTGAAAAACATTTGGAAGAAAGCAAAGAGCTTCTTGCAAAAACCTTCTGCTGAAAGCAGCAGGATGGACAGCTTGGCATGCGAGCACGCCCAACACGGCCGTCTTTCCTCCCCACCCCGGCATCAGCATGCTCGCCCACCGGCGGCCTGCATTGAGAGTGCTACTCCCCACTCACAGCGGGGTAGCAAGGGGGCCGTGCGGCGTGCTTCTGTGGCATGTGTGATATGATTTAGGCCAAAGGGAGATGCTCCAGGACCTCTGAGCCTCGGGGCGAGAGTCTCCACCCAAGTAAACTGTGGCTCGGTAGGCTATGTGAGCAGGCTCGGCATGAGTAGATCCCCAAGACATGAACTTTGCCATGTTTTCATGGAAATGTGCTGAAATACCCAACAGGCAACTGCAAGCAGGTGCAAGAGAACAGGCCAGGATGTTTTAAGAAGGATTTGAGGAATGGAAAGGGGTTGGATCCTCAAAATGTAGATGCCTATAGCCCGTGGTAACACTGGACACAAGTTAAAATGAGACGGATGCCTAATCTGGTCCTAACCAATGAAAGTATCAGGAGGCATTAATATTTATGGGCCTGGAGAGCTGTATGTGGTGTAAATGATGAGTATGTGTAGTGAGGCTTGACGCGTATGGCATGAAAGATGGGTTTTGGGAGGGACGGTCCAGGAAGCTGGAAGGAAGACTCCTTCTTGTGCCTCTCCTGACTATCCGGCCCCTCCAGAGGCCAGGTGAGAGACTTCACTTCCTTTGTCTTTACGTGTCCTTTCCATCAATTGGAAACTTTAATTTTTATCGTTTTTCCCCGTACCCGTCCTGCATGTTAAGATGCAATTGCCCTCTATGCACCTGCCTCCAAGGTCCTCCCGCCTCGTATCATCAGCCTCGAGCTGCAGTCAGGTTGGGAGGATGCTCTCGATCCCCAGTGGTGCAATTCATTCTTAAAAAGGCTCCACCGTTGAAGCCTGGGGTTGTCAAAGGAGTCCAACACGTCCCAGGGGGGCTGGGAAAATCCCAGTCCGAGCACTGCACAGCCCATGTGGGGCCCCACTTTGCACAGGGGGAAATCTGGTGGGAGATCCAACCACATGGTGCATGCAGCCACGTGCCCCTGCAATGCTGACGACTCTGGTCAGGCGTCGTGCACTGCACTGCTTGTGGGGATGTGTGCTACCACCCTCTGCTGCGGTGGGAGCCCACCTTTTTGGCCTGAAATTCATAGATTTCATAGACATTAGGGCTGGAAGGGACCTCGAGAGATCATCGAGTCCAGCCCCCCGCCCAAAGGGCAGGAAGCCAGCTGGGGTCATAGGATCCCAGCAAGATAAGCATCCAATTTACTCTAAATAAAGCCTGGCGATTCCCCGAGTGCCTCTCTAGTCTCCTTCCCCTGCCTAATCTGCCAGTTTGCTCCCTGCTCCTTGCCCCGAGCTCCCTGCCTGAGCCGTTGCTCCGCTTTTTGTTCCTTATCTGTGCTCCCAGCCCTATCTACTGCTCTGCTTTCTGTTCCCTGCCCATCTGCTGCTGCGCTGCCTGCCCCTCCCCAGTCTGCTGAATGCCACAGGCACGGGTTTGTACGCCGGAGGTTGGCTACCCCTGCTCTACTGGCTCGACCAAAAGCTGCTGAAATGCATGTCATAGGCCCTATACTGTGAAATGTTAGGCATGCATCTCCTTCAGCTTCAAGAGCAGCTGATTTTGCTGTCAGAGTGGAAGGACAGGAGTTTTCTTTCCAGCCTCCCATCGCCGTACAGCTTCTGAGTGCTCGTGGCCTGCGATACGCTGGCCGCTAGTCAGGGCCGGCTGGCCCCAGATTCGGCAGCCACGCGAGCGACAGCTGGAGAGCCCCGTGCGCCCTTCCCTGGCTCCTGAGGCTTGCAGGCCTGCAAGTGCGCTCTTCGTTTCGGTTTTCCGCTGCTCGCAGTCTTCGCCGAGTGAAATCTCTTTGTTCCTTGCTTACTGTTCTGACTTTCCTACTAGTGCGAAACTTTCTCTGACCCGGGCCATCTGGCACAGAGCCGGCAGAGCAAGCAGCGAGCAGTGGGAGCAGTTGGATGCCAAGAAGAAAACTGCTGCCGTGTCATTCTGAGTGAATGCAGCCTGCAGGTGTCAGGGAAATTGTGACAGGGAGCACGGAGAGGCGGCTTCAACTTTGCTCGCCTCGTCCCCAGCCGCCTTTCTTCTATGGAAAAACCCCCACTCCTGACCTCCCTCGGAGACGGAAAGGGCAAGATTAATTTAAAAGGTAGATTGGTGAGCTAATACAACTTTAAGAACAGACTGAAATTAATTCAGCAGTTCAAGGGCTATAATCAAGAGACAACCAGGACATCTTAGACATTGCTGCCAGCAAATGCAAGAGGCTTGGAAGGAATGAAATGCACCGAGCGGCCACGCAGAGATTTATACCGGAAAGGCATTCGGTTGTACCCCGAAGTTTGGTATGAGTAAAGTAGCAATTGGGCCCGAAACGGGTGAAGCTCGTCCCATGTGGAGGATCCTGAATGAATGAGAGCGGGAGGGATGACCTAGTGGGTATGACACAAGGCTGGGACTTCAATTCCTAGCTCCATCGCAGACTTCTTGTGTGGCAACGGGCACAACAAATGCCTGGGTACCACCACGAAGGTGGGGGAAGGTGGGGAAAATGGAGAGGTTCAATGGGGGTGAAGGGGGAAAAGGTATATAACAGGCTGGAGCTGTTAAGTGTCAAGACTGCAAATGGGCCTCTGTTTGATCCTGGGGTGCCTGGCATGGTGACGCAGGGTCCCTGCAGTGGTTTTTTTTATGAGCTTTCTGAAAAAACCATTTGGAGGAAAACACCAAGCTTCTGCTGCAAGCAGCAGGATGGACGGCTTGGCACGTCAGCCCTCCCCACAGGCCAAAGCCTTTCCTCCCCACCCCAGCACCAGCGTGCTTGCCCACCGGGGGCCTGCCCTGAGACTGACCCCCTTGTGCAGCGGGGTAGCAAGGGGGCCGTGCGGCACTCTTTTGTAGCCTGTGTGATATGCTTTAGGCTAAAAGGAGAAGCTCCAGGACCTCTGAGCCTCGGGGCGAGAGTCTCCACAAAAGTAAGCTGTGGGTCGGTGCGCTATGAGTAGGCTCGGCATGAGTAGATCCCCAAGACATGAACTTTGCCATGTTTTCATGGAAATGTGCTGAAATACCCAACAGGCAACTGCAAGCAGGTGCAAGAGAACAGGCCAGGATGTTTTAAGAAGGATTTGAGGAATGGAAAGGGGTTGGATCCTCAAAATGTAGATGCCTATAGCCCGTGGTAACACTGGACACAAGTTAAAATGAGACGGATGCCTAATCTGGTCCTAACCAATGAAAGTATCAGGAGGCATTAATATTTATGGGCCTGGAGAGCTGTATGTGTTAAAAATGACGAATACGTGTAGTGAGGCTTGCTATGTATGGCATGGAAGATGGGTTTTGGGAGGGACGGTCCAGGAAGCTGGAAGGAAGACTCCTTCTTGTGCCTCTCCTGACTATCCGGCCCCTCCAGAGGCTAGGTGAGAGACTTCACTTCCTTTGTCTTTACGTGTCCTTTCCATCAATTGGAAACTATTTAACTTTTAATTTTTATTGTTTTTACCCATACCAATTTTGCATATCAGACGTATCTGCCCTCTGCCCACCTGCCTTGTTTCATCAACCTTGAGCCGTAGTCAGTTGGGAGAACGTGCTCTAACTTCACTGGTGTAATATATTCTTGTGGCAGTGATGCCTGATGTTGGCCGTGAACTTTGGGCCAATGGACGCAATCAGTGTCTCACCGTCCAAATCGTACCATAAGCTGGTATTAAGAGCAGTCTGCGAAGTCTGCACAGAGGCAGCACACGGCATGCTGGTGGGATACACGCTGCTGCTGGAGCAGCTGTCATTTAGAGAGTGTGTAAATTGAGGTCCTGAGTGTGTGTGGTTATTAAAGATCCCGTAGAGCTTTCTGCAGAAGCAATGGGTTTTAGCCCAAGAGTCCTGTCCAAAATTGCCGTGGCATTAACTGTATTGCTCTGTGGTTTCAGTAGTATTGCTCTGTTATAGAGTCTCTCTATAGCTGCTGTCAGAAGTGATGTTTTGTCGTGCAACTGGCCACTGGAAGTGCTCTATAGCTGCGCGCTTTAAGAAGTGCGCAGCTGCAGAGCGCTTTAAGAAGTGCCCGATTGTATGACAAATGAGCCATCATTACACAAGGGTCTAAACTACTCTTAGTGCATGCTGGGAACAGCACTGGGCTGAAGCAGCCCAGCCCTATCCCTGGTGCTGTCTTGAGAACGGGAAGGGAGGGGTGGGATTTCTGTCTGGGATTTGCCCAGCCTGCACTGGAGAGTCGGGGGAGTAGACTGGAGACCCCTGAGGTGGCCGGCTCCAATCCAGCTGCCCCCCACACTCCAGCACAGGCTGGGCAAACCCCATAATGGACCTCCCTTCTCCCACTCCTGGCCTGAAGACAGCAGAAGCGATGGGGGATGGGGCTATGGGAGAAAGGCTGCAGACATGCGGCCTCTCTTGCTGGATTGGCTTCAACGTGGAGCTTGATTCCCGACTCTCCTGACCCACCAGTGAACGTCTGTTGGGTTGGGTGGGTTGGTCTAACTCATGGTGCTTTCTGTGAAGCACCAAGAGTTAGACCAGGGAGCTGCACTTCTGTCAATACCGTAACATTACTAAAACGTCTACCATATTCCACCCCAGAGATGGATGTGTTTCAGCAATGGATGGACCCGTTACTATCGATGTGGTTGTTTTGTAAAATGGCTTCAGTTTTCATGGGACTAAGTGCACCAGATTAATTAGAGAGTCTACCCGCACCATCCCAACTAGCTCCCAGTAACTAAAAATATTACTTCTCCAGTGTCCCATATGATTAAAAAGCCGGGTTTTTTAATGGTACCTTGATGATTTATACACACTGAGATTTTTGTCAGGATAGCACCACATTAGGAGAATGCTTGTTAATTATGTGGTGGTTAATATGATAATTTAGCAAAAACAACACCTATTAAGAGCTCCTCATTAGGTGAAATGCTTCTCATTTTTAACACACAAAGTGTCCCAGTTAATGAGGTTCACCTTCGATTTTTAGCATGTTCAGAGATTAAAAGCTCCCTCCATTTATAACTCTTCATATCATTCCATTTGTCAAAGCTGACACAAGGCCTGCTTAAATGTCTAACTGCTGCACTGTCTCTCTCACCCCAGCTTCAAAGCCTCTTTGGCAAAAAAACCATCTCCCTTCATGAAAGTCTTTCTCTCCCAACGAGCCTCCACCTCAGCCCCCTGCTGCTTCTGTTTTACTGGAATTCACGCTGCGGTAATAAGAGGTAGAAAGAGCCAAAAGGAAACCATAGGCCTATTGTGTTAGGGACAATCTGAGGACAACCGAGCCTCGTCTGCACTACAAGGACCGAACTTTTCTCCAAGTGACATAAGGAAGAATCCAAATAAGTCCACAGAAGTCCATGGAGTTTATCCAAATTTCCCCTAGCGCACTGAAATCTGCATTGCATTTGACACTTTCTCTATAAAAACAATATTTTGGGGTAAACTTAATCAACATTTTCACAAGTGGCTACTGATTTGGGAGACATCAGTTTTGGAGGCCCAGCTGGACACATCTTCAAGGGATCTAATTTTCAGAAGGCTGGAAAGAAGACTATTCAATGTCTTGGTCAATGACCTGGAAGATGGCATAGAGTGCACCCATAGCAAGTTTGTAGATGACATCAATCTGGGAGGAGTAGCAGATAGGCTAGAAGGTAGGACTAGGATTCAGAGTGACCTAGACAAATTGGAGGAATGAGCCAAAACAAATCTCTCATGAGATTCAACAAGGACAAGTGCAAAGTCCTGCATGTAAGACGGAGCAGTCGCATGCACCGGTGCAGGCTGGGGCTGACTGGCTGGACAGCAGCTCTGCAGAAAAGGACCTGGGGGTGACAGTGGACAATAAGAATATGAATATGAGCCAGCAGTGTGCCCTTGTTGCAAGAAGGCTTCCAGCATCCTGGGCTGCACTGTCAGCAGATCCAGGGCAATGATTCTTCTCATCTATGCAGCACTGGGGAGGCCACGTCTGGAGTCCTGTGTCCAATTTTGGGCCCCCCACTACAGAAAAGATGTGAACAAATTGGAGAGAGTCCAGCAGTGGACAACAAAAATGATTTGGGGGCTGGGGGACAGGACTGGTGAGGAAAGACTGAGGGAACTGGGCTTTTTTAGTCTAGAGAAGAGGAGACTGAGGGGGGATTAAATAGCAGCCTTCAGCTCCCTGCAGTGGGGCTGCAAAGAGGATGGAGCTGAACTGGTCTCAGTGGGGGCAGACGACAGAACAAGGAGCAATGGGCTCAAATTGCAGCAAGGGAGGTTGAGGTTAGATATTAGGAAGAACTTTCTCCCAATGATGGTAGTAAAACATTGGCCCCAGCTACCCAGAGAGGTGGTGGACTCTCCATCCTTGGGGGGTTTTCAAAACCCAGCTAGACCAAACTTTAGCTGGGGTGATGTAGTTGGGGCTGGTCCTGCTTGGAGCAGGGGGTTGGACTAGATGCGACCTCCTGAGGTCCCTTCCAGCCTTAACTTCCTATGATTCATTTGAAACCCTGTTTTTTTCCAAGGTGCCTCATCTCAAGGCCCTCATTAAGTGCCCTTCTAAAAATTGAAGCCTTTCTGTCATAGGAAGACTGCAACATACATGCAGAAGGCTGCTGCTTCAACACACTGTCCTTTGTATGTGGTCACCTGGTCCGCACTGAATCTTCTTGCTGAGGACTAACCATATCAGACCCATTTATCATCTGCCACCCTCAAGTGGCCATTTTGCAACGGCCACTGCTAGCTCCATGTCCCACATCATTGGGTGCATCTATATGTGTAATTAGCACGTAGCAATAAACTCCGGTGCAGTTCATGCTGGGGTTTATTGCTCCTGGGTGCAGCATTTACAAGTGCACCTGGGATTGCATCACATTGAGCTGAGTAGGATCAGCCCCAGCTGGCAGCAGGCCCGGGGGGTTCAGCCCACCAGCTGGGGACTGCTGTGTCCTGGCTCAGTGTTTCAAAGGAGCTGGCTGAGGCATAAGTGGGCTACAGTGTGGGGGCTAGCTGGTAAGCAGCCCCCACACTGTAGCACCTCATGCCCCAGTCAGTCCTGGTCATTGTCTACGTGTGCGCTTCAGTGCACGTAACTACCCCGCTGTGGGATAGTACTTGTCAGTGCTATCCTACAGCAGAGTGAATAAATTTACTGCATCCTAATATGGGAGCACATGTAGACGGTGACACTTTACCGCAAAGCAAATTAGCTCTGCAGTAAAGCACACATAGATGCACTCGCCGTGCGCCTTCTAGCTGGGAAGTGCTCTTCACTCTTCTTAAGTGTTTTCCTTTTTCTTTTCCTAAAGAGGACTCAGATGCTCCTTCAAAGCCTGTCCAGCCTGTGTGTCCACATTAAAAAGGCAAGCAAAAAGCATCTCCTGAGCAAATAATCTGTTCACTGCTCCCCAAAAGAACAGACTTCTCTTTCCAGGCCTGTGTGTTTCTATCACTCTTTCTTTGCTCAGACGTGCTATCTAGCCCCTTTTACTTTGAATGGAAATCTAAGCTATCTTCTGTCTTTGGACTGAAAAAGAGTCCTCCCCCTTTGACACCTGGTATTCCTTGCTCACTAGTTAAATCTGCACCACTCCTACCCTATCTCAAAAGGATCGTTCAGGTTAATTTCCAAGTGTTTCCATAGTTTAAAGATGAGATCTAGTCTGAAAAATGGCTGGGACAACCCCACTGTGAGGCTCCATGTTTCTCTCTTTCTCGGGGAACTCCGAGTTAAAGGGGCTCAGTACAGAAACAAAGGGGTTTTTGTGGGTTTTTAAAAACCTTTTAGCCTTACAAACTCTTCCTGAAGTCCCTGGGGAAAGCAGGTTTCTTTCCTTCTTGCACATGAACAGTAACAGAAAGTTGGGCAGCCGCAAAATAAAGCATTAATGGCACCTGTGCAAAACCACCGGGTTAAAATTAGACCCGTGCAAGCTTGTTGCTGTCAGCGGGTGAACACAGGTGTAACTGGAGTTTACTGAACCATACGGATTTACAAGGAACAGACACCAGCTCATCCTGCGCGCCCACGGCTAGGAAAGAAGGCAAGATCTTCTTCGTTATTCTCATCAACGGCTCTGTCTCCGCACAGCTGCAGGGAGCAGGTCCATTGAGCTAGAAGGGGCTATTTCTACACGGGCTGTCTGGAGAGCAGCCCCACGATTGAAATACTTCGATTGTGCTGCTTAACTGTCTTCCCCCACGAACTGGACCATCGCGGTTTTGTCACGCTAAATAACCGCATCCAACATACAGCTTCAAAGTAACGCTAAGGCTATAGAGTTGAGCACCGGAGAGATAGCGAACATCAGAACTGAGGTCGCCCCCGAGACCTTAATGCAGCCCTTTTGTGGAGCTGCATTGCGATGCTCCCCGGTTAGAGGAGCGCATATATTTTTCTACAGCTCATTCGGTTTCCCGGCTGGACGGTGATGAGGGGATGAACCAGGCCTTGGTTGTGAAAGGTGTGTAGGGCCTCTGCCTGGCTGCTTGCAGAGACTGGGAGGTGAGCAGTGAATGAGGAAAGGGCAGTGGCAGGAGGAGGGGACCCCTGAATGTCCAGCTGGGTGCATCATTGTTGACAAATCTTTGCAAAATGACATTTTTCCATTGGGAAATGCCAATCCATTGAGCAGGAGGATTTTCAGGGTCAGGGTGGGACTCCTGGTAGGAGAGAAACCTTCAGAACAACTATCCGTCCCGGGCATTTGCCCCAGATGTGGGAGACCCAACTTCAAGCCCGCAGGACTGGACTGTCCTTCTCTCTCTCGCACAATGAATTTGCAGTTGTTTATAGGACGTGAACAGTTCCAGCAGGAAAGATCGATCGACTCTACCACAGGGCACAGACACACGTGCGTTTTCAGAAAGGGACGGGGAGCTGCTGTGAGGCCCTCCCTTGGGGTACGCACCTCCCGAGGAAGTGCCTATTAGTTGACCCTGGGGTCTCTCTTGGTCCCATTCCAAAAAACCTTTAAGTTTTATTCCAGTTCAGAAAACAAATATCCCAAACCTCAACATTTTCATGAAACAGGATTCCTGTTTTCTGGCCAGTCGCTGGTTCAGCTAACGAGTTCCTCTGCAATTCTGGCTGGTGATTGAGACCTTCCAGTCCCATTTCCAGAAATGCTGAGTTACGCATAACTGCAAACTCCCTGAACAACGGGCTAGGGGCAGGTTAAATTGAGCACCCGGCATGAAGGCAGACCTTTGAGAGGAATAGCTCTGTCCCTTCGTGCCCAGTCAATACAGCATGAGATACAGGTTCTGGTTTTCATATTAATGAAAATAGATTCATTAATATTAGCGAAACATTCAGATACTGGAGTGAGTAGCGCTGGCGAAAAGCCTGTGAGAAAATTGACAATTCTGTCTTCGGAGCAGGCCTTGAATAATTGCAGTAAATAAGCCACGGAGCTAAACGCCGGCGCCGAAGAGAAAACAACTTATAGAAAAGCTGCTCGTTCATCCAGAACGGTGCACTGAGTGAAACAGGGCCCTGTAGAAAAAAATACGTGAGTTAAGTAATGAGTGAAAGCCTATGCCATAACGAATCTGCACCAGGAGGGCTGAATTAAGGTTGCAAAGGCATCCTTAAGTTGGGTGCATCATCCTTTTTGAGAGCTTGCCGTTGCAACCTCAGAGCTCTTCTATTTGAGGATTAAATGTAATCGCCTATTTCTTTAAAACATGTAAAAGCCCATCAACTCTATCACTGACCCCCAGCAGGATTCAGATTCACTGCACAGATCTCCATCATGTGAAGTCGTGCACTAATCGATGGCATAGCAGGCGTCACCCTCTCCGGACCAGCGCTAGATAGAGAGGTATGGGCAATACGCTGCACCGGGCAGGTTTTGTAGCTCTTTCCTGATACCAGAGGAAAGGGGAGACGCCCGCTCTGATTTCCATTCCAGGTTTGGCTCTCTAAGGGGCGGCACTATTGCAGACTACTTTTTTATCCTCTGTCCTCAGTCAGTCTCTGCCCTGCCTCTGCTCCTTCAGTCCCCCCGCTTCGGCCCACCACCCTCAGCGGTCCAGTTCTTTACCCTCTGCGTTGGAGCCGCCTGGGTTCCCCTGCGCTGCCTGGCGGCCGGCATTGCAAGCTCCCTCGCCGGCCTCGACTACTTACCTGGTGGGTCGCACCTGCCTGGGGCACTACCTGGCAGCCCTGGCCCAGTCAATGACTCCGGCTGGCCGTGGTCTGGGCCTGCCAGTCGGCTGCTGGGGGAGCGGCGTCTCCGTTTATCGCCAGCTGTGCGACCTGACTTTGGGCCGGCCAACGGGTTTGGTTAAGGTTTGCGTTAGTAAGCCTGTTTGCCCCTGTGCTCTCTGGCTTTCTTGGTGCCTGGTCCTGCCTAGTTCTGTCCTTGCACTTTAGCTTGTGGGTTTTCCTTGGATTTGGCAGCTTGGCATCCGGTTCCCAGACCCTGCCCTGCCTGCGTTTCGGACTCTGCCCCAGGCTCTGGTAAGCCACTCTGCCTCTTGACCCAGCTTGTGTTTTCAAGGGTTTCCCCCCCTGGGATCTGGTAAGTTGGCTTCCTAACCCGACTCAGCCCATGTTTTAGGCTATGTCCTGGCTCCTAGCCACTTGGCCAGACCACCTATAACCCTGTCCCTTACACTCCCTCCTCTCTGCTCATGCCCCTACTGCCACATCAGTTCCCAGCTCCAAGTAAGAGCAACTGCAAGTCTTGCTCAGCCATGGTGTGATATATATTCATGTCTTTGGGGCACATAGTCCAGCATGAAGCGTGCTCAGTACAGGGGGAATCGTTGGATGATTTAGCAGATGGCTTTTAGCAAGCAGCTACTGAGCATGTATGAGCTAAGGGGTTTTGCCACCTATAATACTGGCAAATTTTCCCAGGAATAGTAAAAGCAAAACCAAGCACTTCTAAATTTCAAGTCCCTGGTCCAGAGCAAAGAGGCAGGAAAGCCTCTTGCTGAAAGGGTTGCGGGAAGCTTTTTACATGACAAGGCAATACATTTTTTCCTCTAACTCCGTTTTTGGAAAAGTGTTTTGGTTTTTTTTCCCTGAAATATTCCCCAAAATTCAGTCTGAGATGCATAGCATGGGGATCTTCCTCCCAAATGGCTCAATTCTGACACAGTTAGAAGCATCTGAAAACAGGAGCTTACAACAGGAGGTGTCAGATGACCTTAATTGTCGATTGTGCTACTAGTTCAATGTATGATAATATTTGGAGTCATCAAGACCAGAGGAAAATGAGTCCAATTAAACATGTTGCCATTAACTGAGACCATATAGGACCTTACTAGCAAACTTACCTTACTTCTACCAGTGTTTTTTCCATTGGCTTCAGTAAGTAGACTGACCCCAAGACGTTATATATTTCCAGCGGCCGTACAATGGGCCGAGAGTTTAAATGTTGGTTCTGTCAATATACCCTGATCATGTTCCTCTATAATAGTAATTCAGTACCACTTAAAATGCACTTGGCTTGGAGACTAGTCCTACCTGAGTGCATCATTTTACACTTACACGCATTTAAATTTCATATTCCACCTCTGAGCCCATTCGCCTAAATCTATCAAGAGTATTCTGTGAAGCGGCTACATCTGTCCGAGTCTTAACCACTGTCTTTATTTTATTATGGCCGGCAAATTTAATGATCTACCATGTCCGAATTGTTCATAAAAACCTTAGAGGCTACCAGTCCAAAGGAGCGTCTCTGTGTGATTCTGCTCTTTGCCAGCTCAGTAGACGGGGCCTGCCATCCTCATCACTGGCGTGCTTGGCCCACTACACCGCACCGATGGAGCCGTCTGCACCCCAGCATGCGTCCCGCCTGGGTTCAGTACAATGCAAATGGTGCTGTCCTGGCTGGATGAGAAGGAAGGTCCTTCTAAGCACAGAGTTTGGCAGATGTTCAAGCTGAAGAAGTTTGATTATCCATCAGGTGAAACTTTGGGCAAAACTGTTCAGGGTACCCAGCTGCTGCCATCAGGGTTATGGTTTATGCCAAAGCATCTCTCTAGTGTCCTGGCAGAGATGGTCCTGCACACATCCTACTTGCATGCATCAGACCCAGGAACACGGTCCTGAGGTCGCTCTAGGGGAATCCTTCCCAAGGTCCCTTTTATGACCTTGGCCTTTCACATGCATGAGAGGGACAGTGGAAAGCATCCTCCCAACAGCCTCCCCCCCACATTTGGGGGTTGGTGTATGAGTGGGAGCAAGTAGGTGAGATGTGCTTGGCGGTGCCTTCCTCCCCTGCCTATATACCAAGAGTGTCCCCACTGAGATCCAGGCTGTCTTCTTCTAAGCCAATGGAGTTTGACCCTCCAGCCTGTGGGCAAACATCATCTCCGGCCTGTGGAGCCATGTCCTCTGGCCCGTGGTGGATATACCCCTACCCACATGGCCGGAAAATTTGGGAGGGGTGGCAGTGTTCATTGCTGCTCCGCTGCAGCCGATTTGCAGAGCCATGGGGAGCTCCACAAGCTGGATAGTGTGGTTCTGTGCAAAGCCTGGTGTTTTGGGGCAAGTTGTGTGATAGGGTCATTTCTGTAGTTTCAGGAATAGGTCAACAAGCCCTTGTATAGGGTGGTTTGCATGGGGATGCTCCTGTCTTGAGCCAGGGTTTGGATTAGATGCGTCCTCCTGGGATCCCTTCCTACTTTTCTATCACTTGTCCAAGCTCATGTAACAGGCCTATAGCACAGCCCGGAGTAGACCTCAGACCCCCTGGCTCCCAATTCATTAGGCAGTGTGACTTCCCCTACCGGTAGATAATATATCACCCCCCTGTTCTCAGTTATCTGGTGCAAATCCTGCTCCACCACTGCAATTGGGAGGGAGCAGGGGTGTCCTACCAGGTGCTCATTTGTTGGAAATGATAGAGAAGAAAAACCTGGGAGTACTAGTCAACCACAGGCAGAGGAGACCACCAGTTCAGCGCATCTCGGGAGAAGGCAAATGGGATCTGCAGATGCAACAGCAGAGTGTAATGTTTGCGCCACGGTACCAACTGAAATCTCAGCACCGGCACTGCATGCAGCTCTTCTTCGCCTGTTCAAGAAAGATGAATTTCAGCTGTAAGTGGTGCAGAAAAGGGCTCCTAGGATGATCAGGGGAATGGAGGACCCGACTTAAAGAGTGTGGCTTGCTTAGCTCTGCAAAACGAAGCAGGGAGGGAACAGGACGGCTCTATAAATACAGCAGGGGGCAAACGCTGGGGAGTGAGAGGAGCTGTTTAAGCTAAAGGAGGATGCTGGCATGATAACAAATGGGTATAAACGGCCAGGAATAAATTCAGGCTGGAAACAAGAAGGTTTCTGGTCATCAGAGGACTGATGTTCCTTCCAGCGGGAGTAGCAGAGACAGGCTCCGTAACTGGTTTGAAGACCTGGCTTAAGTGGTTTATCAAAGACGTTATATCTGATTGTAGCTGTCTGGGAGCCAATGATCCAGGAGCCCGGCTGGGCTCTGGTCCTGTTAGGCTTTGTGGTCCTCCTTGTGGTACGTGGCCGTGCTGCAGAGGCGGTGGTCCCTGCCTGGGGGGTTTCGGGACCTCCCACAAGGGCTGTTGCCTCCTGCTTTCCCTCGAGCCGTGCTGCAGTCACAGCACCCTGCTGCCAAGGTGTCTGGGGGTGGGGGGCAGCCAGCGCAGCATGGGGGGCTGCAGGGCTTTCTCCGGCCAAGCCTATTCTCTGTGCAGGCCCGGAGAGTCTCACAAGCAAGGATTAAGTGGAAGCATATTCTTCTCTTTTAATTACAGACAAACCCAGGTCATCAGTGCCCTACCCGGATACAGCCATCCGCTCGCGCCCGGCGCAGGGGGCTGTCAGCAGCGGTGCACAGAAATGCTGGTAAGAGACTGGCTTTTATTGCCTGCTCCCAGTCACCCGAGCGGGGGCCCAGGTGACAAAGGTTAACCCCCTTCTGGGATGACAGGGGTCAGGGGTCACTGATGACAGCGGCTGCTGTCCCTGGAGCCTAACCATCCTACGCGATATGCTTCAGCTCTGTATGATCCCAGGTCAGATGAGTTGGCTCAGCCCTTGGTCTTTTGCACGGACGTGCGAAGACCAGGTCGTGCATCCATCCTGTTGTAGGTCCTCCCAGGATGGAAGACCAGGTCCAAACTCATTGCCTTGCAGCTGGCTCTGTGTGCAGGGAGCATAATAGGGGACCATGTTAGTCACGGGACGGTATAACATCGTCATCGGTGTTGGCGATCCCTCGCGGTCGAGGATGATCACTTCCATGGGTCAAGTAAAGGGTTGTAGATGAGTCTGTTGATGGCTGAGGGGGGTAATCCTAGAGCCATAGACTCTCGGGGAAGCTTATTATGTGAGGTGTGTGTAACATGCGGATAATGCTTTTCAGTCCTCGAGAGGTGCATAAAGCCTCGGAGGGAGGAACGCAATGGCGAGTGCCTTTCTGGCTGCGGCTCTGATGTCACACGGGGCCTCGGCACCACCTGGGGAGGGTTTGGTCCTGGAGCCAGGAGAGTTCGCCTGCTGCTCAGCTTACAAAAGAGCATTAATCCTATGCCTGCTTGGGCTCCCCTCCCTCTCGGCAGGGCACGGCCTTTTTGGGAAAACACTGCAGGTCTCGCTGTCTTGGCAAGAAGAGGAGGTTGTGCCCATAAACTGACCCACCGTCCCCAAACCTTATGCAAAGGATGTGCCAGCCGGTGCTTCGGATATTCGTGAGACAGCGGCAATGCGTGCATGACTCGGGCATCCTTCTGGGTGGAAGGTGCTGCCATCGACAGCTCGTTCAGGGAGGTAACCGCTGCTCTCCTCACGGGTCTTGTGCGGCTGCACCCGCAATCCCGTGTCTCGTTCTGGGTGCTGCATCGCCAGCAGAGTATTGACGGAGCTGGAGGGAGTTCAGAGAAGAGCAGCAAAAACAATCAAGGAGTCGGAGGGATTTGACTTACAGGAAAAGATTAAAAGAGCTAAATCTGTCCAGCTTAGCTAAGCAATGAGTAAGGGCGGAGGGCGTGTGAGAGCCTACAGCTATTTGGAGGTTGTAAACAGCAAGAGGGAGGGGAATTATTTTGTGAGATGCACAGGAGTATAACAAGGGAGAGGTAGCCTTTAAGGGAAACTTTTTAGCAGAGAGGTCTTAGGGGCCTGGTGCTGGGCCAGGTAGACGTCCCCTGGGACTGACCGGGGCACCCACAGCCCATGGAGGCAAAAGGTAGAGCTCCACTGGACTAGACAGATGCCTCTTGGGCAGTGGTTTTTACCTTTCTGGAGTCACCTGTCCCTTTTGCAGACTGTTATGTCACTGCGCAGTGCTCGCCCCCCTCCGCTGGTGCTACCGAAGATGAGAAAAGCGATCGCTGCATCCCCGTTGCAACCTCTCCGCCAGCCTGAGCAGAGCTGGTCTTCACTTGATCCCCTCCTTCCTCTTCCACTCTTTTTATTTCCCCTTCTTTCTCTCCCTTTGCTTTCCTCTCCCTACCTCACAGTGACCCTCTACAGTTTACCGAAGAAGGACTCGGCACCTTGCCCGGTCTTCCTGGTGCTGCCACTGCCTCGCCGCGTGACCGCTTATCCCCCGTGTGACTCAGTTTCCCCGGCTGCCCGTTATCTTGTCTACTTAAGTGTTAAACTCTTCCAGGCAGGGACTGCTGTCTGCTTTGTGCCTGCACCGGGGCGCTGAGCTCAGTGCTGCTGTAGTAACAAGAACTAGACTTTTCAAAGGAGCAGTGGAGAATAGTCCTCCCTGGACTGACGGCGATAGACCGGCTGATCCGAGGGGCGAGCTTATGAATCAATTATAAACACTGTCCTTCAGATCCTTCTGCATGTTGCTATTGGTAAAGATCAATGCTTTTTCTGTTTGTCTGGTATTAAAAGCAACAGGGAAATGCAAGGAACTGCTCTTCTGCATTTTAAATGGGCTGACTACACAGCCGGGGTTGAAACCACTCTGGCTCTTCCCCCCCCCCGGTGATGTCCTGTCTGCTTCCCCACCCTTGGGAAGTCGGATCCGTCATCTCTCTGGTAGCTGCCTCCCCTTCCCGTCAGCGAGCTTGGAAAGAGTCATGGCTCTGCTTGCCAGCTTGAATGCGGGATGTGGACGCTGGGTCCTTCTCTGGAGGAGTTGGTGTGATGGCAACACCCCTAAAATCCAGTAATGTGTTGGAGTGGGGAAGAAAGGCTGCCTGTCAGGGGTAGCAAGGGCAGGCCTGCATCTTGGTTTGACTGCAGGCCGAGGCACGCGATGTGGTGCTTTGCAGCTGGGAGGAGAAGGGTCTTTTCCCTTTAATGACTTTGTCCTGAACCTCCTCCCTGGCATAGGAAGGGAAGAACCGGGGGTGGGACGGAGGGTAAGACCGAGGAACTAACCTGCATCATGCATGCCGCAAGTGACAGGGGCAACCTTTGTGCATGGCATGCAGCAGGTCGGGCAGGAGACAGGCAGCCAAGCGGCATGGCCGGGAAGCAGAAAGCCGAGCAGCAGATAAGGCTGAGCGTGCAGGGCGGGGAGCAGAAAGCAGAGCAGCAGATGAACAGGGTGGGAGTGGGTGCTTGGGAAAGGTGCAGGGCTAACTTGTGGCAAGCCCACCGCAAAGAGGGGTTCCCACCGAGCTAGGGACTCGTTCAGCAATTTGTGCTGCGGGGGCTTGGACTCGCCGCTGAGCACAGGGCTGGACACGGGCATGGGCAAACCAGGGGGCCGCCCAGGGCCCGGACAGAAAGGGGTCATTTCCCCCCCCCATTGTCCAATTATTATTATCATTGTCTTCGGCGAAGGGGGGCCCGATACTTAAAATTTTGCCCGGAGCCACCAGGTGCTGGTTGAGCAGTTCGGACTGTCTCCGCCGGGAGGGGCCGGCCCGCGGCACCATGAGCCAGCTCACGCTTTCCTGTTGCTTGCAAGCTTTTCATAACTTTTGGTGCCACTGCTGAGATTCAGCTGGAGCTATCTGCATGCTTTGAGAGAGGATTTTTCTCCATAACAACCCTTTTCCTCCGTCAGCCACTGATCCCGGGGTGTTCCTCAATGGGTTTAATAAAAATGCTCTCCGGACTCGGGAGTGTTTTCATCAAAAGAGAAAAATGAGCTCGCTTCCCCGGCTGGAGCCCTGCAGACTGGTTCTGCAGCAAGGTAACGGGGCCTGTGCTAATACACTGAGATGTTACAAACACAGTTTGAATTCCTTGCGTGCTGTAGCGCAAGACAAAGGAAAGTCCTTTAAACGAATCCAGATAATTGCAGTGAAAAGAACACAATCAACTGCAAGCGAGGGATGGGATCAGGCTGCTCACGGCAGAGGGGATGCCCTCTGCGCGCCGCTGGACGGGGCCAAACTGCTGAAGTGCGTGTCGCACGCCCTGTACCGCAAACTTGGCATGGTTTTTTTAATAGTGGAAATAACAGGCCTGTGCTCTTGTTCCCAAGTTTTCTACCTGATGCCACTTGGCTTCTCTGCTGACCGTAACCAAGTTAGTGACAGTGGTGGTGGAGGGGTTTTACTTTGGGGGGGCACATCTCACCTGAATGGGGGTGACCCAGCCCCCCACGACCCCTGTGTGTGCATGAATGCAGGCACATGTATGCATGCACGCATGTACACATGCACATGTTTCCTATGAGCAGCCGCCATCTAGTAATCAGCGGTCTCTAATCATGGACTGAACTGGAAACCTGTCAGTACGAGGCTGTGTCCCAGTGCATAAGTCCCTGAAAAAGTCTTTTGATCTGGGGTGGGGGAATAACCCGCTCTCATCCATGTATCCCATTGGGCACGCGTACAAACGGTCCGATTCCCAGTTATGACTTGTGTCTGCTCGGCTCCATCAGAGAAATCGTTGCTGTTTGAGGCCGGGGGGGATCTCAAGGGCCCGTCTGTGGTAAAGCAGGGTCGAGGTACCAAGCCGTCTTGGGTGTTTGTCTGTCCGGTGAAGGAGATCCCACCCCTGCTCCAGCGCTTCGCAGTTAGAAATCTTATTGTAAAATCTCGCCTTCATCTTTCCTGTTTCCAGCTGGGCTGATTAATCCCGGCGTTGGGCTCCAGCGGTCGCCAATTCAGTCTCTTGCACGTTGGCCAAGACGGTGGCAGCTACACGCTCATTTTCCTTGGGGTCTTCTGTTTCCCCCTAGGCCGGGACTCGAAGTCCCTCAGGTCTGTAAGAAGCAGCTTTGCTGCTTGAATGAAAGGGGAAGGAGATTTGCCATCTACAGCCAACAGCCAAACGCTGCAAGTGCAGTGCAACGATGGTGCAGCTGGGACCTGGATCAGGGACTCGTTTCCCCCCGGGGTAACTGCAGCAGGCTCGCTTTCCTCTGAGAGGAGAGGCTTGTGTAAGTCAGCTCCAGATACTCGGGCAGTGGGCGGTTTCCATCGTTTGCTAAGGGGCAAACCCAGTTCAGACCTGCGGCTTCTTGAGGGTCCAACGCCGTGTGGTCTCGGTCAGGGCACGACCCCCGGCTCCACTCCCTGAAGGCAGCGACCGAGCGGCGTTTCTCCCTGCGTTAACAGCCTGCTCCCAGGGAGCCTGGATGTGGCTGCTTGGTTGCGCGACTCTGCTCCATGTGTTGGCTAAGATCAAGTGAGGCGGGGGCAGCTGGATCCCAAGGCCTCCGGGCCTGGGGCTTGCATGTAGGTGCCCGCCTGGATTTGGAGAGTATCCAAAGCCGCGGACGGACGGGTCCGGGAAGGAGGATAATTGCCCGGTGACAGAGCCACACAGACTTGACAATGACTTCTGCCCGGTTGGATTTTGGAACTGGACTAGTGGGCTTTGCCCAGTTGAATTTGGACTTGATTTGTCCTTGACAAAGACTGGAAAAAAAAAAGTCTTGAAAGAGCTGAGTTAACGCTGCAGTTGCCGTCGGCCGTGATCTGTGAACGCAAAGAGGCTCGGCGCCGCGTGGCAGGAGCTGGGTGGGGGCGTTGCTTTGGGGTTGAAGCTCCAGCTGTTTTCTCCCGGTAGGGTCCCTTGGACCGGGCCGCTGCGCAGGGAGGAAGGCTCGGTCCCCTGCGACGGGGACGCCGCGGTAGAAACGCGGCTATGAGATAACCTTTCTTTCATACCTTGCTTGTTTCGCCATCCAGCGCGACTCCGTTTCCCTGTCCCTTCTCATTCATAATTTCCTCTCCTCATCCTTGGCCGATCCTGCGCTCTCGTCATACCACGACAATTCATTTAGCGTTACATTTGAATTTCAGGCTGTGTCTGTTTGAATCTTTCTCCTTGCATTTGTACTACTCTCTATCTGTCCTAGCACTTCCATCTAGGCATAGCTCTCTCTCTGGGCATCATCCCTCCCATAGCTACATATTAACAGGCCACATATAGTGAGAAAGAGATGTGGCGTGATTTTCTGCGACGATCCCAGCCTCTCTCAGAGTCGACTGGAGCCGCGGGGGTGGGGGCAGTCCTTGGTACTTCTGAAAATCAGGCTCGTAATTAAACAGAGATCCACGATAGTTGGTGGTTTCAACACCAAGGAGGGGATTTAGCTGTACAACTCTGCCTGAAATTAATAAAACCCCATAGTCAGTTCAGAGCATATCCACCATATTATCATCTCGCTCACACAAAGAGAAGACGCGCTGAACGGGCTCGTTTATTATTATTTCCATGGGCTAGGGGGATGATAGAAATCCTAAGTGCATGAGCAAAGCCATGAGTAGATTTTATCAGCTCATCCTCACATATGAAAATAAGCTGTGCCTCCATTACCATACCAGGATGCACTGAATTTTCCCTGAAGCTACTTCATCTCTTTCCTGACTTTTTTTGTTAGTAAGAAAACCATGGTGTATTGCTCATTCTTATTGCATAAATAGCGGCAATCTGACTTTGGTCTTGTTGCCTCTCCGTCTGAAGGAAGCGCTGATGGTTTTGTATGGCTATGTGTATTGTAAGGAGAAAACTACTGTATAGGCCCCCCCGGCCCTCTCATGATGGGACTGTGTGTCGTGAGCCCCTTACTGCTCATAGCTAAGGTGCTCGTGAAGTCGCTCCTGTTTTTCCAGCATCGGTATCTGCATGCTGTTCCCAGGGTTGCTTGTGACTAGTGTTGCAGCCGGGTAACCCCTGAGCAATTCCTAACTGGGTGCAGGCTTGTTGCATTATGAATTGCTTACACGCACAGGATGCCCAGCCGTCGCAGAGCACGAGCACGCCGGACGGGAAGTGAAGTCATGCATCCCGCTCATTTCAGATGCAATTTTTCTTGCATTCAGATTACTGTATAATGATGCAGATGGGCACTTGGCCAGCTGAACATACCCCTGGTCTTTGGGTGCCGAGTAAAGGCATGACCGTAAGCGGGACCTCTGCTTCGCGCTTCAGCCCCTTCCAGCTCTGTGGCGGGGCTCCCTCTGACATCATGGAGGGGGCATGGTCTGGATTAAAGGACATGCAGAAATTATCAGCAGCTGTGGAGTGCCTGTCATCGCCGTGCTAGCTGTCAGGGCAGAGAAACCCCAAGAAAACCCTGCCATCGTGGAGCAGTGTCAGGACGAGATTGTGGATGCCTCTCTTGATGGAGCATCCTCCCCTGACAAAGAGCAGCTCCATTATTTCCAGGAGCCCAGTAAAGCGGGGAGGAAGGTCAGGCTCGGCCATAAGACTGAGTGTTTCGAACTAATTGAATCACTGGATTAGCTAATGCAGCTTCCATTAGGAGGGAGCACCGCGGACTCCCAGGGGAGATGGCAGCCATAAAGACGAGCGAGGAGGCCCCAACTCTTCCTTGAAACTGCATCAGCCCCCAGCTCTTACCCTGCCAATTGCTCCCTAGGTGGCTTCAAGCAGGTGCTGCCGGCACCGGTCCCATTTCCTTTAGCAGGTGTAAGGCTGAAATGAGTGGGTCAGAGGTTTTCCGAAAGGTAAGAGAGGCCAAAGCACACCCTCGCTTACGTTTTCAGCCGACATGAGGGCAGGGAAACCACAGCGTGCCACATGCGTGCAGTTATCCTCCCAAGCTGAGAGGAGCAGTTGGAGTCTGCAGAAGCACTCGAGCGTCTCTGGCTTGCAAAGAGAGAAGCAGTCTGCAGGGGAAGCTGGCAGATGGCAGGGAGGGAGCGGGCCTGTGGCAGTAGTGTAGGGATGGGCGGGCGAGCAGGGCATGAATCCCGGGCATTGCCTGAGGGTGGAGGGAGAGAGGAGCCAGATAAGGTACAGGGAGGGAGGGGGACTGTCCTGGCCAGTTATGCCTCAGGGGTGCGGATTTCAATGCAACGAGCCAGGTCGTCGGGCAGGGTAAGCATGCATCGCTGCGTTTGCTAGCGTGGTACCCGCAGCCAGACTCTGGCACAGCATCCCTGACCAGTGTGCGTGAGGATGCCCTCTTCTTTTAAGGGAGCGACAGTGCGGCTGGACGCTTCGCTCGGGGAGTGTGATCGTCCACACCAGAATTTCCTCGAGCCACACACGTACCCTGCCCCCTGCTGCATTTGGAGGCATTGTAGCCATGTCTGTGCTGCTGGGACAATCAGCACAACAGCAGGCTAATTGGCACGGTAGCTCAGCCATGCTCATTAGCCCACCTGCAGCTTCACGTGGCTGCCTATACACGTGCTGGGAGGGGGTGTTAATCAAAGTGGTTCTTGGAGAGCTGCTTTACTTAAAATGCTTCATCATCGCATGCATTAAATCCCCGTGGGTTTAAAAATGGTCATGGGATGCTTTATCAAATGAAGTTCAGATAAAACACCCCAGCGGCCATTTTTAAGCCTACAAGGGCTGATACACATGACAGCGAGGCCACGCTGGAGCGCTCTCTTTGGAATGTGGCGCGGACTTGATTTAATCAAGACTTGATTTAATCTAATTAGAGCATGAACCAGCACATGGACAGGCACCCTGCACAGTGACCACGCTGCTTCTGGTTCAGGAGGCGACTGGCGCTGGGCAGGGTAGTGTGTCCAACGTTGCTTCCAGGCACCGTAAGTTTGCAGTCTAGACCTGGCCTCTGAAACTGCTTGTGCCACGTTGCATGGGACACGCTGGATGAACTGGCGCAGGCGTGTTCCTGAGTGTGGGGATACAGCTCAGCTGCTTCTAACGCAATGCCCTGCATTGCAAGGGCCGTGTGCCTCGATCAGGTTCGTCAAGCCCGGACAAGACCACAGGCTCACAAGAGGAGCAATGAACGACCAGCCACTTGGGAAGCTAAACTCTGGGCTAAGCAATGTACCGCAGAGAGGGCTCTTCCACTACCTACTGGGGTCACGCGCTTCCTGGACATCTTTCCCGATCTCTGCATGTTTCTGTTCAATCTGCACCCATCCCTGCCGCCCTGAGTACACCAGATGGAAACTAGCATCAGACCAGAAAAGCATGAGCTCTCTCTCAAGCTTGCTGTCTCTTTCCATCCGTCATGGCTGCTGAGCCACACGTGTAATGATGGGTTGCCTTGTGTGGCTGCGGGAAGGGACGCTCTTTGGCAGTCTCCCTATAGATGTTCATCAGGAAACAAGCGAGACCCTTGTAATTTTCCCCATCGACAGATGTGGTGGGACATAACTATTGCTTAGCAGGAGATTAGTTTTGCAGCCTCCGCGTGTCTGAGGGGAGAGCCATCTATTGTTTCCCACTTAAGATTTATTGCATCTCTGTTTAGACTGAATAATTTATCCTGAATGAGCCCTGCAACCTGTTAAAGTGGGAAAGTCAAGCTGGAGTCACCCAACAAAGGAGCATCACCCTCATACGAGCAAGCCAGCAGGCTGCAGACGAAGTGGGGGGATATGCAATGGGTGGTTGCTGCTTGCACTGCTGGAGACCTCGATGGTTGTGTATCTTTTGTCATTACTTTATAATGATGAACTCCGTTGTTAGGAGTCATTCATTACCACTTAGGCTGTGCGGTCTGATGCTGATTTGATAGGATCCAATTTAGCATTTCACTCTGGGCTCTATTCCATAACCATTTGGGGCTGGATGTAAAAGGCAGTTTGATGCCGCCTTGATGGTGTTTTAAAGTGCCGTAAAAAATGCTGGTGCGGCAGTTCAATAGTCATCTGATGAGGGAGGACGTTGTGGGTTTGCATCTTAAGGCAGCTGCTTTTCATTCTATTAGAATAAAGGGCGAGAAGTTTGTTTCCAGATCTAAGCAAGGCAGAGCCCGAGGAGTGTAGTGAAGGGAACGGGACAATCACGTGCCAGCCCCTGGGAAAATAGCAGCTGGATGGGGTGGCCCAAAATCCGGATGAATGAATGCTAGTAGTGAGAAGACCTCTCCTTGGAGGTCTGTCCTTGGCTTCTCCCATTTTAAAGAAAACGAGGCAAGTCTGATCCACATCAGATATTTTCTAGGGCAATCAAGGTCCGTCTCGACTTTCTCCTTCCTCTTGGTGATTCTGTTTGCTGAGATGTCGTGAGACCCTATTGCTGATAGGGACTCAATCTACTCTTTACTAGAGACGGGCCAGAAACACTGAACAAGACCCATCCCAAACTAAGCCGTTGAAGGGTCGCCATGGGTGTTTGTTGTCTTGGTTTGCTGAGTTGCATGTTGCCTCTCAGCTTTCCAGTTTCAGGACCAGAGGCAGCAAAATATTCCAGTTCTCATGGCGTTGCCTCTCCGACTAGAGGTGGGGAAGGAGTGAAATACTCAGAGGGCCCAGGTCCCGTCTGATCAATAGACCCATGAAGTTGAAAGGAGCGTATTACTGTTTTCATGCAGGTCATTTCCTGCATCTTTCCAGGGTTACTCACCACTTCTGGTGAGTACAGGAGGCAGCAAAGCTGCTTTGGTGTCAGGACTTAGAACAGGGGTGGGTTATTATTTGGGCCTGAGGGCTACTTAGGAAGTTTTGGTGAGCTGTCTTGGGCCAGGCCATCACTCCTGGCCCCACAGTGTCACCACCCTGTGACCCCAGCCCTGCCTGCCCATCCTGCTCCCAAACGCCACTCCTCACCTGCCTGTGGCCCCATCCCTTGTGCCCAGCCGTGAGCCCTGTCCGCATGGGTGCCGTGGGTGTGCGGCAGAGGAGCCAGCGTGCCCGGGCAGTGGGACCGGCTCTGGCACTGACAGCCAGAAGGATCCACTGCCACTGGGGCTGCTGGGAAGTAAGTCTGGCCACTGCATCGCTTGAACCCTGTTGTGTGTCCGGGGGTGGCAGGACTGGACACATGTGCAGCCCAGGCTGCACCTGGCCTGGGCAGGATGGAGAGACCCATTGTGGGCTAGACAAAATCCCTTGGAGAGCCAGATCTGGTCCACAGGCTGTATGCTCACCCCTGACTTAGACCCTTCAATTACTTAAGTGCAAATCCTGTCCTCATCAGGTGCATCAACATGTGTAATTAATGTGATGTGATAAACTCTGGAGTACTCTGCTCCTAGGCACAGTGTTTACACATGTGCCCAGGACAGCAGCACTTTGATCCCCGGTGGAGCAGCTCCGGGCTGGAAAGAGGCACAGGGGGTGCTCCCTGGGCTCTGGGCGGTGGTATTGCATGGCAGAGGGGCTGACTGGGGCTGAAGTGTGGGGTTAGGTGGGAGGAAGCCCTGGCCCTTCAGCACCCTTGTGCCTCAGCCAGCCCCGGTCACTGTCTACACGTGCGTTTGTGAGGAGTTAATTAATTTACTGTGCCTTAATACTAGCGCATGTGTAGTTGGTGACACTTTACTGCAGAGCTGGATAGTTAACTCCACAATAAAGCACACGTGTAGATGCACCCATCCTGAGTTACTCCTTTGGGTGCTGGGGAACCCTTGATCGCAAAACATTTGCTACCATTTCTTCTGTCTTTTGCAACCCCCCTGTGGATGCTGCAGCTTTGCCCGTTCTGACGGAGCCATTACATTGTGGCCACACTGGAAGACGAGCTACAAAACAGCCCCTTTCCACGTGTGCTCACTCTCTTTTCCTCGTTTTCAAGGCTCTGCTATTGTAGCGGGTCTGTGGCCGGGCTGAGATCGGTCATTGATTCGAGCGGGAGGCAAGATCTGATGCAGGGTTCCTGGAATAGGAATCTGGCTGCTAGATGCTTAGCGTGTATGCTGCATTGCATGTTTGCATTGCATCGCTCCCTTCAGAGAGAAGATGGATGTTAAAATCAGTGTTTCTACCTGGCTGGAGATCTGGGCAAGCCACAGTTCTTGCTGGGAAGTCTTTCTCATTTGGCTTCTCAGCTGCCTGAGGATGTCGCACAATGGAGGTTTCCTAGGGCCAAATGGAACTTGAAATTCAGAAGTAAGTCCAACTTTTCAAGCAGACGTGCTAATTTCCCATTTGCTTCCAAGCCAAGCTAACCTATTCACCCATCCCTAATAATGTCCAGTTGCTCTAATAGGAATGTTTAGATGGCGGGACACGAGTTCAGCCCTTTCCCAGGCTCTGTAGAGTGAAGTAACCAGGACACACTGGGGTGTACATGAGTTAAGATACTCTGTAATTACGCATGTAGTCCCCATGAAATGAGGGATCGGTAGGGCATGGCAGGATGGTGACCAAAAGTGGTGATGGAGGGCTGACCGGGAGTCATGGAGGCATCCCATCTGCAGCAGGCAGCAAGATTACATATTCCCCTGCAATGTCATAGGGCCTGTGGGTGAATAACTGTATGGGCCAACCCAGGAGGGGTTTTTGTCCCTCTCCTTTCCACCCTGGCCTGGTGCTTTGACATCGTGGGCTGTGGGATGGGAATCTGGGAGATTTCATTTGGGACTCTGGCTATTATTCCTCCTGTTTCCTCCTATTTTCCTGCCCACTTGGGCAATCTTCTAATCTGCAAGGCACCGTGAATATACTGTGGGGCACCCGGCAGCATGTACAGTGGACATTGGACAAAGCTCTTAACTGAGCTCGTTTCTTTGGTGAGATTCTGGTCTGTAATGAAAGGCGTAGCTGAGTGGGAAGTATGACAGCTAATGAGAGCACCATTGTGCTGCTGATTAGAAAAGCGAATCAGCAGCAGGCCAGGAAGTGAGCGATTGCACTGAAGAAAATGGATGGCTCGGGGGACCGAGGGATAGAAGCTAGAGATGGAAAAGACCTATTAGATGGTCTCATTCCACTCCGGCCGGCTCAGGGCCATTCCCAACAGTGCACTCCTAAGTGCTTTGGCCAACCCGATTTACGGTGATTCAAATGAATGGGGTTTCCACTCATTCCCCCAGGAGGATGCAGTCTTGCTGCCAAGAACTGTGTTGGATGCAGAGTTTAAATAGACCTTTCCTCAGCTCCAACCCAGTTACCAGCTCCTTGGGCTGCGCTTAATAATCCTCCGTTGTTCTCAGCGTTTATGCCTGCAGGTATTTGCAAAAGTAACCCTGTGCCCTGTGATGTTATCCGAGTGATGCGAGTTTCTTTCAGTCGAACCTTGTGCCTCTTCGCCTTGTTTGGGTCCTCACATCCCCGTCGACGCTCAGCGAGGCTTGTGCTTTGCCATGCACCCGCACCCCCAAACTTGCATCACAGTGCCATTCATGAGCCGCTTGTGGCCTCATGTATTTTCAGCGATCGGAGGACCCCAGGTTGGGAACCATCGAGCTCATCATCATCCGGGCCGGGACACAGAAGGCTTATGCCTCCAGGTCACTGGCTTTGAAATAAGAATTCCAGATTAGGCCAACAGGGACAAAAGTTTCCATCCTTTGCTAGTTCTTAGATGAAAAGTGCTTCTCTCTAGCTACAAATGTCCAAATCAAGTGTCTAAACCAGCTGGCACCCTTATCAACCGGCTCAGCAGAAGCAAAGGACTGGCAGGGTAGCAATGACAGAAGCTGGTTTGAAGACAACCGCCGCCAGCACCTAATGGTGCTTCAGCAGATTTGTACGTCAGGCACCTCATGCTCCCATTTTCCTGACAGTTGCACTTTCCGGCCGGCCGGCTACTCCCGTCCCCTTGTGAAGGAGGGAGGTAGTACAGGCTTGGAAAGATGTTGCCGTTGAGGAGCCCAGCCCGTACGGGAGAATGGGCACGCGGGACAATTGAAGGACAGCTCCCACAAGGCATTGCAGTACAATATCCCCGTCCAAGTATTCCAATTTTGGATGCTGAGGGTTTTGATGAAAACTTTTCGAAGCTTTCCATGGAAAACTAGCCTTCCCCTTCCCCGAAAAACCGAGGTTCTCTGGAGAAACAGCTTTGAGGCAGAGTTTTGGACCAGCTCTGATTACAGGGGTGGGAGCAGAAAGCGAATCTTTTCATCCTCTTACAAGCAGAGCTTTGGGGCGCAGGCCTGGACTGGCCTTTGGGAGACCGGGGAGCGATTGCTGGCTCCACCCATGTAATACTGGGCAAGCCGCCTGGGACCTGAGCATCAAGGAACTGCAGGGGCAAGTCTTCAAATGCGTGTAGCGCCCACTGGGTGCATCTACATGTTCGTTAGCGTGCCAGAGCTACTGTGCATTAAGTTTAGTACTTGTATAACCAAGTACTAAATCAGCGCACAGTAACTGGTGCTACTGCATGCGTGCAGTAGCCTGATACTACCGCGCAGTAGTGTATTAGCACGGTTTTTGCCCAGCACGCTACTGCGCCGTAGAATTAGGCTACTACGCAGTTAGCATCTCATGTAGACGCACCCACTGTGACACCTATGGGCACATCTTCAGAGCAGCACAGGACCCATCCTACCGAGGCCTGATGTTGACTGTCTCCGCAGAGCTGCTTTGAAAATCCTTGTTTTCCTCCTCTATCTGTGATGTGAGGAGGAGGATGCTTTTCTTTCTTATCCTTTGCCTGTCTGTGCCATTTAGGTATAGATTTGCAAGGCAGGGAGTCTCTCTTACAGTGTGCACATGTAGCACGTGGCCCAGTGGGGTCTGCATTGCCTTTGGGGGCTCCAGGTTCCCTGGCCGTACAAACAAATGATAAGGCGAATGCACAGGCTCCAAGTGGAAGCATTTGGTTCCTTATCTGTGGATTCGGGGAGGCTGATTTTCACCTGGGAATGATGGAAGTCTGCCCTCTTTCCTACATGGGGTGGGGAGGCTGTTAGCTCTTCTTTGAGCCATCCTTCTTCTCTGAAGTGAGCCCCCAGTGGCATTGGCCAGCTAGGATGGGATCCTGGCTTCTTGCAGTTCAGGCAAAGAACCGAAGATGAGCAGTTTTGTCAGCTCCCGATCCAACCAAAGAATAAACTCGAAGGTGCTTTCTGACGCTCATGGCTCGTATGATGAAAAGAGGAGTTACTGTGTGCTGAGCCCTTGCAACAATTTCCCCTGTTCACTTGGGTACTTACATGGGAACCCTGCACAACTGCAGGGGGGGAACGGGGAACTTTCACCAATGAAAAGCTTTCCTGTTCAAAATTTCTTGGAAAGTAATATTTTCCATGGGGAAAAATGTCATTTTCCACCAAAAATGTGAGTTTCTCTTGGAAGCTGGCATGTTCCAGTTCTGTTTCTTCAGTAAAAATGCAGTGTTTTATGGGAGGAAATAATGAAGCATTTCCTCATTTCTGGATGATTGCCCCGGGAGCTGAGTTCTTTGCAAAATCTCACCTCAAATGGCTGATCGAATTCCCTCGGGAAAGTTGGAGCAGAACCGGACCTACAACCTGATCTCCTGAGCCTCGGACCAAATCCGTGATGACCAACCCACCATGGCATAACTAGCAGTGGGTTCACTGAAGTGGGAGGAGCCTGCCTGGAGTGGGGGCTTGGATTAGATGACCAGCGGAGGGCCTTTGCATCCCAGTTTGTCAGTGATTTTGGAAGTCAGTAAAATTTTCTGTATCTGATTATTCTTGTCCCCCATCATGGTCCTTGTCCTTCTCTGTCATTTCCATTCATCCAGTTACCAGCCTTCTCTCCCCATCCACACAATTTTACCTTGCCTGGTGTGAGAGCTTCTCTTTTGAAGCTTTCCCCACCTGGAACAGCCTCCATTTGTCTCTCAATCACTGCCCCTTTGTTCTCTACCTCTCTTTCGATGTAAAACATGCACTACTTTTCTCCCTGTTGCTCATGCTCTGTTGTAAGCCTTTGGACTGCATGCATATAATTCCCTATACAATGCTTTTGTACTAGTGCTTTATGCAGATCATTAATGACGATGTTATCTGCATTACAACAGCACCCAGAGGCCCCCAGCCCAGAGCAGGGACCCATTCAACTAGGCACCATACATAAACATGATGACAGTCCCCAGGCAGAAAAACTAACAAGACTGGAATGGGAAGCAGAAGGGAAGGGACTTGCTCAAAATCTTATAGCAGAGCTGGGACAAGAACCCCAGATCTTCCCAGGATGGGAAGAGAAGTGCCACTAAAAGGAAGCAAACAGATGCCCTTACTCCTTGTCATACCACAAATGCCAAAATGTGTGGCTGCAGAAAAGGTGGTAATAGTCTCTGTTGCTTTATTGGGGCAGATATCTGCTTTATGGAGCATGGGCAGCCTGGGGTTCATGCTTAGAGATGTGCCTTGGGGAATCTCTGACGTGTTTGGGGATCACATCACCCATTGTGCCACAGGGCCAGGTCCCTTTTTGGTGTGGGATAACAGGCTACACGTGTTTCCCCTAATGAAGTGGATCAGCTGTTGGGGGACACATCTCCCCACCGCTGCTCTGTTTCCTTTGGTGACGTTTATTTACAGCCCTAGTCTGGTACTTTGTCCACGAAGCCACTTTGCATTTTCCAATCCAACACTGCCTTTAACACTGGGACGCATGCGAGGATGCAGTCAGTATAGAAGATCCTATTTACTTGGAAGGTAGAGTGTATTTTTACCTTGGAAATCTAAACAGTATTGACTGCATCATAGTTCAAGCCACAGTGTGGTGGCAGCCCATACTGAACAGGTGAGACCAGAGAGGAAAGTAAAGCTAGCGCACAGGAGATTTCTTTTTCTATCCACATGCATCTTCAGAGAGCATTTTCTCCCCCCGCCCCCCCATCCTTTTAAACCCTGATATGGATTCAACAGCTGATGTGCTGAACGTTTTTGTAATGTCTATGAAATACTCTAAAATGTCAGGCTTCTATCAGCTTAAAAAAAGAGGAAACGAAACGCAGTGAATTCATCTTCTGATGCCATGGTAGCCATTTCCCCAGGAGATTTGGAAATACATTTAGAAGGAGGGGAGGTTGATAAGTACATTTTAAATTTGACTGCATCTGTTCTCCATTAGAAAGAAAATAAATAATACCAAAAAAAGGAAAAAAAATCTCCAAATCCTGAATGAAGCGCTGCTGAAACAAGATGGCTTGAGAATGGAGGAACTACATTCTCCCTAGGCCGAGGCGTGATTTGGGGGAAGGGCGAATAGGCTATCGGCTTGGGCATCAGGAGGGCTCTGCGAGGGTCCTTGGGCGTGTAACTTGCTGACCCTCTGTTCCTCTGTTCACTGAGACTGTACGTCCAGCAGGATCAGGGGCGTTTCTAACCAGTTGTTTGCACAACGGGGTCTGGCAATGACTTACAGCAAAGGCAGCAAACACACAGCGTGCAGACCAGATCTGACCCCCGAGGCTCCTGGTGGTCCAAGGAATATGGAGGGGAAGGTAATCAGCAGCGGGGGATGACTGCCGGGATCTCAAGATCTAGAAAGAGAAGAGAGAGAGAGAAGTATTTCTATCCTTGTCTTACTGATGGGAGCTAAGGCAGAGAGTTTATTGCTGGATTGTCAAGGGGTCCGAGCAGTGTTGGGGGGAGCAGCAGACCAGCCACACAGACTGGAAGGGATTTGGTCACGTCAGAAATCAGCAGCTGAGTCAGGAAAGGAATCCAGTCCAGGGACTTTGCCACCAGCTCCTTCACTCCAGCTGCCTTGTGGAGTGGCACCTCTCCAGCTCCGGGGGATCTGAGGTTGGAAGCAGTAGGAGATGGGACAGCAAGCATTTCATGTAACTAATGCCCGTTGGTGGTGTCAGATGGGGCAACCTGGACAGCAAGCAAAAACACCCTCCAGGGTGAGCTGAGAGCCGTTTCTTGACAGCAGCTGGGCTAAGTGCAGACAGTCAAAAAGCCTCAGGCTGAATCGATTCAATCCTTGCAGGTTAGTCCTGCCCCTGGGGCAGGGGGCTGGACTCGATGATCTTCCAAGGTCCCTTCCAGCCCGAATGTCTATGAAATGTCTAGGAAACCTAGTCTAAACCGCGTAGATTGAATTGATACACAAGTGAACAGACGTTCACTTCTGATTCTGGAAATGCAGCCACATGCCTGCAGTGGCCCAGGCCAGAAGCCGGGGGACGCTAGAGCATGCCTTCCTGCTTGGCTAGAGCAGACAGGCTGGACTAAGGCTAACCTGCCCACCTTGGGAGGGTTGCAGGGGAGGTGCAAAGCATCCTGGGATGCTGGGGGAGTGTGAGTTAACTTGAATCTGGAGGGGGTCTGGGGCAGAAGTTTAATAAAGTGATGTAAGCTAAATCAGTTCCGTCCGATGCTCGTACATCCAGGGTTATCTTAAACCAGCGTTGGCCATTTTGAAAGCAGTTTATGCATAGTGAACTTCAGAATTGAACCCATCTCGGATCACTTAAATCGGTTTATGCGTAATTTCTGTCCTCAGCCCAGATGACTGAAAAGGCACTGCAGATTTCAATGCCAACATGGAGGGAGGGCAGGGAAATCGCACTCAGGTCTGTTCTGTTTTCCTCTTGCCTTTGCTTCTCAGCTAAAGGAGAGGGCAGGAGCCAAGCCGGTGTCCCTGAAACCGCAGACGCTCCATACAAGACACAAATTTGCTGTGTTGTGTTTCCCCTCCAGATGAATATTAAAAGGTGGCATAATTGATGATCCAGCCCACTACAAGTTCGCCTCCTGTTTGGAGCTAAAGTGGAACAAATTTAAGTCATTTTCTTGCTGTGGGCATAAAAGGGACTGTGGGCTTCTAATCATTGCCTGTGGGTTTGACTCAGCCATCCATAAACTGCAATATCCACTCATTTATTCCTTTTCATTCAATTGACTCCAAATTGCTTCAAAAAAGCTCCATGGCTGCTGGGGACGGAGCAGCTCTCCCTTGCTCTCATTAGGATGGACAGAGAGCAAGGGGGAACAGAACAGGGGCCTTGTGTCAGCTGGCTTTTTTCTTCCCTTCCCCCTGTCCTTCTCACTCTGCACAGCAAGAGTGACCCAGGGCTTTTCCAACATGCTTGTATAGTAGGGGGGAAGTCGGTGTTTATTGCTCCCAAGCACTCACCCCACATTCAATTCATTACCAAGTGTCCTTGATTATGGGAATGGGATGTAAACCCACTCTCTGCTGCTTTGGTCTAGGCAGGAGTGGAGGATGCATGCACGCAACGTTACAGACCTGTTTTGCTGGCCAGCTGCAGGGGAACGGAAAGCAGGTGTTTGAGGAGAGTTAGTAAATACCTTCCTTTAGCAACCCTGTGTACACGAAGCAGGGGTATATTCTGTGCAGGAGCGGCTTATAGCTGCAATAGGGTCTGAGTATGATTGCAGCTCCCAGAACCACAAAACCCTGATCTCAGCTGAGGCCTTGGGGGCTATTGCGATGCAAAGAACGATGGGAGAAATGGGTGGACTGCAGCAGATCCAGAGAAACCCCTCCATGCAGGGGTTTCATGCTTATCCAAGCACCTTGGGTCCTAAAGAAAATAACCTTGATTGGGAAGAGTCTCTTTCTTCCTGCTGAGCAGAGAGACAGATGCTCCCACGACATTTGGGACCTTCTGCTCCTGGCTAGATTGGGGGAAAGCAGGGGCTGCGAGGCAATGAAGTGCCGTGGAATAACTGGGGGAGAGGGTGGGCTGGAGGGGCAAGGGGAGCAAAGTGCTCTTTGAGTTCAGAAAAGCTTTTGGCTGGAGCTGTGTAAGAGCGAGCTAGAAGGAGGGGGAAGTGGGATAAGATCCCTTGTCTGAGCCCTACACGTGACATATATGATCCTCATGTGCTCCCATCGCCTGTCCTTGTGAAGGACAGGTGTGGCAGGATAACCTTCATGGAGCCAATGGGGGAAGGAGGCATCACGAGTGGGTCCGTGGCAGGGCTAGGAGCGGGCTCGGGCCAGAAGCGTGGCTTGCACCTCTGGGGCAAGTTCGGTTCTGGATCGAAGCGGGTTGCTGCTTTGCTGATTTGCAGCTGCTGCGGGGTGATTGACAGCCCAGAGGGGAAACCTGTTGTAAACAGATCACCGTCTCTACCCCCTCCCAGTCCAGCCTCCTGCAAATCCTCCCTGCGCCGGGCAGGGCCCTGCTGTGGAAGTTAATGGTAGCTCTGCGCGGGGGTGCGTTTTGCAAGAGCAAGCCCCTTGTTTTCTTTAACACTCACAAGGTCCCATTGAGTTAAGCAGCTAGAGCAGAAAATACTGCATTGCACCAAAGACACAGACAGAGAGAGAGAGAGAGAGAGAGAGAGAGAGAGGAAAACCCCACTGTCTGACAGGCATGGGCTGCAACTGCCTGCTCCTAGCAATCCACCGTGCAGGAGGCTGCGGAGGGGCATGGCCGACCCAGTGAAGAACTCGAGGCTCGACTTTTGAGCAGGGCTGTTTATTCTGCAGCATTTTCATGACGGGCCACGCTGAAGGCTTTGGTCATGGCTCAGGCACCGCTGGCCGGCCTGGCAGCAGCACTTGCCAGCCCCCAGGCTGGACCAAAGACCGGGTTTGGTGCTCAGGGGAAGTGGGGTTGCTGGAAGAGTTGAGCTCTTGTTTCCTGGGGCAGCTTCTCTGCTGGTCCTTGCTGGTTTTCACAGCTTCACAGAGGTTTAGGGCTGGAAGGGACCTTGTGAGCTCATAGGGTCCAGCCCCCCTGCTCTGGACAGGAAAGACTGCTGGGGTCAGGAAACCCCAGCAAGGTGTGCGTCCATAGGTTTCACTCTCCTTTGCTTTAGCCTGAATGTCCTACAGACATGTGGAAACTTCCTGAGTGCTCAGTCTCTCCCACCCCAACATCCTCGGTTGTCCTGGAAGTCACCCCCCAATCCCTAATGGCTCTTGCAAGCTGATGCCGACTCAAATGGGGCTTAAATCTAAACTGGTCCCCCAAAATCAGCAGCTCTGATGCAATAAACCGTGGCAGCAGCTACTGAGGGAGTGCCCCCCAGCTCACTCGGTTTGATTTTCTCACCTTATATAAAAGCCTTTATTGTCTTGGGACCCCCAACCAAGCCTCACGGAGGCACTAGCAGAAATAGGAGTGTGTAGGGCACCAGCCTCGGGTACTGACCTGGTATGGCCCCTTATCCTGGAGTCCTTGCTGCGTCGGGCACAGCCTGGCATAGCCCAGCCATAGGAGTGGGCAGGAATAGCCCCATGCCACTAGTGTCCATGGGGGCAGAGGGGAGGGAATGATGCTCCCCACTAAGGCTTTGCTGTGGGAAGCACAGCTCTGCCTGCCCTGTTGCCTGTTCCTCACTGGCAGTGGAAACTGCAGCTGTAGCAGCAGCTGCCCAAGTGAGGAGAGTCGGGGCAGGTAAGACTCCTCTTCCCCTCCCCTCCCCCACATCCAGTGGTCAGCATAAATCCCTATTCCCCACCTCTGCCCTGGCACTGAACAAGCTTTCTGTGCACCAAGGGGACATCTGCACCCCTGGAGAGCTGCTTTGTAAGTCAGCCACTCTGACATCTACCTCCCATGGACCCCACGGGCTTGCATCGAAGGGTCACGGGGAGCCTGGAGAACTATGGAGGAGATGCTTTTCCACTCTCAGGACCAGGTGGTTAATGTACAGGAACACAAGAAGGACAAAATCGATTGGGCTATTGTACCCTCAAAAAGACAAACTACGCTTTCCATCGACCCCATTAGACCATTAAGCTGGATCCCCTCTGTGCGCTGCACCGGTCTGCTGATGCCATCTGCCTTCACCTTGCGTGGGGATGGCTGCCAACTGGACCTCTCTTACACATTGGTCAGCATTGCACATGTGAGTCTTGGCAATAGATATGTAATGACTGCATGGTGTTTCCTTGGAGAAAGAGCTAATTAGCTATTTCTTTGGTCCTAATCCCCATTTTTAACTTCTCAGAGACCACCCCCCCATGAGGTAGGGAGGTATGATCTTCTTTCTACAGGTGTGGAATATAGCCCAGCTCCTCAAAGGGATGTTAGTGTCTGGCTGCCACTGAAATCAAGTTACTTGCCTGTGGTCCTGAATGGAGTTTGGAGTTTGTAGCTGAGTTAGGATGTAAATGTGGGTCTTCTATATGCCAGTCCAGTGAAACTGGAACCACCCTTCCCAACTTCCCAAACACACGACGCCGTGCTTCCTTCCCAAACCGCCTTCCTTGGTCCCACTGAAGGCAGAGCGACTTCTGCCTCTTGCTTCATTAAGACTGAGTGTTAGGCCTCTTTGTGCCGAACTTGGTGCTGAGCAGCCAGCGCCAGCTTGATATTAGTCGGAAGTTTCGTGCGTGCTCTGAGTAGGAAAAGGCGGCAGGAAAGCAGGAGGAGAAAGGGGAAGAGAGAGGGGGAAAAAAGATGGGCTGAATCCAAGCCGTAAGATGCAATAACATCTCCTGCCAAGACGGTAAACACAGGGGAGCCGTCTCCAACGAGCGTGCGGCAACTGCTCCTGGAATCGGCAGAAGCGTCGGGGGGGATGGGTCGCGGGAGAGCGTGCACCGCTGTACCTGATTAGCAGGAAAATTAAGTGATTCTCTGCTGCTTTCTTCCTTTTTTTTTTTATTTTCTCTTTGTTTTGCCTCTGTCTTGGGTGCCTCGATTCATCTACAAATCAGAGGGGGAGCGGGGAGCCGGGGGGACTGAACTTGCACGTTGCAAAGGCAGAACCAGAACAAAAAAAAAGGATCGCAGCTCCGACAGCAAGCAGGGAGCGGGGGAAGAAACGCCGAAGCCGCATTTGGGAATGGACTCCCCGGGGCGGAGGGATGTCTCCTACGGCTCACGGCCGACCCGGGTCCGTAGCGGTGGTGCTATTTGCGGTGGGCTGGCCCTCGAGGAGACGGCTCTGTTGCACGAGGTGCCCCGTGTGAAGCCTTAGCGTAGCATGGTGGATGCTGCGAGCGGCAGGAGGAGGATAATAATGGAGCAGGGGACTGCCCCTGCTGAACATGGCAGCCTACAAGTATATAAGGGGTGCACATCAGGGCCTGGGGGAGCATCTGTTTAGCAGGGCGCCCCAGGGGAAGACAAGGAACAACGGTCATAAATGGCGAGAGGGTTGCTTTACATTGGCTATAAGGAAAAACTTCTTTACGGTTTGAGTGTAGACTTCCCCCAGAGGTGGTACAAGCACCTACTCTGGAAATCTTCCAAAAACATCTGGATGCTCACCTTGCGGCAGGTCATCAAGCACAGCTGGACCTGATGGTCCTGGGAGGTCCCTTCCAGCCGCTAACCTCTATGAATCTATGAACATCGTGGGCGGCAGACATGGTGCACCCTGTAGTAACCAAAAATCACTCGCGTCCATTGGGGCTCACTGGCCTTTGAAATGAGTTTGGGTCCCAGCAGAGCCCCATTCACCACTGGAGTGGAGAGCTGGTCCTGGGAGCCAGCCGACCTGTGCTCCCTTTGGAGCTGTACAGAGGCTCTTTTGGAGACCGAGAGACTTGTCCGGTCCACGCAGAGCCCCGGCCGCCCTGTCTGAAAGTGTGTCCTGCTCCTTCCCCACCTCACTGTGGGGCTGGGGTTTAATTGATTGTGATAGCTGCGCCGTGCATTGGGAGCCCCAGGCGAGTCACCAGACAAGCCTGGAGAGAGATTTGTCTCTTTAGCGGGCAGCTTTGCACGCACCAGATGTGGACTGGACCATGGAGACTGAGAGTTGGGTGGGCAGGTAGTTTTGGGGCCTCAGTGGTCGGGTACCCAATACGAGACACCTTGAAGGGGCCTGATTTTCAGAGGGAGGGTGCTTTGAAGCTGAGTCCAGCAGAAAAGGGAGGCACTAAGGGCAATAGTCACCTCTGAAAACCTTGGTCTGTGCTCTCTTCAGGTTTCTCCCTTCCTTGTGCCATGCAGCTGTGGAGCTCCCATTGCATCCCTGCCTGCAATACCGCCCGGACAGTAGAGGAGATGGAAGCACTGCATTGCCAATCCTGTAGGGCACGGCCTGTTTCAAGTTCCCAGGGCTCCCAGTTCAGCACCAGAATACGAAGGGGAGCTGTACGTGCATAGGAGCTGAGCCAGTGACTTTGGTAGGGCTCAAGAAGAAGGTCCAAATCCATTCACTCGTACACAGTTGCAGGGCTAGAAGTGGTTAAGGCGGCTTGCTGCAAGTACAGAGGTGGTGGAGCCCTATACTGGACCAGGCAACCCATCTGGAAATGGCGTGTGCATTCACACACATATGGCACACGGGCTTTGGATGGGTGTGATATGGATGGTGGAGAAGCAGTGAGCCCCGGGGCCCAGCTTGTACCATGCAGCGCGTGGGCACCTAGCACAGATTCTGGGATCCAGTCTGGGGACCAGGCACCTATGTCCTATAGGCCTTCAGTGCTGGGGGTCCCAAACTCAAATCCCTTCATCAGCCTATGCTTCTCTCGTGGCATTTTTGCCGCATGGTTTGAATGTGATTTGAATGTGGAAGGCTAGGTTCAAATCCCAGCTCTGTACTGGGCACATCAGGGGGTGTCGTAACCCCATCAGCCAGCCATTATGACCATTGCCAGCCTATGAGACATGCCTAGTTCAGCCTTTCTTTCAGCAAGCAAGGCCAGATGATCTGTGGCAGCCTCTCGTTGTTTTGGGGGAAGGGAGGCTGATGCTGGAGGCCAGGGGGATCCCTAGTTCACACGCATGGGCACAATATGGGCACTCCTTGCTAAAGGCCTTATCTGGCCTCTGTTCATGTCTGTTCTCCAGCCCCTCGGTGCCAACTTGCCCTTTTTTTTCCAGCAGGAATTAATTGCCTCTGCAGATCATAAAGAAAACTCAAATGTTTTAAAGAAAGATAGATGCAAATGTACGCTACAATTACCGTAAACCTGCCTTTAACTGACTCCCACTCACATCCATTCATCGAGCAGGCTCTGTTCTTGGTGGATCCTTTATTAAAAACCTTCCCCCGCCCCCTGCTCTTCCCCACCACTTTGTCAATCCATTGCTACACAATCCCAGGCTCTTTAGCATTTCCTGTTGCATTTGAGGGGCAGATGGGCTTTGGTTACAGCACTGGACGGTGACTTGCGGGACCCGGACTCATGGCTTGGCTCTTCTGTGGACTTGGTGAACTTGAGCAAGTCCCTCTACCTCCTCGGGTCTCGCAGTGCTCTCTTGTCAATGGGATGATGGTGAGACTAAATGGACTGATGACTGCGGGGCGCTTAGATGCTCTGATGAGAGGGCCGCAGATATACACCTAGATGTGGCTCTGCTGAGTATCTGGGACAGCATGCAATCCTGGCCTGGGCCCTGTGCCCTTGGGCAGGAGCTCAAAGAGATGCCGTACCATCGTGGCCTGGCTGGGTTCAACACCACTCCACCAGTTTGTACTGGTTTGCTGTTCGCCAGCTCCTCTCTCTGCAAACGCTGTTGAACTTTCAGGGAACTTAGCTGGCATTTCCAGCCTAGCCGTGGTGACTCACAACAGCTGGATCTCCGTACATGAAGAGGGCCGCGCATAATCACTGTACGCCGTTGCTCTCCTGCTGTGCTCAGCAAAGGAGCTTTGCCTCATGTTTTCTCTCCCAATCTGGGGAAGGAAAAGATTCAGAAGCTGACAAGCTCTTGAAGGCTGCGGGAGAATAATCTCAGCCAGGCCTGCAGGGGAGCAAGGGAGATCATTACAGCTGCCTTCTGTCATCAGGGTACTTTTTGACATGATTTAAGAGCCAGTCAGACAAAAAGGGCATGTGTGCATAAACACTCAAGTGCACGCATGCACACACACTCCCTGTGGTCTGGATTCTGTGCAATTCAGGAGAAATGCCTCCCTCCACACAGAAACCAGAGCGCGAGTGAGATCAAAGTCCAGCTCTTACGTGGGTGGTTGCGGACAGCGGCCCCTGTGCAGGCCAGCAGCTGTCCATCTCCCCAGCAGTCCATGCACCGAGCCACATCGATGCAATTTGCAGTGTGGCACACTAAGCAATGTCAGGATGGGGTTTAGTCTGTAATGATGAGAACTAATTTAAAACCCCCAAAACTCGCGTATGTGTAAAGTGTGATGCCGTTAAGCCACACAAAGGGAGAGTCTCGCCACATGTGCACAGCATCGTCGCCACGCGTACAAGCGCCCCAGGAGGCTGCAGGGAGGGGATCTCATCCCTGGGAGTTTGCCCCATGCTATCGCGGTGAATTTTTATAAGCCTAAGAGGGGCTGCGGGAGGTGAGCTTGGGGCCAGGGTGGCAGCTGTCTCCTCTGAGGAGTGGATGTGAGATGCTTCTTAGTTTTGGAAGAAGAGAGATTGCTAAAAGGGCATGGCCTGCAGTCTCCACTGCCGCGGGGACCGTCTGGGGTGGATCTGTCCCCGGGACCGTGATTCCAGACACGTTGGAAGAAGATCCTGCTGGTCTCTGCTCCCAGTCAGCCCCTGGCTCTGCTCCCCTGGGGGTCACGTGCCCCCCCGGCAGAACTAGGGGAAGCAGCCCCTGTACTTATGGGGAACCAGGGACAGGTGTTGTGCTAGGAAGGCTCAGTCCCTTCCTTGTGCCATGCAGCTGTGGAGCTCCCATTGCATCCCTGCCTGCAATACCACCCGGTGTGTGATGCGACACGCAGCTGGGAACTTTGGGGGCCATATTCCTGGTAGTATCTATAAGCTTCTCCGTAAATTTGGCCTCAAGGCCTCCTCTGTGATGTAGGAAACCACTTGCCTTAATACTGAGAGCAAGTGACTGCAAGTCATGCAAGCATCTTCTAGCAGAGCTGAGACCTGAACACTGGTCTTGGGCAGCACAGGTTAGTGCCCTAACCACAAGGCCTGCCTTCATGGGGCATGGCTAATGCCTGCAGGGATGAAGCAGCCCTTCGATGAGTAGCAAGCTGCAAATGCCCCTCCTTGTTGTTAGCTGCTACTAGGATGGGGCCCACATGCAGGAAGAGAAGAGATATGGTCCATGGCTCATAGCCACCAGGCTTGAGGACAGGGAGTCTTTGGGAGTCCCTTGGTTGAGCCAGCCCCAGCAAGGGCACAGCATCCAGAATAATCACACTTCACCTCGGCTTCAGAGCTTCCTCAGACCATGTGGGTACCTAACAAAGCCCAGGACGGGAAGGAGGCACCGGCACCAGAACAAGGCACGTGTAGTACAAACACGCATGTAATAGTTGCTGCGCTATTGGCCTCCAGCACAGGCTCTTCATCCTTGTCTCGAGACAGGGAAAGATGGAAATCGCTCTGGGAGCCAGGACTGCTGCAGGCTCGTCAACCAAGCAGTCCCCATTTGGGAGAGTGCCATTAGAGATCATCAATAAAATGAAGCACACTTTTCCCTGGGGGCACGAGCCTCAGCTCCCAGCTCTATGCAGAGACAAGCAGGTTCCTGTTATTTACAGCACTCCTCCTTGCCCACCTGCCCCCTGCTCTGAGAAAGATACAGGCACAGACTAGTCCGTGCCATTGGGGTGGAGGTAGATCGGCACCGAACCCTGCCGGGCTCGTCTTGGGCAGCCTTGGACTGGACTGGCAAGAGGAAGTAAAGCCATCCTTAGCCTTTGTTTTCCAAGCCAGCGTGTCCTGGTATCATTTGTAAACAGAAGAATAAGGCTCCTTGCCACAGGCTTTTCCTCTGAGCATTTACTTGAAAGGCGTGCGACTCCAGGTCTGCACAGCTATAGAGCCGGCCAAGACAATGAATCAACAAGCAGCGACTTCGCATCGTGCTTTTTCATTGTGAAAAGCAAATGCTCTTTCCCGGCACACCTGAGAGGCATTACGGGAACCTCGCTCTGTCCGTCCGTCTGTCTGTCGTCACAGCAGCTCCAGGGTTTCACAGGCTCTCTGGTTTTCAGAGCTTGGTTTGTTGGGTTTTTTTCATTCCTTTAAAATTCCAGTATTGATGTTTCTTTCCCCCTCTTAGCTGAGATAATACCATAGCCAATAACTTCCCCCTTAAACAAGCTTGTGGTCAATAGCAATAGATCCAGCAGGCTCCAGCTGTCAGTCTCTCCGCTGTCTGCTTGATATTATTTTCCATCCTCTAAGGAAGTTTTCTCCCTTCCTCTCCTGGTAGAGCCCAACCCCCGAAGTAAGCTCGACGGGCAGAGGCCTTAAGGGTGGGTGGCCCTCCATGGTGGAGCCCGTTCGAAGCGAACGCTAGCTCGGCCGTGACGTCTTGCCCATGAGCTGAAAGCATTTCTTCTGCAGGCCTCCCAACCCAGTTGTGCCCCATTGAGCTAAGGGTGGGGGTCTGTGCCTTCCAGCTGCTTCTCCTACCTCCCCATTGCCCATGGCTCCTTATGAGAACGAGATGAACTGATGGTGCTGTCGAGGGCCGTCTAAAGTGCAATCACCCCCCTGCCCGCGGCCGGACGGACTCTCCGACCTTCGTCAAAGAGGACAGCAATTACTCGTGAGCGCTCCTGGGGATTAGTTTCTAGTTCAGGAGTAAAACCAGACTTCTGTCATCAGCAAGCAATGGGTGTCCTGTTTAGCCGCTGATCGCAGGGTCTGTGTTGGTGGCCACAAATTTGCTGCGACGCCCAGCTGCTTGGAAATTGTTCGGGTAGGCAGCAGGCCTGACCTCCTGATCCAGAGCGGGCGGGAATCGTTCCAAGCACAAAATCCCAAGGAAGTGACTTAGGGCAAAAGGGCACGAGCAACCCCAGCGAGCTGCAACAGCAGAAGGAACAAGATGCTTGCTTTGCAGAAATCGCCGTTGCAATTTCGAGCTGCTCGAGCAGTTTTGGAATTTGCAGTTGTCACCGAAAGGGCGAATTTCTTCCCAAAGATCAACCCTTGCTTTCGGAGCACACCTGTGGTGGACGTGTTGGGGGGCGGTTTTTCTTTTTTTAAAGCTGTTGTTGATAGGAATGCTGGATCGGCGACATGGGGGCCCGATTCCTCCACCCGCCCACGTCACAGGCCTCAGCTGTGCAGCCTCCTCTCCCCCCACGAGCACTACGAAGCATCACCGCTCAGCCCGCTCGTGCATCCGCTCCTTGACCTTTCTGCTGACGCTGCTACCCAGAGCGTGCCTTGTGTTCACGGCTTCGGCGTTACGGACATTTATCCGGCCCAGCCAAGGGAACGACGGTCTCGTGGTGAGGGACCGAGCTGCAGTCTGGGAGAAATGGGTCCTGGACTTGCCCTGAAGCGGACTCCCTGGGACCAGTCCAAAGCATTTGTTGCATCTGTGCTCAGGTTGCCCATCTGTGGAGGGGGGATTAAATGTTTGCAGTCTAGTTCCCTCTGGAGTGAGTAGTAGTGAAAATGCAGAGGCTTGTGTTTCGACATGGGCTAGACACCACACTGAAGCCCAGCTTGCCATGATCTGCTGGTAGCCCCGCCAGCTAGATTAAAGCCAGCTCAAGGGTCATTACGTGTGACGCCGCCACGCTTTTGGCTGCCCATGGACAGACAGAAAGTGAGGCACGGCGCTTGCAAGCGCAATGCTGGGGAAAGGCGCGCGCGAGAGAGAAGGGGGGCTTTTGGCAGGTGCAGCTAAGAGCGTTTTGGTGCTTTGAACAAGGAACTAGTTCCTGATTCATTGCTCCTCTGCTGGCTTGAGCTTTCTGGTTCAGGAAAACAGGACTTTGTCGTTCCTTGCCCGTAAACAAGATGGCATTAAGGAATGCCCCTGTCATTTCTTCCTCTTCACCATAACAGCTGTCAAGACTCCCAATTTTTGGATAGCTGCTCGGGTCAAAAAATGTAATAATTGTAGTTCCCTGCCCTAAGATACACTGTGATGATAAGTACGTTAAGGACTGGGGGTTTCTCAGGATCAATGGGAATAAGGGATTAGGGCAGACTCTACCAATCTGGTAGTGAGGGTCCTGCAAAGCAAAGAAGTTTTGGTCATGATCCAACCAGTAACTTAATGGGTAAAAGCTCTATAGTGCAGTGATTTTCCACCTGTGGCCCCTGGGGGTCTGCAGACTATGTCTAAGGGGTCTGCAAAAGATGACGATGGTCAATGGAAAGTCTGTGAATACCCACGCTTATGATTCAAAGGGGTCCGCACCTCCATTTGAAATGTCCAAAGGGGTCCACAAATGAAAAAAAAAGGTTGAAAACCACTGCTATGGTGCATTACCCAGATCTTGGTTCTTGAGTCTTTCCCTCCCCTATAACCATGTGGGGTTTTTAAAGATATAACCATTGTTTGCAATGCTGTCTGCAAAGTGGCCAGGGGAATTGCCCCCTGAAACACAGTCTTGCAGGGCACGCTTACCAAAGGATCGTTGTGTGCTAATGCAAGGCTATCACGTTACCGAGAATCGTGAGTTTGCTTCCCCTTGCGATGGCATATTTGATGCTTTCATACAGTGTATTACAGGCTAATTAATGCCGTTAATGATAATGGCTCTCCAGTAAGAAGCCTAAAGTATTATCTCTATCTATCTTCCCGTCACCTTTCTTTTATCAAACCATTAAAGGAGACAAGACGGTATAATGGAGCAAAAAGCCACAATTGCTTTCCTTCCCTTATTTCCATATGGAAATAGAAAGCACTCTACCGACGGCAGGATAGACATTTAGATCGTTTGTGGAGCGCCCACGTTGGTCCACTGGACACAGATTTTACCTCTTCCTCTCACACGTCGAGACACCTTCCAACTCCAGTAGAAGTCGGGGGCTCATTTTTCATCTTCACTGCACATCCTCAGCTTTTCAGATGTCAATCTGTCATCTTTAATATCAGTTGGAGGCTCGCATGTTGTCCATTCGCCTAAACCACAAATTAACAAAGCTGCTGCTGCTTTTTTTTTTAAATCTACCATGAAGGTATTATAGTGGTGGGAGCCCAGTCGTTTTACTGGCACCAGTGTTGAAAAGAGCAGGATAACAAATGTTGTATTAGAGAAAACTAATGCACTCCATTGAATTGAGATGTGCTTTTCAGGGCATCCACTGCCCTGATGTTAGACAGGAAGGAAATGCTGGACGCAGACGTCTCATCAGAACGGAGAGGAAGCCGACGAGTCTCTGCGGCGCAGGAAGCATCCTCTCAGCCACCTTCCCAAGGGAGAGATGACCCCAGAATTGAAATCCTTTGGAAAGAAGAAAACCTGCCCCGGCCCCAGGCTCTGCAGCAGCCAGCACGACAGCTGTGACTGATAAAGCGAGTGATAAAGCAGAGGTGAATTTGATGTTGAAGAAGGGAACCGGCTTCTAATGCTCCCCGTTCACCGATGAAACGGGCCAGAGCGTGACTTTCTACAGCGTAGGAAGCTGTGTAACGCTGCGATCAAAATGGAAGTACAGGGCTGGGTGGGCAATGCTGGGACAAGTTTTAGTTTGTACCATGCAGCTCAAAAGAAACATTTGAGAATACATGTTGGTGGCAAGAGGCGTCCAGTCACCTCCAGTATCGCCGCCACCAAGACTTTAAAAAAAAAGAAGGCGTGATTTGATTCTTCACTATTTGCCTTCCGACCCAGTAGGGTTTGTGTTTTCCAGGTTTTCTCCTGGAAGGGCTGAAAACAGTCTTTTAAAAAGGGGTTTGGAGGTAATCTTTAAAAAGTCTCTAGGCCAGTGGTGCCAACCCCCCCGGCCCATGGGTTACAACAGAAAGCGAGTTGTGCTCTGCGGAGAATAGCCCAGTTCCTGGCACTTGCAGTTTCAGTTGTTTCCGTTCTCGTGGCCCTGAGCAGTGTCATGGGCCACATGTTGTCTGGGGTGGGGAACCACTGCACTGGGCTGAGACTGGCTGGCAGCGCCGTCTTGGAGGCTTCCACGACCTCTTCACAAACTACAGGCCTAGCTCGTCTTTCACTTGCAGTGGTTTTATCCTCGGGTACCTCTGAAATGGGAGTTTCTCCTGCTTTGCACCAGTTATGAGGCCACATTCAAGCCCCGGGTGGATGCAAGAGGCATCCAGGGATGGAATAAATGACACATAGCCACACTAGAGGACAGGAAGTAAAGGCAAAGCATTGTGATAGTGAAGTTAATGCTTGCTCAAACTTTTGCAAAAGGGATTTGGACAAAAGGTACTTCCTGTCTCTTGGTTGCCCTGTCTGTAAAATGGGGATAATGTGGGCCCATCTCTTGCAGGAGCCAAGGAGCTCCATCTCTGAACATCTTGGCTCAATGCAGCATTGAACCAAGACAGACACACGCTCTCTCTCTGGCAGTTTAGCTTCCCAAATAGCCCCTTCCCTTGGGCAAGGCTTGTTCTTCCCTACACCCTCAACCAAGGTCGATCACGAGCCTCAAGAGCAAACAAAATTGCTTCTGCACCTGCACTAAGACATCAGCTTAAACCTAGATACCACCAGAAATTAATTCTTTTTTCCTCATTTATTATCCACTTTCCCACTAAGGAAGGAAAGATTCATAAGTACCAAAGAGACACTTAGACCTGCTTGCATAAAACTTCCCTGAAGAGCTAGAGGGGGAAAAACATAATTCATGCAGGACTGATCTATGTAATCGATGGTTTTTGCTGAAAAATGCCCAGTAGGGGAGTGGCTATGTGTTTGGGGTAGGAAAGAAAGGATGTATAGAAGCAGGTTGGTTTGTCCCACTGGCTACAGCACTGAGTACACTTCCCTTAGCATCCTGGGGTGAGGTCGATGTTACTAACTCTTATGATATTTTGTGGTTTTCCTAATCTTCAAGTGCTGGGTCATTCCTTGAGATTCTCGGCTTTCATTTAAAACTAAGTTTCTAAACCCAGGGGAGTGGGGAAGAGCTCGATGCGCCACTCTCCAGTCCTAGAATATACCATTAACATTATGCAAGTGCCTGGATGCATTAAGCCAGTCTTGTGTTTCGGGGTGCTACCGCCTGCGTTTTGGTGGGTCATCCTGGAGGATTTTCAGGAAGTGAAAAGTCTAAATCTGGACTGTAAAGGTTTTCAAAAATGTAAAGGTAAAGATATAAAGGTTTTCAAAAGTTGGGAGTTCTTGGGCCTGGGGTTTTAGTTCAGATTTTGAAGGAACAGCCAGGCCGACAAAGAGCAGGGGATCACAAGGGCAGTAAATCTATTCAGGAGAAGCCAGCTGGTCTGATTAAGTGCCCAGTTAAACCAGGAATTGACTCCATTACTAATCTGGATTTAGGCAGATGTAACTGAAATCAGAATCTGGCTCTGTGGTGGAGGGGCTATGGATCCGGCATCGTGGAAGGATGCAGAGAGGATACGAGGAATTGTCCTCGTCAGCGAGCAGGTTTAAGACTAGAAATATAAACCCATGCTGCATTTCCCACCCCACAGGTTTTAAAAAGGCCAGACAAATGGCTGAATTTCCTTCCAGAGCTGGTTTCAGGTGATTGTGAATCATCTCCGAACAATGTTTAATCTTCATTTCAGTCACAACACTCCTGATCTGGCTAGGAGTTTTGAAGCAGCCTGATTGAAGTGTGCCCATGAAACGCTATGAAGCATAAATACTAGGGATGGCAAAAATGATCTGAACATGCCTACTCATCTATTTACATCTGAAAACATCCCTGGAGACGCTGACCGATTTTGATCTGTAAATGAGGAATAATGAGGAAAAGAACATTGGCCGATGGGCGCCTCTTTTGCAAACACCTTGTACACACTGTGCATTTGTCCCCATTTATTTCATTGCTTTATTTGTTTTTCAGGCCGTGCACATTAGACTAAACAATTAACTCTATCTGCTTTTCTGCTTCTCATGCTACTGGACCAGCTGCCTGAATGCAACAGGTATTTCCAGCCTGTAGAATGGGCGCCTTTCCAAGGACTTCAGTATAACAGGAACACAGAACTGGGAGGGACCTCCCACCATCATTTCTACCCCCCCCAGCTAGGGACAGAAGTTGCACATAAACCGGTTTAAGTAATCAGAATCTGGTTTACACTTGTAACAGAACAGACGTTCAATGCACATAAACCAGTTTCAAACTGGTTTAAGATAAACCTGGTTGAATGCAGTATCAGACTTAACGGATTTGGGTCAAACTGGTTTATGAAACTTCTGTCCCAGACCCCTTCCTGGTTCAAGTTAAATCAGAGTCTCTCAGCATCCCAGCATGCTTTTCAGCCCTGGGCTGGGCTCTGCTGTCTGCTCCAGCAGAGAAGCGTTGGGGGGGAGGCAGAGACTGCCCCTCTCCCCGCCAGGCAAACCACAGCTGGGATGGGGCCAGGAAGTGGGGGTTAAACCCCCCTTTCTCCAGTTAAATACATAGTTTCATAGTTGGGCGAGTCATAAGGGACCTGAGCAGATCAGCAAGTCCGACCCCCTGCCATGGCAGAAAAGAGTACTGGGGTCAAACGACCCCAGCAAGGTGTCTGTCTAACCTCTTTTTGAAGACCCCCCGGGTAGGACCCAGCACCACTTCGCTTGGAAGTTGGTTCCAGATCCTAGCCGCCCTGATCGTGACGTTGCGCCTCCTGTTATCTAGCCAAAATCTCCCCTCTGCCAGCTTGTGACCATTATTTCTAGTCACTCCTGGTAGTGCTCAGGGGAAGAGAGACTCCCCCAATCCTGCTGGTCCCCCTTGGCCGGTTTATAGAGAACCACTAGATCCCCCTCAGCCTTCTCTTGTGGAGGCTGAACAGGTTCAGGTCCCATCCCCTCTCCTCGTAGGTCCTGCCCTGCTGCCCCCTGATCATGCGAGTGGCCTCCTCTGGACCCTCTCCATGCTGTCCACATCCCTCCTGAAGTGCGGCGCCCAGAGCTGGACGCAGGACTCCAGCTGCGGCCTGACCAGTGCCGCATAGACACAGGATCACCTCCCTGGACCTGCTCGAGATGCATCTGTGGATGCAGTGCAAGGTGCGGTTGGCCTTCCTGACCGCGTCCCCACACTGCCGGCCCATGTTCATCTTGGCATCAGTGATGACTCCAAGATCCTTTTCTGCCTCTGCACTGACGAGAAGGTTTCCCCAGCCTGTAGGTATGGTGCTGGTTCTTCCTCCCCAGGTGCATCACCTTGCACTTGTCAGTGTTGAATCCCATCCTGTTCTCTTCTGCCCACCCCTGTAACCTGCCTAGGTCCAATTGCAGCCTGTCCCTCTCCTCCAGCGTGCCCACTTCTCTCCACATTTTAGTGCTATCCGCAAATTCGAACAGGTGCTTTTTACCCCCTTGTCCAAGTCGCTGATGAAGATGTTGAACAGTGCGGGCCCGAGGACCGAGCCCTGGGGGACCCCACTGCCCACGTCCCTCCAAGTTGAATATGACTAGTCCACCACCACTCTCTGGGTGCGGCCCTCCAGCCAGTTAGCGACCCATTTGACTGTGTGGGTGTCGACGCCACAGCCCCCTAGTTTTTTAATGAGAACAGGGTGAGAGACAGTGTCGAAGGCTATCCTGAAGTCCAGAAAGACTATGTCCACTGCGACACCTGCATCCCAGGATTTTGTGACCTGGTTGTAGAAGGCCACCAGGTTGGTCTGACAGGACCTGCCTCTAATGAACCTATGTTGGTTGCCCCTAAGCATAACCTCCCCTGCTGGCCCCTCACAGATTCCCCTCCCTTCTCTGAGTACAGAGCTGCCCTGCCCTGCCCTGCTAAACTTACTGAAAGTTACTGCTGGCTATGACTGTGCACTACAAATCCCAAAGGCACCTGGAATCAGGAAGAGGAAGTGATGAGCAACCCTGCAGAGTCCTGCTCTTGTGATCTTGGACTGCAAATCTCAGAGACCTCAGGGGCAGCAGGAAGAAGTAGTGAACACGCAGCCTATGCCGGCTGTGTGTCAGAGAGGCATGCACTTGCACCCCCTGGCTTCTGGCCTGAGCCACTACAGGCATGTGGCTGCATTTTCTGAATCAAAAATGAATGTGTGGCCAGGATTTTTTTGTTTAATCTCTGCATCTTATCCTAACCTGCAAAGACTGAATTGATTCAGCCTGGGGCTTTTTGACTGTCTGTACTTAGCCCCTGTGTTCACAGGCAACCATATGCCCAAAAGGCCAGAGTCAGGGTTCAGCAAAGATTTGGATCAGGCCCCAAATGTGTGAGTAGAAAAGAGATTTTGGCCAGAACAGAAGTGTTCATTATTAATAAGAAGAACCATCAGCTGTCAGACTGTAATTACTGCTCGCGAGTGGCTTATTGCACATGCATACCATGCCCACGGCTATTTTTTACTTCCTCATCCCATCATTTTTAGTGTGCTGTCCTCTCTTTCCACCGATGACTTGTGCCGCCCAGCTGTTATGCCAGATCTTTCAGGGTGTTCCTGCATGCAGTTAAAAGGGACTATTGAAGCACTTGTAGTCTCACCTGATTGAGTGCTAGTGTAGCTAACCCAGGTATCAATGGCAGTGAAGGATGCAAAACACACATCTAGCTTCCTGGTAGGCAAGTACAGCCCACAGCAAATCCCGCATAGCTGCAATCACACCTCCTCACTGCAGAGACTACACAGCAGAGGAGAATTAGCTTTTTAAGGCAGGGACTGTTATCTATTAGGTGTATGTGCAGCACCTAACAGGATGGAGCCCTAGCCTGGCTGCAGTTCCTAGGCACCACCTAATAAATTATGGTAATACATGTATATTTTTGGCAGCATTTTACAAACACGTTGAAACGTGTGTCCTGCACCGAAGAGCTTGTCTAAGATCTTGACTCAACTTGTATTTGGATCAATGGAGAAGCCTTATTGTCATTAGTGAGATAGAGAAGGCAAAGCTGCAGGCATGTAGTGAAAGCTGAGGGATGGGTGAGTTGAGGGGAGATTACCGGGGAAGAGAACAAAGGGAGAAAGGCTCATGGAAGATAAGAAACCTCCAATAAAGGCACAAAGCTGCTGTGTTTTGTACATGGCAAAATGCATCTCTGCTGTCTCTGGAACAGAGCTGTGAAAGAGCCTTTGATGAGCTTATTTTCTCCCTTTCCAAACACGTTGGGTCCAGTTCTCATTTGTATTCACCTGCCACTTAGTAACCTAAAGTGCTTTTCCATTATATTTCCATCGCCTTTCAGGTCCCGTATGCCGCTGTAGTATTGTAATGTGGCCTTAGCGGAAGGATTCCACCTACATCTACGGTTTTGATTTTCTTTTCCACTCTCTAAAACCCTCCAAGTTAATTCATTGGGAAGGAGAAAACACCCTGTTTTAATGGAACATGAAGGCTGTGATTTAAGCCCAGGAGAGCCAGGAAACGCAGAGTTAAGGCTCCCAAAGCCCAGGGTTATATGCTCGCGTAATGAAAGACCCCATGTCCTATCATCATGACTCGGTAGAAGGGGTCAGAGTTATGGCTGCCCAGGGAGCTTTAACTCTCCCCGTCTTGACATCTGCGGTCTTGACTCCCTACATTATCACTCCATGCATGCTCTCTCCTCCCCTTCCCATATGCTTTAAGCATTGTAGAAATCATCCAATTCTCTAATACTTTTAACATAGTTTATACTTCATGTGATACTTGGCTTAACACACTGCACTTTTTTGTGCCTACTTGGTGTCCTACTCTCTCACTCGGTGCTTTCTTTTGCACACTGTCCTTCCCCCCGGTCCCCGTTCACTCTTTGCCTCTAGCTCTTTCTCTCATTCCCAATTCAGAGGCCTCCATTAAGCACTGAGCTTCATCTCATCCCCTTTAAATTGCACCTTCCTCCAATCCACAGGATGCCTCCCTGCTTCATCAAACCCCCAGTGCTTCCACCGGGGTATAGTGCAAGACTCTTCATTAGTATTTAAGAGGAAGTTAGATGAGGAACTATTCAATTCTTATGTTAGGGCCACCTGCGAAATGAGTGTTGGGAAGTCTCCAGCGAAGTTCAGGCTCCTCGCATAACAGTCCATGGGACTTCAATGGGGTCAACGTTTCACCCCCATCCTCTATTCTTTACTCTACTCCTGATTCACAGGGTGACCTCAAGCAAATCACTTTGTCCGTGTGTGTTTGTTTCAGTCTTCCCATCTGAATGGGGCTTGTGCTCTTTGCCCACCTCTAGCAGGTGCTTTGAGATCTACAGGTAAAGCGGCTTTGCTCTGTACCCTTCCTTCTGGGTCCTGATCCTACCTCCACTGGAGTCCCAATGGCAGCAGTCCCCAGCCTCTGTGGGGTATAGGTCTGGCTGCCAGTGTTTTTCAGGAAGATCCCGTAACTCATGAGAGAGTACAACTAACTTGTTGTGCACCTGGCCTGGGCTGCTTGATCTTCCTATTGCAATAAATCACAGAGCTACGTAGCAACACGTGGGGCATGAAGTTTGTCGGCTAATGCGGAGGGTCAGAAACAGAAGAGCAGATCCCTCCGGGGCTATGACTTGCAAACACGGATTCAGGCAGTTTCCACCTGCAGGATGTAACTTCTCCTGTTTGTGTGTGCTCTTGGCTGTGCTGGGCAAAGTGGCCGTAAGAATGTAATGTGCATATAGATGGGGGAGATTTAGTCTGTAAATTAAGGAAGGCCCTGCTTCGCATGTGAAGGGGGACCAGACTATGGGAACCCTTCTTCCCTTGGGATGTGCATTATACTCATGGACAAATAACTATCTGGGTGCAGGAAGGCTTGCTCTGCCAGCAACTATGACTGCTGCATCCCCCATGGCCCTGCCAGCCCCCCTGTGATTCTGGAAGTGACCCTAATTTCTGAAACCCATTGCCCCTCTAGATTTAGTTTGGACCCCCCCGCCTGCCAGTGCCCTGGAGCCCTACCATGCAATATTCCCTGTTGCAAGCTCTGGGCTCCTGCCGAGACCTTTGCATGGGGCTTCAACCCTGCCCTGCCCCGCAGAGCATCCTGAAAGGAGCCTCCTGCTCTTCCAAACTACTGTGCATAGACCTGAAGAGACTAGCGTGCTGGTGAGACAGGGCCAGAGGCAGTCATCACATCTGCTGCCCCCAGGCCTGATTTTTGGCTTGTGCCCAGCAGGAAGCCCAGGAGCGTTCGGGGCATGACATGATTTCACCTCGCACTTACTTTGCCACTTGAGCTGTGAAAAAACGCACGAAAATAACTCCCCTGCTGCCATTTACCTCATTGACAAAAATCCCTGCAATCGACCCGTTGGCCTAGCACAATCCAGTTCAGACCAGATGCCCTAAAATCAGGAGTTTGGGCCCCACAAATGTGCAGCTCATCACGGAGATCAAGAGTAACACAAATGATGGTTTAACAGGGGTCCTCGAGTAAATCCCCTGGCGACTGTGCAGCCTGCCCTCTCACAGTACTAGCGTAATCTCTGATGGGTCCCGGCATACCAACCATTGCCCATTATTAATTGTCGTGTTTATTAGTGGTGTTGGAAACCTCCAATGTGCTAAGCACAGCACTACAGGCAGCCTGTTTGCTCTCCGGGCTGGAGACTGAGTTATCCCTCCCTGCTCCCTGAGAGGAAGAGCGGATGTAGAGGACAGGGGCAGGAGATGAGATCAAAGTTTGCACGTGTTGCCAAACCGTTGTCGCGAGACCGGGGGACAAATCAAAGCCGCTTGTGTCTCAGTTTCCCCATTGGGAAAAGAGCTCTGATGGGGCTGTTACTCCCTGCTCTAGGATGCTGTTTAAAGGCTTGCTTTGTTTCGACCTGGACGGAGGCAGCACCTCCAGTTGTGTAACTAGCCTTTATAGCAGAATAAAAAGACATTGCAGATCCCAATGTCATTCACATCGGCATACAAAACTGCTGTTAAGTCCCTCCAGGTCAAATGTGTCATCTGTCCAAGCCCTGAGGAGTTTTGTAGGGTGCTTTGACGTAGAGGAAGGGAGAGAAATGCCAATTTTTGTGCAGCACGGAGCACCTTGTTGCTACTGGAAATTCCACTGCCGCAAGAGTTACCCGCGCACCCGCGGGCCGTATGCTTCGTTATTATGGCACTTTGCAATATAATTAGCTTCACAAGTGCATGGCTTTCTGGTTTTACCCCCATACGCAGACAAACCCTTTTGATTTGCCCATCACCTGCTGGTCAGAAACCCCCTCCTGACCTTCATTTCAGGGGCTCGCAGTCCCGGCGGTGCAGGACCGGGGTGGACGGCTGCAGCGTGGCAGGGATGATTCAAAGCCATAGCAGGTAGGTGGCTTTACAAGGTGATAAGGGCAGGCAGAGCACAGAGGACAGGAGGGATCAGCAGGGGCAGAAAGGGTCACATCCCCAGTACAAACGCTGCCGCTGCCTCTTGGCTCCTAAGGACAGTGGGATTTGTAATTGCCGACTGCTCCACGCATCCATCCAGCAAAGCTGTCCCAGAACAAATGGGAAACTGGCAGTCCACACACCATCCTGGGCTTCACTGGTAGCCTTTTGACCTACCAACAGCTGTGAAATCAAAATTAACCCATCTGGCCTGCTTGCTTCAAACCTTTGACCAATCTGATGCTCCTCTGTAATAGCCGCGTTGACCTTTGCCCAAGGAAAATCTCTTCTAAACTGGCTTAGGCATCCTGTTGTGGCACTTGTTGCCTGGCTCCATTATGTGAAAATATCCCTGTGGCTCTGCCTGTCTCCCCCCCCACCGCCCCTTTGGAAAACAGCTTGAATTGCAGCATTGAGGAGGCACTGATCTCCCCGAATTAATCCACCAACACGTCACACAAATTTAGCCATGTCCATAAAATTGGATTTCCTGAGAGCCGAGGGGATTTACGCTGCGCTCGGCCCTGACTCAGGTATTACAGGCATTCAGCTGTACGAGCCGCGGAGGTGATGGCGTGCACGCGCCCTGCGGGACGACAATGCGCACGGCTCGAAGCAGCCCGAAGCACCGCATGCATTCGGTAGCGTTCGGTGACTCTGCTCGCTGTGGAAGAGGCTGCAGCAAGCAGAGCCGGCAGCCTCCTCCTCCTCCGAACGCGGCCCCCGCCGTGGAGCGCAAAAAAAGCCTCATAGAGACCAGTTTGCCTCTCCGCTGCTAATGGTGACGCGCCAAGGAAAGTAAGCGGGGACTTGGCTCTTCGATGCTTCTCTAGGAGTGATAATTAGAGCCTGATTCTTTTTAACCACGTGTCATTTACTTTAGAAATAGTGGAAAAGGCAAGTCTGGTCTTACCCAGTTTTACTAGAAAGAGGAATGGAGATCTTGGATGATCTTTCTCACCCCTGCCATGGGGGGAGATGGTGCTGAGTTGAACACAACTTCCTTTCTCTTCGGCTTCCCTTAGGCCTTTGAGTCAAATGGGAGTGAACACAATAAAATAAAAGGTAAGTAAAGTCTTTCCCCCTGCAGAGTTACTCAGCTGCTCTCCACTTGCGGTGTCAAAATCCCGGCAGCCCCACTTTGATCTGTGGGTCAGCTTTAGGGTTGAGGCTCTCTCTTATCCGGTACTGCTCATCTTCCAAGCATTTCGCCATTACTAATTTGTTCTTCCTCAAACTACCTTTGTGAGACTGGGATATTATGGGCATTTTTACAGAGGGGAAACTTGAGGTGGGCGAACTATGAGATTTGCATCAGGCCAGCAGCAGGATGGGGACCGAGTAGCTCAGATTCAAGCAGCAAGTGTCTCTCGGATGGAGGGGGCAGCACGAACAGCTCAGGAGGGGGAGCCTGTACAAGGAGTGACATGGGTTCATTGGTTTCATTGCTATTGAAACAACTTGTCACCAACGTGTTCATCAAATTGTATGGATTGCACCCTTAGCAAGTTCGCGGATGACACCAAGCTGGGGGTTGTAGAAGATGCACTAGAGGGGAGGGCTAGGTTTCAGAGTGACTGAGACACATTGGAGGATAGGGCCAAAAGAAATCTCATGAGGTTCAAGAAGGATGAGTGCAAAGTCCTGCACTTGGGACAGAGCAATCCCATGCACAGGTGCAGGCTGGGGGTGACTGGCTGGGCAGCAGCTCTGCAGAAAAGGACCTGGGGGTTGCAGTGGACAATAAGATGAATATGGGCCAGCAGTGTGCCCTTGTGCCAAGAAGACTAGTGGCATCCGGGGCTGCGTTGGTAGGAGTGTTGTCAGCAGATCAAAGGAAGTGATTCTTCTCCTCTAAGCAGCACTGGGGAGGCCACATCTGGAGTCCTGGGTCCAGTTTTGGGGCTCCCACTACAGAAAGGATGTGGGCAAATTGGAGAGAGTCCAGTGGAGAGCAACAGGGGCTGGGGGACAGGACTTGTGAGGAGAGGCTGAGGGAACTGGGCTTATTTAGTCTGCAGAAGAGAAGACTGAGAGAGGATTGAAGAGCAGCCTTCAGCTCCCTGCAGGGGGGTTGCAAAGAGGACGGAGCTGGACTGGTCTCAGTGGGGGCAGATGCCAGGACAAGGAGCAACGGGCTCACGTTGCAACAAGGGAAGTTCAGGTTGGATATTAGGAAACACTTTCTCACTAGGAGGGTGGTGAAGCGCTGGAACAGGTCACACAGACAGGTGGTGGACCCTCCATCCTTGGAAGTTTCTAAGGCCCAGCTAGGCAAAACTATGGCTGGGATGATGTAGTTGGGGCTGGTCCTGCTTTGAGCAGGGGGTTGGACTTGACGTGACCTCCTGGGGTCCCTTCAACCATCGTTGTCTATGATTTGACCTGACTCTATGAAATGAGAGAGCGGGCTGGGTTCTCCACCCTTGCCATGAACCGAATCACACGGGAAACCTTGGACTGAAGCTCAGATAAGCACATCTTTCTCTTCCTCTCCCCCCAACAAGTCTGTGCTCTCCCTTCTGCTCCTTGGAGCAGCCCGTTGATGGCCTCGCGCCGTCCTTCATGCCATCTTTTGGCGATCGTCCAGGGTAGGGTATAATCGCGGGGCAGGACTCTCGAAAGTCAGGAAGAGCATTTATCTGATCCTCACTCGATATAAAATGTCCCGGCTCCCAAGGAGCTGGAGTGTTACCTGTGTCTCCCTGGCAAGGCCAAGTTGCAAACTTTGCAGGGTAAGCAGTAGCCCCCTTTCTTCCCCGTTGCTACAGACTGGGGAGGAGGCCGGTTCCCTAAGGAGTTTGGAGCTGGAATTAACCAGCGAAGGATGACACCGCGCCATGCGGGAGGAGGGGAGGGATGCCCTTGCCCATCCTGCTCTCTTCCTGTGACCGGGTATGAGTGTTAGCAGGCGCTTTGTGGCTGCTGTGTGTGAAAGGGGCTGGAGAGCATGTTCTTGTCATTACATGGTGGCCTGCAGTCATAAGGGACTGGACCTGGTGACCCGGGGTTGTCCTTTCAGTCCCGTCTTATATTCCCAGTATAAACACTTATGGGACAACTATATGAGCACAAAAAGCAGGTTGGGGAGGAGGCTGACAGAGGAGATAAAAGCTGTTGGAGAAGGTTCGAGGAGCAGAGCCGGCACGATTGCACGGGATGAAGAATAAATGTTCGGCTTGTTTTCAGCTGGATGAAACTCATGACGCGTTGGCTCGCTGCTCCCGATGCCAGCAGACACATCCCTTATTTGCAAACTTTTGCCAAACAGCTTGGAGGAAACATCTGGGCTGGGCGACAAGCTGCATCCCACAGCCGGCTGCTCTTCCCAGTGTGCTCTGTGGAGCCAGATCCATAGTCTTCCTCCCTGGGTGATTAGGACTATCTCACCCCAGGACTGATGGATACAGTGCTAGTATGTGTGGCTTTGTCGGGACAGGCCTAGGAAATGGGTGTCCACGTCACAATGCCAGGATAGACTCCAATATCAAAGCCAGAAGGGACCATTAGGGTCATTTAGGCTGATTTCTTGAGTAGCATCAACTGGAGAATACCCTGCCTACCCCTTGCTCTAGGGACCATAACCACTGGGCGCTAATCTCTGGTAAGCATGATCCCTGCAGGAAAAGGTTAAAGCTCGCTGGTGGAGTATGTATGTGTGAGAGAGAAGATGTCCAGGCTGCAATGTATTGCTGCTAAACAGAGAGCCTACCGTCTTTGGTGACCCGACAGCTCTTGCAAGCACGAAACCTGCTTACTGTCTAGTTTTAATAGAAGAGGCAGATCTGGATAACAAACCCCATTTGGGCTCCAGCCCAGCCTGGCTCCTCGGAGCACGATGCTTCGTTGTCCAGCCAAACCCCATTTGGCGCAGCAAGGAGAAGCGCCGTTCAGTAATGACAGGAATGGATGGGACGATCAAGGTGCCACCTCCGCCGTTCTGCTGCAGATTAAGGGTTTCTTAAACATCACCCAGATGAGCCCTTCGTGCAGAGCGAGCGGCTGGGAGCATGCCAGGATTTCCCTCTTTCTCTCTGCTTTGGACGGTCCTTTAGCAAGCATGAAGCAGCAGTAACACGGTGGGGGCTGTTATACCTTGCCCAGCGAAACCCAGCTCTCTGCAGTGCTCATAGGGGATGTAATTTCTGTCTCAGCTTCCTGTCCCCAAGTCCTCAGCAGCATTGCTGTGGGTTAAGGAGGTATTTTGAAGGAGTGCATCCCTCGGGTCATTACGTTTAAGGTGATCCTTTCCAGGCATCTGGACAGCAGGAGATGAATTCAGGGGCCTCTCCTCTCATGGAGGAAGACATCTCTCACCCTTTACCCCACAGATGACAGATCCTTTGAAGCACAAGATGAGGCCAGTTCTGCCCTTGGATTCACAGCTGGAAGCTTTTCATGCAGCAATTTTTAGGAGAAAGGGCTGGAGCAAGGGGTGAATTCTGCCTGGTGTCCCAAAGCCCCCTAGATACAGCAGTGATTGCAAGTACCACGGATAGAAAGGTAATAGCAGTGCACTTTCAGATCCGGCTGTTGCTGTAATGAAGCCACAGCAGAGGACTGGAGCAGGTCAGGGATTTTCGAGCATCAAGGACAATAAAAAGTCCTTTTTCAGATATGTGGGAGCTGGAGAAAAAGCAAGGGCAACATTGGACCCCTGCTAAACCTGATGGGACAACTGACGCCCAGGAAAAAGCCAACCTATTATTAAATGGGTACTTTGCATCCGTCTTTCATGGGACACCTATGCCTGCTATGGGACAGGGAGGTCTGGGTGAGGGAGATCCCCTGCCCTACATCAATGCTGACCTCGTGAAGGAGCAACTTGAGAGGCCGGATACCTTCAAGTCAGCTGGCCCTGACAGTCTGCACCCCAGGGCACTCAGGGAGCTGGCGAGCGTCATAGCCCAGCCCCTGGCACGGGTCTTCGAGAGCTCCTGGCGCTCTGGTGCAGTGCC
>NW_017728931.1:140339845-140365438 GCF_001723895.1 Crocodylus porosus | reverse complement strand
ACATTGAACACCTTCAAGAGTAAATTGGATGCTTATCTTGCTGGGATCCTATGACCCCAGCTGACTTCCTGCCCTTGGGGCAGGGGGCTGGACTCGAAGATCTTCCGAAGTCCCTTCCAGCCCTAATGTCTATGAAATCTATGAAACCTATAAATATAGATACCAGTCATAAGGCTGTTACTGCTGCGGGAAGCCAAGTGCAAGGGCATGCACCCACCTCTGGGATTTGGTAGCACACAAATCCACTTGAGCTTTGCTTTTGCAGTTACCATGCTACCATTATTGCTACCTGCTTTCTTCTCTCTGTCCCTACTGACTTTGAGTAGATTTGATCAGCCTGATGATGGATGGATGGATTGGAGGCCTCACACACATGTCAGGTTTATAAGGCAATATTTTTTGCCCTATTTGGCCCCATCTGTTTCATTCTTAGCCGCTGGAAGTGCAGAGCCTAGAAAAGCCGGGCCCTATTGTCGGAGAGCAGCTACCGTTGCTCGCAAACGCACGTGCAGTGAGAAGCTATTCACAGCACTTAGGGGAAAAAAAGAAAAGGAAGCTGACAAATATAATCAATTATAGCCAAGCAGCTGCAAGGTGAAGCAGAATCGCCCTGCGCTTTGCCATGCCAGCTTCCACGGAGGTGCAGACGGCTACTGCGAAGCGGAGAGATGATTGCTGGCCTTTAGGAGGGAAATACCTCTCCTCTGTTTGAAGGCCGAGGCCCAGATAATCCAATTTCGCATCCTGCCTTTGGAGTGTTATTGGATCTTCCTGCCATTGATGAATGTTTGAGCTCCAGAACGGGGGTGGCGGGGAAGGGAGTGAAGCAGCCATGAGCTGGGCTCTCGAGACTTAAGTGACAGCCTTGGAGTGATGCAGGGGATCTGTTAGCACCATTAAAACGCTCCTCCCCAGAGTTGCCACCCAGTACTCACAAGTGAGGGGCTATATCGTGCCACTGAGTTTTGATCAATGAGTTCAAATCATTTATACGATGCCTAGTTTTGCTATGGAATAGGCAATTAGTAGTTTCCGCATCTGCTGGTTGAACCAATGTGTGTCCTGGTAATGACCTGGATGTTGTAAAGACCTGCAACTAAAGGTGCTTTGCCTGCCACTGAAAGGCAGCCACATCTGGGGTGGAGCAGATCAGCTGGCTCACAGCACAGAGCCATGCCACATAATAGCTTAGGCCAGGGAGTGGAGAAAGATCCGAGTGAACGTGCGCTGGGGTTTAGACAGTGGGAACCAGGGTGATTTTTCTCTGCTCTCACAAGCAATGCCAGGGGATCTTTACTGAGTAGTACAAGGGATGTGTTCACTAACTAACCAGTGCCCTCTTGCCTAATGCTGGCATAGTATGGCAGAGCGGTCTCATGCCCTTTGCCGACATGCCACCTTCCCTGCCTCTCATGGGCAGAGGAATGAGACAGACCTGTTCAGGGCCAGGGCAGGGCTGGATTCTGGTGTGGTCGCTTCAGCATAATCACTAATAGCACCGGGGTCGATATAGGGGTGACTGTCCATTATGACGCCGAGGGTGCTGGCAGCCGATGCCTGTTGCTGCATGCATTGTTTCTAGCTCGAATAGACTCCAAACCAGCACCCGGGCTCCAAGCTGTGGCTCCAGATGCCAGTAAGCAGTGGGCACCTTCGGATCAAAGCCTTTGTAGATCGAGGTCATGCTCAGCGCTGCTCCTTATGGGTCCTGGTCTGCTCCTAGCATCTTTTGGGGCAGCTGCTGCATTGTGATGGGGCCAGCACCTGTGCAAGGGCTGTAATGAACTTCTGATCCAGCCTGGTTTGGAAGTACCAAATCTGAGGCCAAATGCCTCCAGTCCCCGAGCAGTGCTTGGCTGTGACAATCCAGCGGCACACTCCAGTGTGAATTATGGCACACATAAAATGTTTATTTTATTGTTCTGGCTAATGAGCTCTGCACCCTCCAGGTAGAGCCTCATAATTACACAGCTCAGCCTCCCTGTCTGGCCCCCTGATTGCTCTCCTGATTCAAGCCAAACAGCTCTATAAAACACCGCCGCAGCTGGCATCTGCACAAGGGGCTTTCGGAGCTGCCACCGAAATGCTCGGTCAGCTGGGCAGTCCTGCCGGCTGGGCCGAAGGAGGAGGACTGTGGCGAGGCTGCCCTGCAGGGCTGGCAGGGGAAGGGGCAGGGCTGTGGGGAGCCTTGCTTGCTCCCGCAGCATGTGAGCAGGGGTGCCGTTGTGTTGTGACAGCGAATGCAACCATTTTTAATGCCCATGACCTGCTCCTGGCCCAGGTGAAGGGAGCCCGTGTCTGTGTTTGGGAGCACTATGTCTATTTTACCTGGAGACACTGTTGTAGCAGTTGCCTGCAATGTTTCCTTTGCTTCCAGCTGCTCCCTGGGCTCCTTTGCTGTCACGGCGCGAGAGCCAGATGTGACTGGAACCACGGTGCTGTCAGCCGTCCAGGCTGGCTCCGAGGCAGAGCTACCCTCTCTCTGTTAAAGGCATGATATCCCAGTATAGAGACAGCCAAGCCATGCTGGGTGTTGTGGGGTGCAGGAGGGGGTTTCTGGCCTCAGGCGAGAATTGCAAAGTGCAGAGCAAGGAGCGTGAGGAAAGGTAAACCCCAACTTCAGAAAATGCTTGTGGAGGGGGATGGAGGTGGTGGTTGGAGGGTGTGGGGGGGGGGGTGCACAACCCAGCTGTCACCAAGGAAGTGCTAATTGTGTCCCCAGGCTGGCTATGTGCAGGGAAAGGCTGCTCTAACCCCCAGGCTCTCAGCTTGGAGGGCTGAGATCTGCTGTTTACGGTAGTGGATCTGCTACATGGTAGGGAGGTCACAACCATCCTACCCTTCCTGCAGTGCTACCCTTCCCGCAGTGCTAGATACTATGGGAGTGGGGGCCCTTGCATGGAAAAGGGGGACCTGGCATGGAAAGCCACCAAAGCCGGGATGAAGGCTCCTGGGTTTCATTGCCTACGCAGCTGCAGTCATTGTAACCTCTCTGCACCTTGGTTGCACCTGTCTGTGCAATGAAAGATAATATTCTCCACCCACATGATTGCCTGAGTGATCTTTCCTGAATGGATGTCCATTTTGCCCTGTTACATTTAGGCTTTCAGAATTGCTCAAGTCCCATGGAAGCACCCAAGGAAGGGACAGACTCTCAGAGGAGCTCTGGGTGCCTGCTGAGATGCCGCGTGCCCTTGGGAGACCTACCCACTGGTGTCCTGGCTGAGTGGGGCTGGGTACTTAGTGAGTACTTTTATAAAATCCAGAGGATTGCAGATATCAGAGCGCTTGCAAATAAGGTGGCCCAGAGCTTTGCTGGAAACCCTCTCATGGGCAGAGGAATGAGACAGACCTGTTCAGGGCCAGGGCAGGGCTGGATTCTGGTGTGGTTCAAGACCAGGTTCTCCAGGGCAGAGAGCACAACTTCTAATTGGAGCAGATCTGCCATGCATTAAATGCCCTAACGATAACAAAGTTTGCAGAGCACTAAGATCCCATGATGAATAAAGCAGCAACAGAGATGCCAGCCATTGTTATGTTTTCCCTTTTCCCCTGCAGCAGGCGATCCTCAAGCCAGCACCATGGCTTATACATACACACGCACACTTTTCTGTATGCGTGTGTCAAGATCAGAGTGCCAGGTATAAAATGCTGCCGGAGCCTAGCAGGCAAAAATTGACAGGGGAATCCAGTGTTATCTGGAACTGCTCTCTCCAGAGAGGCGGTGCGGTGCGTCTTTGATAGGTTCACTCCAGGGGAAATAACTGGTGGATAAGAGGTGTTGATGTGTGGGATGCCAAAGGAAACCCATCTTCCACAGCAGCAGCAAGGGCTACGCTGGCATGCATTCCTCCTCCCCCTTTTCCTTTCCTCTTTCAAAGCTGGTGTCCGTGTCCCAGCTACTGGGACTATTACAGAGAAGCGAATCACCCTGTGTGAATGGAGCAGCAAGAAATGGAGGAAGAGCAATAGGTGGAATACAAAGCAAATTGGAAAATGGCAATGTAGGTGCATGGAAATAAGAAAATGACTTGGTCCTATGCAATCCAATTTGACCAGAAAATAGGAGGAGGATGTAGACATGAAGCTGCAGCCCGGTTGCCTTCTTGTGACCAACCTCTGAAACACTGGAGCAGCCGTTTAAGTGCCTTTATAATGCAAGGATCTTCTTATCTATTCACACCTCACCCAACAACCACTCTAGTATCTGTCCATCCACCCCATACATGCCCATCTAATCCTTCTGCCTCTGCCTTGTACTCATTCTCATGCTCACCCCCCCGTCTGTCTGTCTGCTTCTGTGATGCCCATGCAGCTAGAGGCTCGAGGTAGGTATTGAACTTTTGGGGAAGCATTGCACAAAAGGACAGCCCAGCGGGTAGAGAGGGCTAAAGGCACTGCCCCGACCGTGTAGTTTTGCTAAGAGGTTAGATTATGGATTTATACGGGATGATTTGGATAGGGCTGATCCTGCCTCCGAGAGGGGGTCGGTCTAGATGACCTATGGCTAGGCCTGGCAGGATACCGATTTTTTTATTGATAAACACTGATAAATATTGATTTCACCTCTCACACAGCCTGAGGAACAAACATTTCCATTGTTAGTCATCCAAATTTATATAAGATATAAGAAAAGATAAGATATAGGGCATATAAGAAAAACGATGGCTGATAGCATGTGTGATGACACGGGGAGCGGTTTGACTATTGTTTGGACTGTAACCCCCAGAAACCTCAGGGGACTGGGAGGTAAGGAAGAGGAAATGACAAGGTGCATGGAGGAAGCAGTCCTACTGTAGCTAAGTTTGTCATGAATACATTTTCTGCCCCCCCACACCTCTCATTTTGTGCAATCCTGAAAATTTAAATGGATAAAAATGGGGGGGAGGGGAATGCTTAAAAATAAACATTGTTTTTTATCCATCGAAATGCTTAAAAAATACAAATCAAATTCTGCCAAGCCTGCTTATGGAGGTCCCTTCCAGCTCTACTTCTCTATGGTCTGTGCATGAGCCTGATACAAAAGCATCATGACTAGCTGCTGCTTGACGGAGGAGGTGCATCCCTCTGCCTTCCAGTCCAATAACCTCAGGTGAGGATGCATGTCTAGGGAATGGGAGGTGCATGTCTTAGGCTCCCCGCAACCTTCACCTTCCACTTCCTAGCAAAGTGCCATAGCGAGCAGGTAGGACCCTCCAGCCTTTCTCCTGAAGCTGGCCCATGAGACAGCCAAGAAAGGAAGAGCTGCAGAGCAAGACAGAGTATAGTTAGCTACCGTAAAAGGACGGGAGATCTGGGTCCTGGCCCCAGCCCTCCTAGTGCAGCCACTGTTTCTTGCTGTCTTACCTAATGGCTAGAAAATGCAAAAGGCAGAGATGCCATTGTGCATGGAAGTGGGCCCAGCCTCGGACATGAGAAGAGCACCCAAACTAAACTGTTTGGGGGAAACTGAGGTATGCCCTCACCTGGATCTGAGCTGTCAGAAACTCTGGGGACTGCCTTTTGCCTGCTGAACTCAGCCAGACTTGACAACATCCCCGGGAGAGAAGGCTTGTGGATTGGTGTCTAGGAAGCAATGTTCATTGCAGCTGAGGCTGCCGTATAGATCCCGCTGCTCAGTGCCGACTGCAGTTGAGATTCACCAGCACTGGGCTGAGCCTGCTGGCAGCGGGGCCCTGTCACAGCCGATGATGGTGGCAGCCATGCAGTCATGCTCATAAAAGCTAAGCATGAGCAGGTTTGCTCAGGGCTTAGATGGGAGACCACCCAGGAACACGTGAAGTGCTTCCCTAACTAGGGCTGGGGGTTTCTCTATCTTGTCCCATAGATCGGTGCTGAACCAGCACCTCTGAACGACACCATGGGGGTATGCTAAGAAGAGGCCAGCCTTGATGATGAGTCCCTGTAGGGGAAGAAACTTAGACACTAGAGCCAATGGATTAGTTAGGGGATATTCCTCTGGGGAAAGAGAGTCCTACATGTTGTGAAATCTCTACTGAGAGCAGGACACAGGCACTTTGCTCCCCATGCTCCTTGCCTGTCAGACCAACATAATGAAGAAACTTTTCCAGGTCAAATCAGCGCCTGTGTCACTTTTGTGCTCCCGGGGTATTTTTTTGAAAGGCAAAATCTTAAGGTTGTTGGTCCCTTTTTTTTGCTTGTCCCCACTTCAAGTGCATTAAAAGACCCCAAGTTTTTTGTTCTTATTTATAAGCTGAAAGTCTGGTTATGCTGGGTGCTGTAGATACCGAGAGACACTTCCTGCCCTGGACAGTTTGTGCAGTCCAAGCAGGCAAAGGCAGTGAGAGCATCTGGTTTTCATTGACCTTAGCTAGTGCCTCAACTACGCGAGCATCCTTCTGTCCCATGTCCCCGTCTCGTCTCCCATCAGGTGTTTTAAGAGGGGGGCAAAATGCAAAAAGCACTTATATAAATGACAAGGGGGTATGTGGTAGATGTGTTGGTTTGAGACAAAAAGACATATAAAAAAATAGAACTCTTGGATCCAAAAAGATGCATGATATATGAATGACCAGGGGTTTCAGTTCTTACAAATACATGGCAGCTGTAGTCCCCAGGGCTCTCCGACTACAATACACGTAGCCATTCACTTCACCCATTACTGCAAGGCGGCCATCTCTGGGGTGAAACACAGCAGATCCGTAAGAGTGCATAACAACAGCAGCACCCTAGCATACAGGCTTGAGAAGGATAATCTTTTCAGGGAGAAGTCGTCAGGAGAACTGAAAGGGCAGGGTTCAAGGGTGAGGTCTGTGCAGTCACCATTGCAACAGGACACAGACCTAAAGCCTCAGGGACTCTCAGCTTTTTGGGGCCCGGAGCATGTCTGATGTGCCTCACTGGAGAGCGGCTGTGCTGTGAAGAGCCCGGGGCGGGGGCAGCTTTCTCCCTAAGAGATAAGTCATTGCAATGATTATTGTTCGTGAGGTCTCCCCGTGGCAGAAGCCTTATCGGGGCGGGGGGATCTGTTCATTTGGCAAATCTGTTCACAGCATCTCTTCGGGGGAAAGCAGCCGAACTGCAGGAGATAGGGAATTCCCCAGTAGGAGATAAGGGAGCGATTGCATCCTAAGCGAGTGATGGGGCTAGAGGCCACGTGCTGATAACATCCAAATCCACAGAGGAGACAGCCTGCTACCCCCACTAGACTCTCCCTGGCTCACAAAGCTACTTGAGACTCATGTTGCTCGCTCTTTTCCTGGGGGGTCCTTCCTCTCGCGCAGAAACGAGGCAGACAGGAGCGTGGAAGGAAGAATAAAATAAAAATATGTGTGTGTTGCTGTAGTGCCTTTCACCCCAGATAATATTTATACAATCCCACTGAGATGCAGCCAGCTCTTGGTTGGAGGGGAACAGTGGGCTAACAGGCTGCAGCAAAGGGACAGGGACATTTTTGGCTAAGAGCAATGGGTGAAATCTCTCCTCTTGTGAAAATAGGCCACAGGCTTTTTAGCAACAGAAAGGAGCTTAATAAATAAGCATCTCATTCCATAAACTGCCTGGTGTTTAATGTCCCTAAAGGAAATATTGGCCTGGCCAGGCTGTGAACCTGCAGCTCCAGGCTATTATTGTTATATATATATATAGTGCTGCAGACTCTCAAGGTGCCTCCCAGATAGCAGATAGGGCAACCCCATATCCTAAAGAACTTATAGTCTAATCCAGCAGCATTTAAGACATACTGGGCATGTCTGCAAGTGCATTAATGCACTGTTATTACGGTGCATTATGTTTAGTGTCCGTAAGAAGTGTAGTACCAGACTTGGCACTACTGTGCAGGAGCGCCAGCACACGGCTTTTAGGTGAAACTAATGGGCAGCAGGCTAATTCTACTGCACACCAGCGCATTAGCATGACTTTCGCTATGACGCACTAATGCACAGTAGAGTTCATCTACTGCACTTCTCGCGTCTTGTGTAGATGTGCCCACTCAGGCCCGAAGTTGGAGTCGCAGATGTTTTCAGGACCAGAAGATCCCCCCTTCCCCCAGCTAAAAGGATCCTGGTTTGGGTTACTTGAAACTTTCCATGTCAGGTTTGATCTTCCTTACGTTGTATTACCTTCTTTTGGTAGAAGTTCATGTGTAAGCCCAAAGTCATTTTGACCCCAAACCAAGGCATTTTCATTTGCGGACAGGTGAAAAAGCTATTTTGACCATTCCCAAATACATTTCTCAGACTGGGCGTTTGCCATAGCTAATTCATCCAAGTCGAGCTTTTCTCAGGGCAGTTTTGATTTTTTATGAATTGGCATTTTCTGACAAGAAAAATCTCCCTACTGTGGGACTTGAGCATGCTCAAGTGTCAGGATGATACCATTGACCTTCCTAAGCAACCGCTTTCCAGGGCCACAAAGAAGAAAGAGCATCTTGGACCTGACTATAATTTCTACTATTTGAATGCTTTTTAGGGCACTCTAGCTTTGCCTTGTTGTCTGCGCAAGGGTGAGCTTCCACTTGGTAACACGTGGGACACTAATGATTTCATTGCTCCTTCTCTGAGGAACCTGAATGAAACACCTCTGCCATTCTCAAGTCAGGCAGCAATTCCCAAATTAATGGCTAGCCCGTCTTGAATGCCAGCCACCTACTAACAGTGTCCCGGCCGCATGCACAGCTGAGCGTTTGCCCTTGCGTTAATCCTGAAATCCATTCGTTGCTATGGCATAAATCCTGGCCGTGTACACTGCTGCAGCCCTGTGAAATAGCATCTCCCTTTCACAGATGGAAAAACAGAAGAAGCACAATCAGGAAACACAACACAATACCAGCTGTTTAGTGCTTTCCGGCTATTAATTAACATTCACAGTCTGAGAAGAAGGTGATTGCAAACTGGATCCACTTTACAGATGGAAGGACTGAGGTGGGGAACTCAAATGTACGAGAGATGGGCCAGTCAAGGCTACAATCATCTTATCTCTGACTACCCAGCAGGCCAGCGCTATAACTCAGGCATTGCTCGGCCTTGATTCTTCTCTTGCAATGATTCTCAATTAGGTTCCTGCGGCACGCTAGGGTGCAATGAGATGCTTTTAAGCGTGCCGCGGGGATGCCACCCAATATTAGCATGGTTCGACATGTAAACGCCTACACATGCTTCACAAGATAAACCCAGGGATCTCAATTAGGAATCCAGGACGTCACAAGCGCTCCTACTGGCTGCGGGCTTTCTGAGTTCTTTGCAATGGGAGAATTACTCTTGTATTTTCCCATAGTCCAAAAATGTGTGAAAGCGAAAAGCGGGTCTTTTCTGAGAGGTGTCTTGAGATGAACGAGGGGTGCTTTGCATCCAAAAAGGTTAGGCTTTACTGGCTCCAATCCACGTGGTACGCAAGGTCCTGGCAGTTCTATAGTCCACATTGCTGCTCTTCTCTCCGTAACCAAATTATGGCTTGTCCTGACCAAGGGAATAGGATACCTCCAGGCAACCCTTTTAACAGTTACCATCTGGAAGATTTGGGATTTGACACAGAATAATAGCTGGGCCACAGTGCTTTGCAAGGAAGTAATTCCCACAAAGGGTCCAATAATCTTATGAATGGAGAGTGTAAACTTGTTGGCGTCTTCCCTCCCAGGATAGAAGTAATTGCAAGAAATGTTCTGTAGGCCATGCTGTGTTGGCAAGGCTTATATATACCAGCCAGGACTGTTTCCCCCCAGAGATTTAGGTCTCAACATTGGAAGAAGGCAGCAACTAAATTAAAAAGAATTGAAACTATTAAAATGTTCTTTTCTCTGAGAGGAAAAGAAATAACACTTTTATTTCCAGGAAGTTGGGTGGAGAAGCCCACAGACAGGTGATCTGGGCCCTGCTGCAGGTTTCCCAGTCAAAACCAGGTACACATTGTGTGCCCACATTTGATCTCACTACCATGATTTTCATCAGGGTTATGATTTTTTTCCTGCTCAGACAGGCATAGTAGTGCAACCCCTAGTGCTGACTCTTTCAGCATACCTAATTCCCCATGCATGGATAAGCCGCACTGGTGTAACACAGTAGATTTGGCTAAATGCACCCATAGCAGGAAAAGCTGTAGGCTGGAGCCATGCACTGTAGCTGACGCTGGGCAGCTTTCGGGGGTAGACAAGAACTGTCTCCCTATATCTCAGTGTCTCGTTTGCACAATGGGGACAGCAGCACTTCCCTACCTCTGGACTTTGCGGGGCGGAAATACTACAGAAATGGCAAAAATGGCTAGAGAGATTCCTCCCATCCTTTGTCTTTTTAGGCCACGAGCTCCTCAGGGCAGGGACTGTCTTGTATGGGCATGTCTACAGTGCACTCACAGCAGTGCTTGTAGTGTAGCACCAGCTTGGACTTAGTCAGCTCGGGGAGGGACGACTGCCCAGAGTAGGGCTGCTCAGCCTCTGGCCCATGGATCCATGGCATCCAGCCCATGTGGCTCCCCATGGTTGGGGAGTTTGGCGGCAGGGGAGCTGTCACACTTAACAGCACCACCCTCCCCTACTGCCAAACTCCCAAGTCCCGCCGTGGTGGGTTGGAGCTGGGCCACATCTCCTCCTCCAGCATGGCCAGACTGGGGCCAAGTCATGCCCCCTTCCGCTGTGCGGCCAAGTCAGGGTCAGGCCATGTCCCCTTCTCCCCATGGGGCTGGGCCATGTCCCCTCCCCACTGCATTGGACTGCATCCGCCCTGGGAACCAGGCTGTATCCGTCCCATGAGTGGACTGGGTACTGCACATCTGGCCTACTGGGCAAAAAGGCCGAGCACTATTGACCTAGAGCCCCGTGCAAGCTAACCTAGAGGCTTCTCAGGAAGGTTTTGCAGCCTGTGCTGTGCTCCACGCTGCTGAGGCTAGAGGGCTTCCAGGACTCCAGCAAACTAGTTTAAAGCCAGCTGGGGCACGTCTACACTGCACTGCAGCCATCGCTGGGGCTGGCGAGTCGACATCCTCTAGATGCGTATAGATGCTCAACGCTGGTCGTGGTTGGGGCAGGTGGGGGCTGCTGCCTGTCTAGCTGTGGTTGCATTTAGCTGCATATTGCATTCATCCTTCTGGCTGTAATTTGGAGGGGAAGGTTATGCCCCGGCTTGATAATACCCATGAGCCTTTTGCCCCAGGAGGAGCTGTCGCTGTTCCTCACTGAACTTCTGGCTTGGGGCAGCACCTAGAAAAGCTGAACCAGACAGCACCCATGACCTCGTCACCCTGCTTACTCCCAGAGCCTCCATTGGGTTTAATTACAGCTCCCTGTCCTTGTTCTGAACGGGGATCCTAATTAGATGTAAGCGGCAAAGAAATAAACTGTAAATGCTGGTGTGAGCCGCTGCTTGAGAAATATACCCTGGAATAAAAGAAATTGGGGTCATCACCTGACTACACTTATTTAATGTTAGTTGTTGATTAACTTGTGTTTACATGAGTGGCCACAGCTCCTGCCGCGGTGGGAGGTTTCCAGCATCTCATCAGCAGACTGGCTGAAAGGAGAGCATCCGTCGCTGCACTTACCGATGTGTTGGCTGGACTCATTTCGGCTCTCTCGCTGGTGACAGGGATGCTTTCCCTCAGCAGAGGTTTGTTCACAGAGGGGGAAACTGAGGCACATGGAGGTTACAGGGGCCCGTTCTTGTTCTCATTGAAACCAGGGGGATTTTTGCCAGTGTATTTCAAGGTAACAGGGCCCAAGTAAAGATGGAGGGCATGGCTTTGTACCAAAATGGCAGAAATCCGGGCTCTGCCACAGACCCCTTATGTGACCTTGGGCACCTCACTTCATCTTGCTGTGTGAGGTTAGCAGGCCTGGGGTCCTCATCTTTCTCCTAACCTCTGGCCCTCCACCATGCCTGTCTCTGCTGGCTCTGAGCAGGGACAAGTAATCACCAGATGACTTTGTAGAAGGGCTGTTCCTTGCAAATAAGCTGTACAGTGTAGACAGCTTTGGTGTAGGCTATAAATATGATATAGATGGAGACGGGTGACTCACATGGCTTGGACTAGTTGAGGGCAACTTCAAGGGCAAAACTAAACGTGAGTGTGGACGTACTCAGAGTGCTGTTGGCAGAGTCTGAGGAAGGAATCACATCTCCTGACTCCCAAGTCTTTGCCCTAAGCACCAGGCAGTGTCTTTTCCCACTTCATTGAAACAATATGCTGTGCAAAACCCCTCCCAAGTGCAAAATGAGGAGTTATCTCCTCTTCTGCCAGGCCCTGCCTGATGCACACACAGACTGCATCAGGAACAAATTTCATCTCAATCCCTAGACATCCAAAACTCTTGAGGAAGAGGCAATATATTTTATTAGGCCAACTAGATAGTTGCAAAATAAATGTCTTATTTGCAAGCTTTGGGGCTCAAATGTCCGTCTTCAGGCAAAGGAGAAGTCAAAGTTTGTACGATGTCAGCTTTAGAGCAGCCACCACTCAGCTTTCCCTGCAAGGCATCCTGGAAAATGTTTGCAAGCTTTTGGGCTCAGATGCCCTTCTTAATTGTACACTATTTGACTTATTTGTACAATGTGCACAATCTTTGACTCCTCTTTTGCCTGAAGAAGGGCATTAGAGCCCAAAAGCTTGCAAATAAAACATTCTTGTTGCAGCTATCTAGTTGGTCTAATAAAAGTTATCATCTCTTCCTCAAGAGTTTTGGATACCTTTGCCTCTAGACTAACATGACTACTACCTATATCCCTGATCTCTGCCCCGGTTTGTTATGTATCTGAACCACACCGCCTGTCACATTTAGAAAACAAGGTCCTGGGTCCCCTACACCTTTCCCTTCCCTGGGACCCTTAATGGTCCCCTATCACTGATAAGGAAAATTCCTGGGGCCAAGGGTTTCACTTGGTTGCAGGCCAAGTGATCCAGCAATCCCTTTTCCCCCCTGAGCTTTTAGGAATCAGTTCACCTGCTAGTTATCCTGCAGTTTTTTAAAGATTTAAGCTGTGGAAACTTCTGCCATGGGAAACCCTTATGCTAGAACTGGAGCAGGTGCAAAAACTGCGTAATCAAAGTTCGTTGTTCCCAGGTTTCTATAGTAACTTTTTCCAGGATGCCTTTCAGGGACAGCTAAGTGGTGGCTGCTGTAAAGGTGACATTTTGCTTTTGGCTGTTGCTTGCTGCACCTTTAGCTGGCAAGTGCTCATAACTCCCGGTTTGTTGTCTTCCTGTTATTCTTGAGGAGATGACACATTTCGACACAGGCTGAAAGCTTGGCTGGATTATATGTATTTGTAGGGATAAGGGGATGTTTGTGGCTGGACTAGTATCGTGATCTGGTACAGCGATCCTTAAATTAGAGGTGGAAGGATTATAGATGAGTACATCCTCTTATCCTGGCCCTTCTGTTTTCTCCAGAATTCAAACCAGCTTCTGGAAAGGTCTGGGTTTTTTTTTAGGGATTCGTTTCAAGTAATACCCTTTTAATTTGTAAACTACCAGCAAGGTGTGACAAGGCAACAATATGGTGGGGGGGAGGCCTGTTCCCCTGATATCCTCCTAAATCTGCAGGCTTCAGGGGTATGATTCCCACCTTGTTTAGGCTGCTGTAAATTGAGAGTAACTCTCCTGAGGTCTGCAGGTATATCCTCAGCTGGGCTGTGTCGTTAACTCTTGTTAGTTATCCCTGTTCAGTGCTTGCCCTGATGAGTGCAGTATGCCACCGTCATTAATGGACTGTATCCTTCCCTGGGTGGAAGGTAGACCTGCAATTGCCCTTTCACCAATGGGAACCGTGTCACAGAGTGACACCAGTTTTGGTGTGGGTTGCAAGATCTGATTTAGACAGGGAAGGCTGTGCCACCTAGATTGAGCTACTTGGAGTTGACTTTAGGATTGAGCCAGTGTATAAGTGACTTGCCCAGGGTCACACAGGAAGTCGGTGGCAGAGCTGGGAGCTCTCCTGAGCCCCAGTGCAATGATCTACCTGTTAGGCCATAACTGACTTCCCCTGATCACGGCTTCCATTCAAAGTAGTGTCACTCCAGATAGGTGCAAAGGCCCAGTCATGGAGATCCTCTTGTGAGAGGCAGACTTCACTGGAGGGCACAGACTGAATCGGTGACAATAAATAATGCTGCTACCATTCAAAAACTGTCTGTTGGTCTGTTGCTGTAGCTGAGATTTGTGCAAAAGACTCAGAGTCCAGTATGACTCTGCACTATGCACAGCAGCAGCTGTGACGCAAGCCTGCCTGCTCAGCACTCACTGATAAGTTTAAAAAGAAATTTATTGACTTTATAATTAAGAAACTCTGCCATACATAAAGTTTAAAAGCCATGCAAATACATACACAGGGAACACATAAAGATAAACAAACATTGAGCGAACACAACGTAATGTAGTAATTGCCCATAAATGTAGTCATCGCCAACTGTTTAATATAGATCAGCGGCAAACAAAAGAATAAATGGCATAGAAATTATTAACTGGTTTACGGTAGCTGCTAAGGAAACCAGGCAGAAAAAGAGACAAAGTGACATGGGTAAGGTTATAGAGCAAGTCCGTGGCAGAGTGGAGAGCAGCAATGCACGTCTCTTGGTTCATAGTCCAATCCCCTGCCCATGGGGCTTCGTGAGTATTGGTACAGCTACGGGATCTTTGGGGGAAATAATACATTCACCCCAACAATACAATGCAGCTTTCGTCTTGAGCAGAATGACTGGGGAGTCTGGTGAGAGAAGCTGCCTCCTTTTATTGACCAGAGCTGTCACCGCAGCTGAGAGAGGCCTGGGCTCAGCATCCTTCTATGGCCAAGGGGTTTCGAACCCAGACATCCCAGGAGAAGCTTTGACTGCCAGGCAATAGGGGACGCCGGTGTGGGAGTGCTCTCCTGCAGAAGTTTTGTGGGACTAATTATCATCCACCAAAGCAGGGACTGGAGATCAGGTGGCCAAGCAGCTGGGCTGGAGGATCACCCTGACTTGCTCTCTGTCTCAGCAGATATCTCATGGTTTCATCGTTGTTAGGGTCAGAAAGGACCTCAGTAGATCACCGAGTCTGACCCCCTGGCTTGGGCAGGAAAGAGCGCTGCCCTTTGTATTTAAGCCCTTTCTACACAGTGGGAGTGGCAGCAGGAGTGATGGAAGGACATGTCCTTTCTTGCCTTTTGCACAGGGCTAGAGCTGATGTCTCCTGCTTCTTGGGGGAGCATCTTCACCCCTGTGCTGTTGACATGGTATCCTGGCAAGGGGGGGTGACTGCAAAATCCTGAGTGCAGTGGGTTTTCAGTTGAAGCCACGTTATTCCACCTTGAGCTCCCTGCTGTGGGTGGTGAAGCATTCAGGGACCTCCTTGAGGAACTGAGGTGGCAGAGCCGAAGTGGTTTGCAGCTCCCTGAATTTTGCAGGGTCTGCTCACAACAAGGTGGCCTCGTGTATGCAAGCAAGCCACCCTCGTGCAGCTCAATCAGCCTGATTCCCTTGCAGTTTGATTCAAGAGTGTTGCAGTTTAGCCTAGGTGGGTAAGCATTGCATGTGACTTCTTGTGCTAGAAGACATTACATTGAAACAAGACTGCCCAGGTGAGGGGTGGGATGGCTTTAGCCAGGTCAGGATGCCTCTCCTGGGTAGATGGGTGTCGTGAGCAGTGGGAGCACAGCAGGGTCCAGCAGCACCATCAACACATTGTCACAGGGAAGGGGGCACATTTGCTGCGTATGGCCTGGGGCAGCGTTGAGAGGGGACTTTTTCTTGTTGCTCTTTGCAATGATACAGGGGCAACAGGCCTGGGCATATTCTACACTGCTGGGCTGCTCTTTCCACCCAGCTGCAGGCAGTATGTGACATTTCCTTTGGAGAGATTTGGGACTCCGCTGTTTCCTTTGGGCAGCACCCCTTTCAGACTCGTTCTCCAAACAGGAGGTTGTGTCTCTCCGAACCTGTTCCCAGCCTTGGAGGTGAAAAGAAATGATTTAACACCTTGAATTTTCATAGGGTCTTAAAACTATGGTACCAAGTAGGTTTTGGTCTTTTTCCCATGTCCCTCCTAGATGCCTGAGCACCGGGAAGGCCTGGGAGCTCCCATCTAGCAAACTATCTGGGGTTTTACGTTGCTTAAGTCACCCAAGCAGCCGACCAGAAATGCATTTTTCACAAGTAAAGACAATTCCCGTAACTTTTAATTAAATCTTAAAAGCCCTTATTTAAAGAGGCATAAATCACCGTGAGGCCTTTAAATCTTCATAATTTTTAATAGCCCGGCATGTATCATTTCCAGTCGCATCCTCATTCGACTGAGGAGGCGTTGGAGAATGGTAAATAGCAGTGTGGCTTCCTGCTGCGGGTTGCAAGCTGCTCTTCTGATATGCTGCAGGGTTGGCGATGGTAATGTGCCGCTGGGAGGGATCTTGGATCAGTTCAGTGAAAATCCATTGGCGGGATGCAGTAAGTGTTGCCCAAGTATACCGTCTTGTCGACACACAGACGTTGTGCTTTAACTGGTCCAGGGTAGTTAAAGTGGTACAAAACCTCCCTTGTGCAGAGGAGGCTGTTATATATGATTATCCTTTTGTGGATAGTTTCAAATAGGAAGGGGAACACACCAGTAGAACAGGCTGTAAAAGAGAGCATTTCCCCCAGGGGACATAGTGCTTGCAATGAAATATCAGGAATCCAAAATATTCCCAAAAGCCACTGCCATGTTTCACGTTCTTTTGGTGGCTCATGCTTTAATTCTCTGTTATAGGCCAGATACGCTTTCTCCTCCAGGTGAGGAAGGCAAGGTCTTTGGGTAGGTGGTGTCAGAGGCTTGCCTGTGCTGTTGCCTACCTGTTGGTCTGCAGGCACGCTCTCCTTCCTGCTTTACAGTGTAGCATCTTTGCAGGGCTCAGTAATTTTACGAAATGTTATTTATTTATTTATTTATTGCAAATTGTATTAGTTTAAGAAGCAGATCTAGCAAAAGAAGGCCTGATTTTGCAGTTGAAATCTGCCATCCATAAATCAGCCCCATTCCCTGTAGAGAAAACATGTCTGCAGGCCAGAGATGAGGATGATACCTCTGTCTTGCACAGTGCTTTGCATCAGCAGGTCTCAAGATGCAAGGCAAAGGATATCAGTTCTGTTATCCCCATTCTACAGATAGAGAAACCAAGGCACGGGGAGGAAGTAAGTTGTTGAAGGACATCTATCAAGCGAGTGGCTGAGCCAGAAGTAAAATCCAGGTCTTCAGTGGCTGAGCCAGAAGTGAAATCCAGGTTATATAGCTTTCATTGTAATAACTACATGTGTGCAGGGGACCTGTTGCAAGGAGTTTAGTATTTTTGGCATATTTTTAGGATGGTTCTTAGTGCTCCCAGTGTGCATTTTTGTTGCGTATCCCCCTCATGCTTACCTTTCTGATGTATGAGAAGTGGCTTGCCACCGTGATGGGTACCCTCTGGTACAGAGTTCACAGTCAGCATCTTAATAGTCTGTAAGTCGAGACTTACTTGGATCACTAAACACTACTGGATATAAGCTCCACTCATCTCCTTGAGATTATTTTCCACCATCTGTTATAGCCCCTCTCTCTGTCTCTGTCTCTTGATATGTCCTAATTCCTTCCCGTGTATACAGGACTCTTGAAATGAATATCCTTCTGCTCACAAAGCCCATGAACCACTTCTCAAGCAGGTGTGAATTTGTGGACCTGGCTGTATGCTCTGCCTTATCTGCTTGTGAAAATAGCCCTGGACAGGATGATCTAAAAGAAATCTAGAAAGCAGTGTGCTTTCACTGTGATCTCCGAGGGCCGGGACCTTGTCTTCATTCCCCTCTGCACTATGTCTAGCACAGCAGCGGGGGCGATCTCATCATTTTTAATTTGCTCCTAGCATTCCCTGCCAGGACTGCTGCACTATATGCTGCACACAGATGAAACCCCAGTCCTGAAGTGCTTCCAGTCTAAATGGATAAGACAAACCCAGGAGCAGAGCAGGATAGAGAGGCAAAGAGAAGTGAAGTCACTTGCTGGAGGCCAGGCAGTGAGTCCCTAGCAGAATCAGGAATAAAATGCCCCTTGGCCAAGCATATAATGGACCCGGTGTGGGGGACTGTCTTCATGGCAAAACTATCGCCCAAGCCTTTTGCCAGTGCTGTGTTCAAGGTGAATTTTATCTCAGCACTTCAAAATGTGCCAAGGGCTTTAACTCATTGCAAATGGCCTGAGGGAGGAAGGCCAAATTCATCAGATAATTTATTCATAACCAGTATGTCAACCGGCTCTACCTGAGGGTGTCCTTTTAATTGTCTGAGCCAATCAAGAAAGCAGCTATTCAAATAATGGCTCCTTAAGTAACTGTCAGTCTCCCGAATGAACATCTATCTGAGTTGGCTTTTGATTGGTTGATTGTATTGCCCACTGCTTGGCTTTATTTTAGCTTATTAAAATTGATCCTAAATAAACTTGATATGCCCCAAATTATCTCCCTTAAATTAATTTGAATGCAATTTGTCTTCTGCTAGGTTTGCTGCCATGTTAAATCTTGCAGTGCAAACACAAGTTTGTTGGGTCATTCTAATTAATGTGATTTTGTACCCGGCCCCCGCCCGCCACTAGACTGAATTATTTGGAAGTGAGGGAGATAATGCTGGCAAAATAATATGCAATGACAAGACCACGATTTCCTTCTTGTGGGGAAAATATATATATATAAATGGAGTGGTGGTTTATTTTTGATTAAATGTCTCTGCTTTGCCTTGGCATTTATCTTTCTGTAGCAGTCCTGGATCAGACACAATGCATAATTCCATTAACATTATCTCTCCATTCATTTGAGAGGGGCTTCAGTGGGGCTTCACAGATAATAAAGGGTTACAACATGCCCAGCAAGATCACTCATTTTGCTGTTTTTATTCATCCAGCCAATTTGTTCCTTCAGCAGGAATTTGCACAGAAAGGAATCAGCTGGAAGCGGGAGGGGGGGAGGTGTTTCTGTCAAAACAGGAGGTGAGACATCAAATGTGTTTTAAGAAAAAGTGTTGGGTTAGTTTACTTAAAGACCTTAGACTCATAGACAATGAGGGTGGGAAGGGACCTCAGGAGGTCACATCTAGTCCACCCTCCTGCTCAAAGCAGGACCAGCCCCAACTACATCATCCCAGCCAAGGCTTTATCTACCTGGATCTTAAAAACCTCCCACGATGGAGATCCCACCACCTCTCTGGGTAACCTGTTCCAGTGCTTCACCACCCTCCTCATGGGAAAGTTTTTCCTAATATCCAACCTCCAACCTCAACTTCCCTTGCTGCAACTTGAGCCCATTGCTCCTTGTTCTGTCATCTGCCCCCACTGAGGACAGCCCAGCTCCATCCTTTTTGCAACCCCCTGCAGGGAGTTAGATCCCTTGAATGCAATGCTTGTGCCAGGAGCTGTACAAACGGGTAGTAACAGACAGCCCCTGCTCCAAAAACTTACTCTACAGAGAAATACAAAGGGAACTGAAAGAAATGCTAGCTATGATCACAGGTTTCCTATGAGGAGTGGCTGAAAAGAAACTCAAGGCTATTTAGAGAAGGGATAACTGAAATCAGACATGGGGATGGTATAGTATATAATGAAGGGTCCAGACAAGAGAAACTGAGCATGTAAAGCTAATTGGTGAAAATCCTGTAAAGCTGATTGGTGAAAAACTTAAAGCTGATGGAAGAAAATACCTTCTACATCCACCCTAGTTAGCCTGTGGGCCTTGCTGTAAGATGGAGCTGAGGCAGAGACCTTAGCAGGGTTCAGAGAAGGATTAGGCCACGTGGACAATGGGAACATCTACAGGAATAAAATGTGAGGTGGGAAGGCCAAGAGGAACCACGAGCTGCAAGAGTTAAACTTCTCCATGGGCAAATCATTCTTTATGACTGCTGTGGGGTTTCCTGCATCTTCTGAAGTATCTAGTGCAAGCCCCAGGGTCCCAGATTTGATAGATCTAGTACAGGTAAGTTCATACACTAATCCATCTCCCTGCAATAAATGCCGTGACACCATTAGCTGTTACAGGAGATCCCCAAGGTCTTACAATCTCTATTCCAAAAGGGTCCATTTTTATGGGAAATGAACCCTCCTGGTGAGGATGAACTAAAAACCAAACTAATGGCCGGTATGTGTAGGTCCTCCAAACACCTGAAGCAGGATGTGCCTTGGTTTATGTGTAGTACCAAGAGTCCAGGCACTCTTGTTTTTGTTAAGCACTGGGGAAGGACTGATTAGAAAGAAGCCACTATAGCAGAAAATGGGCACCTTTAAATGATGCCATATAAAGTATTTAGCAGCATCCTTCTAACTACCATAGCTATGGAGGGGACTGCCAGTGCCTATCAATTCTTTAATGAGTTCTGCTGCTCCCCTGGTACATGCAGTCACTGCCCCTTCTTGTTCCTCATCCTTCAGCACCTCTGCTCTCCCCCTCTTTGTTGTTTCACCCTCTGTCCTATTCCAATCCCATGGCACCAAACATGGTCCAAAAACCCATGCAGAGGTGCTTCATCACTCTTCCCATGACTCCCCCTTTTGATTGCACTCCTCTCTCTCCCAGCGGCTCGGTGGGCGAGTCAGGATGGCCAACCCCAAGTATTCCAAAATCAGGTGTCAGGCCAGCTAAAATCAGGGGATTGACTTAAAATCATGACATTTGAAAACGAATCCAGGCCCAGGGATGTCTGTTTCCCTTCTGGTTACATCACTGAGGGCCCAGTTACTAACCCTTACAACGCTATCGTGGATTCTGCTATTTTTCTTAAAGCCTCAGCTTCTGGAGCCCTGTGAACTCACCGAAAAGCCAGCTGTCATGGCTTAAAGCTAAGCAAAGTTCTTGGACCCCATGACAGCAAAGGAAAGGTTAACATGGAGACACAAGGTGCACTCAACACGCAAGGTGCACTCAACAAGGTGCACTCAACATGCTCAACACGCAAGATGCACTCAACACGGAGACACCAGGTGCACCTTGTGTCTCCACGTTAACCTTTCCTTTGCTGTCATGGGGACCAAGATCTTTGCTTAGGTTTAAGCCATGACAGCTGGCTTTTTGGTGAGTTCACAGGGCTTCAGAAGCTGAGGCTTTAAGAAAAATAGCAGAATCCATGATAGTGTTGTAAGGGTTAGTAACTCCCACTGCCTGTCAAGATCCAGTGGGGGTTAGGCTAGGGACAGTCAGCCACGCACCCCATCTCTCTGGTTGCTCTCCATTTTGTCTGTAGTATGATATATGCTCCCTTCCCTTCAGCAGCTGTGTCTGAGCATCTTGCAGCTATCATGTGTTGATCCTTACGACACCGTCCTGAGAGTGCTGCCCACTCCGCTCCACCCTACAGGTGCAGAATCGAGGCACAGAAGCTCGGTCCCTGTCCAAGGTCGCAGAGGGCACCTGTGCCAGAGCAGAGTTGGGATCCACCTTTCCAAGGTAGTGCCCCGACCACCGGACCCTCCTTTCTTTCCCCCGTTTTTGCCCCGTCTCCTTTCAGGACAGTCCTCCCCACTTCCTCCCCATCCAGTTCTGCAACAGTCTGCTTGGTCCCCTTTACTCAGGGTGTGAATTTTCCTGCCTGAGGTTTGACATTTCTGTTCACTCCCTTCAGTGGCTTCTGGTCCCCACACGGCACGCCTCTGCAGCAAGGCAGCGCCGGGAGCGTCATTCCTCTCTGGCTTCGCTCCCATTGCCCTGCCTCGCTCCTCCAGCCACAGGCATCATTGCCCTCTCTCACTCGCTTGCTTGCTCTCTCTCCCCCTGCAGTGCTCTCCAACCCTCCCTAGCTCATATTGATTGTTCTTCCCACTTGTATTGTCCTCCTAAATGAAAAACCAATGAACGTGTCCTCCTTCATCTCCACGTGTCTCATCATCCCACCTGCCTGGTTCCAGACCAGGCTCCTCTTGCCCGTCTCTCACACTTTGAAGCCTGCCCTCTCACAAGCCCTCTGATTTCATTCTTCAGCACCTGCCTGTGCTTTTATACCCTCCTTATCCTGCTTTCCTACCTTCTTGCCTGCTGAAGTTTAAAACTAGGCTGGATAACACACAGCAGCATATGTCCTCCAGGGCTGCTGGGAGGATGGAGAGAGGAAAAGCAGGTGGACTCATTTATCTGTTGGCTTTTCTGCATCTCCAGCTGTCAGACTGGCCATCTTAATGTCCATTTCACTTAGTGGGACCATTAGAAATGACTAGAGCTTTTTTGCATGGCATCTAGTACAGCGTAGCGGTTTGGGAGGTATGGGGAAGACAGGGGCTTATAAGGGAGGGAGATGCTGTTGTAGGACCGTTGTGCCCTTCTGCATCATTTTCCTCTGAGCTGCTGCCCACACGAGCCTTTCAGTACATACCTGTGTCAGGAGGTTCCACTTTGCAGGACCCAGTGTCTTTAGAGGACTTTTGGAGGCCAGACAGTGAATCAGGAGTGGAAGAGGGAACAGAGTTTGGGTGTTTTGCCTCCTGCTTCATTGCTGGACCAAGCTTCAATTCCTTCTAGACAGTCCAGTTTATCGGGCGTCATGGCGTGTCCTGTTATAATAGCACAAAGTCCCAAAAGCATGTATTATGTGCCGAGAGACTGCTACCAGAAGGGGGCATGCCATGCTTCATACGCAGACGATACGGCTGATAAAATCCCGTTCCTTCCCTGTTTCCCCATCCCATCCTAGTGACCCTCCGCCGGGCCGTCTTTGTTTGCCTTCTCCGTCCAGCATTGCCTCATCGTGTGCGCGTGCAGCTGTACTTGTAGTGGATAAAACTGTTGAGCAAGCAAGCTGCTGCTTCTGAATCTAGCATAGCTGGAAAAAAAAGAAAAAGAAGACAGACACCAAAGAGGAAGCAGCTGGCATGAGGACCAAGATTTATCAATCCCTAAAAGGCAGAGATGGAAACATCTATCAGAACATCTCTGTGCTGCCCCTGGGTTAATGTAGGACTGTCCTCAACACTACATTTTCCAGGGGTCTGTCCAGGTGGGTGTTGTATGCCTCAAGCCAAAGATTCAGAGGCAAGACCCACCCTTTCCATTTTCCCACTTCTTTTTCCTTGGCACCAACCGGGGCATATAATCTGTGCAATCTGCTCAGTCTTCCCCTGTGTCGGCCAGTCCCGAAAGCAATAGATTGACTCCGTTCCTCCCAGGAGTGCAAGGAATGACAATGCAAAGCACTGGACCAGCTTTAAAACAGATTGTAATGAAATTTTTACACTCCGATAGCACGATAAAGACATCCTTTGTCAGAGGCAGAGACGGTGACAACTGGGGAGGGGAGGCCGAATTTTTTGTCTCTGGGTGTCAGCGAGGCTGGGAAAGTTGTTTAAGCTTCTAACGTCAGAAAGAGAAAGGGGGTGGCGGGGGGGACATCAGGATTTGGATCCAGGAAATCAAAGAGCTGAGCAGAGCTCCTTCAGTGGCCCCAGTTATTACTGTATCATTGTGGCATTTCGAGTTTGGAAAACTAAATTAACTTAACAGCTTTTGATTGAAGGTGCTCCTACAGGATGTGTGAGCAACGAGAGGCGTGCCGTGCTAGGATAACCTGGGCCTGGGGCACCATTGCGAGACGCAAGGTGAACCGAGGGCTCTCGGGGAGCTTAGAAGTGGCGTTATCCCAGGCACCTGCACGCCCAGGAGTGCGCCTCTGTGCAATTGCACACTGCAGTTCACTGCAGGCGCACATCAGCAGAGACCCCAGCCCCCTCCCACAGGGTTTGGGTTTTTTTAACACTCATCTTGGCTTAAGAAGCGATTTCCAGAGCTGCCGAAATTTCTGGCGGCCTGCAGGTGGCGCCACAATTTAGGTTTTTAGCCACCGGTGGCTCAGATTTGCAGAACCGCAGACCAAATCCGAGAGCTGCGCCAGCTGACTTAGTTAACAAGCATATCTGGCTTCTATCAACTTAAAGAACTGGTTGGTATACAGACCTGTAAAATGGTGGGGGAAGGCGGGAGACTTCTTGGACTCATCCTCTTTCTTTTTACCTTTTTAAGTTGGGCGTCTCTGTTGCATAATTAGGGACAGTCGAGTTAAAAAACACCCTAGGAAGAAACATGTTTTTCTGATCGGAAGCCTTCGGTGTTGTCATAAATGATCCCTGTATGTGGCTAGATAACAAGGCGCAAAATGAAAGGCTGTGTGCGCCAGTAGCTATCTACTGAGTTGCCATCGGGGAAGAAATCTCCGAGAGTTTAAATGGGGAGCGCAGTGACTGTCTCAAAATCTAGGACATTATTAGCCATGGGAGGCTAAACAGGATGTTTTTGGACAGCAGGGGGGAATCAGGCACTGCAGGTAGACAGCATGGAAACAGCTCTCCCCTGCCAGACTCAGTCCCCACCGAAGTAAAATAAGGCCTCGATCCTGATCAGCACTGAGCTCTCGCCATTGGCGGCAAAGCGCAGCGAGAGCCACGGGCCCTCAGCGATGCTCAGGATAAGGCCCGTTCTCTCTGCAGTCACAGCATGCTGGGGACAATCCTGCTCACGCCAAAGCGGACGGCAAAAATAATCCCATTGATTTTGACTCTGCGGATCCAGACCCGCGCATACCCTCGGGCTCTTGTTCTGCAAGCATTCCTCGGGTCAGAGGAGGCTGCGTGGGTTATCCAGTCCTGACCCCGCTCCTCCCCCCACCGCCGAGTGCATGAAAGGGCCTATAAATAAAGTCTCATTTGTCACTCATTCTCTTCTGGACTCCAGAGAGCTGAGGGATGTGTTGACTCAAGCCATTGTTTTTTAAGAACGAGGAGGAATTCCTATTAATTAATTCTTCCTCCTCCCCAGCTAATAGAAAGGAACAGGACTAAACCCTGATCATCTCTTCTAAGGACGGCCGAGTTGTAAATGCCGAGCCAAATTTCCCAGGGATTGTCACGCGCGTGATGCTATCCAAGCGCGAGTCAGAATGGACATTAAATAATACCGTACAGCTCATGGCAGCAGCGATCTGCCGAGGTTATTCACCTGCCATTGTATCTTTCGGCTTTCTGTCTCGCTCTTCCCTTGTCATTTTGTGCCGTTATTACTCTTCAGGTTTTGCATGGCATTCATTTCTCTGAATGAAAACAAATGACTCCTTGCAAGAGGCAGGAGATAAAGCCTAATAAATACATTTTATGCGCCACCTTAAAAGGAGGGGGGCTGGGGGGCGGGCTTTGAATCCACATTTCTCCATCAGGAAATGTAAACCAGAGCTCAGTCCGTGTACACATGTACACACACACAGGTGGGGAGAAGGAGAGATCAGGCTTGTTTCGAGGAATACACAATATTGTTTAAAAATAAATGCATCGGGGCAGAAGGGGATGGGAATAGATTTCACCCCGGTGTTTCGCTGCATGCACATGAAAGTGAAATGAGAATATAGCGCTTTGAAATATTCATACGTATTACTGCTGGGGAGGCCTCGGCCAGATAGCAGAGCCAGGGTGAGTCCCTGCTGCCGCAGCGCTTGCAGGCTGGCTGTCCTGGGATCGTGGTCCTGTTTGGAGGAAGGGTCTGCTGGGTGCAGCGCGCGCACCGAGGCAGCTGTAGGGTTGGGCCCAAACTATTTCCCAGCCATAATGGATCCAGCACCAGAGCCCTTGGCCCTGACCTTTCTCTTCCCTCTCCCTCTCCCGGGCCTTTCCAGTAGGGAGCTGGCCGAGAGGACCCTTGGGATCCCTCCCAGCCTG